>NC_090449.1:1068731062-1069043562 GCF_031143425.1 Pleurodeles waltl | reverse complement strand
GTTGGTCTGAAGGTTCAATACTAGTCACAGACCTAGTGCCCACCTTTGAAGTGTGACAAACTTTAAGACTACCCTGCGCCCCCAACCCCTCGCAGCTGATTGTTTTTCCTGCCCAGGCTCCAAGAGGTCTCGGGTGACAATAGGTTGGTGTCATGTTCTTTGTCAGTGTGCTGGAGGTAGTCCCTTAGAAATGCAATTGGGGCAAGGAGCAGCTTCACCCCTCCCATCCTCCTGGCAGAGAGACCCATCCTGACATTATCTACTCTGCCTTTGTCTCACTGTTTGTAAGACTGCACAATGCCCAACTGCCAGTACATCAAGCCATGTGACTCAGGATACAGACTACAGGCACCAAAACGTCAGGACAAGAAAATGCCAACTTTCTAAAAGAGGGATTTCCAGAATTGTGACTTAAAATCCAACTTTAATATTAAAGGGGGTTTACAATTAAGAGTTCCTTTGACACCAACCCTGAGGTTTCTACCTATTTCCAATCAAACTTTAGCACCTATTAAATGTAATAGGGTAATCCAATGTTACCCAATAGGAGAGGTAGGCCTTACAGTAGTGAAACATAAATTCAGAGGGTTTTCACCATCAGGACACTTAAAAGTTACAATTATATGCCCAGCTTTTTAAATACACTTCATCTAGCCCCATGGGCTGTTCAGAGCCCACCCTAGGTATGAAATATGTATTAAACGGACAGTTTAAGCCCGTAAAAAGGTTTATTTTGCCATGTTGAATTGGCAGTTTAAAACTGTAGTGGAAGGTCTAAGACATGTTTAAAAAGGCTATTTAAGGGGTGGCACAACAAGTGCTGCTGGCCCATTAGTGGTATTTAATTTACAGGCCCTGGGTACATGTAGTACCACTTTACTAGGGATTTAAAAGTAAATTAAATGTGCCAATTGGGTGTAAGTCAATTTTACAATGTCGAAAGAAGAGAGCCTAGGCACTTCAGCACTGGTTAGCAGTGGCAAAGTCCTAAAAGACAATATAAACAGGTTCAGAAGACAGGAAGGGTAAAGCTTTGGGGGTGACCCTGCAGAGAGGGCCTAGGATAGACTAATCAATACCTTGATGGACTTCCCTGCTTAGACAATGGGCCTCTTCTGCAGTGGCACATGTCAGTTCTATGCCCCTCCGAACTCAGTTGGATCCATCGGTGCATACTCCCCTGAGCCACTGATCCGACCCATGGTAACTCTTCTCATCTGTGGACCCATCTGCAGATCACCTGATCATAACTTGCACACAGGTGCATCCCTGTAAGCAGGCAGTACCACCATATCCAATAGTGATGTGGCCCACTCCACCCTTTGAATCAGACTTCTGTCCCCAACCCAAGGAAAAGTATGCCCTTAACGACAGCAACCAACAGAGGTCATTGACAGCTGTGAATGTCAACAGCCAGGTCCTAAGCCATCCACTGCCAGATGGAGGCTCTAAGCAGGGGTCTTGGGCAGTCCTCACTTCCAGCTTTTGGGCTGGCAAGGCATTTCCTAACTGCTCCTGAGGGTCATCTGACATCTCAGGTTTCTCAGAGTGGGTTTGGGGGGGCGGGGCTGGTCCGGCTGATAGATACCCTACTTGCACTCTCATTCCCATCACTCCAGGGGTAGTACCCTGATACTGGGCATTTAGCCCAAGGTCTGTACTCTGAGGCTGAACAGGTGCCTAGTCAGCCAGGATTTCCAAGGTGGAACCCCACCTTTCTCCGAGGGTGGCACACACTGTTATGCAAGGGCCTGCCTGGTGCCTGCCTCAAGGCCTCTGTCTCTGACTGCGAAGGGAGCACCTCCAGGTCAGAAGTGGCCTCACCAGGGTCAGTCTCAGCTCACTCTCTTTTCACAGCTGGCAACCCCTGATCCACTAGTCCTCCCACTGTGGACTGCTTGCAGCTCCTGCCCCTCCACCCAGGCCTCTTTTCTCTCCCTCTGGGGGCAGTACCCCCAGAAATCAGAGCTTCCAGCACACCCTCGACGGCCACTCCCAGTTCTTCTAATACATGTGGTAACTAATTTATCAGAATGCAATCAATGGGGATTTGAGGACTAACTATGGCCTTCTTCAGGGCTACCTCCCCACCCCATTCTAGGGGTATGAGGATCATAGGGTGGACAAAGGCCTGACTCACCCTTCACACTGGTCCAGGGAAACCAACCTCTCCACCACCATGGTCTAGCTGGCACCATTATCACTCAGAACAGTGACAGGGATCCTACTTATTGTGATCTGATGAAGTGATGACTCCAACCCTCAGGGGCCGCAAGTCTACCCTCTGAGTCTATCTCCCAACTAAGGGAGATCAGAGTATGTTCTACCACCTGTTGCTGGGTATTTCTCAGAAGGGGCATGAGAACTCTTCCCCTCACCTTACTCAGGGACTTGCCTGCGTCACCCTGGACCTCCTCACCACTCTGCTTGGAGGAACCAAAACTGCTCTTCTTGGACTCACTCCCAGGGACCTTCCTGGACAACCAAGTGCTGATCCAGTGGTTCTCTTCCTTTGCATGCTTCCGGAGATCAGTTACCCTGCTGTCAATCAGGCGTGGCACAACTCTGTGAAGCAAGTACTTAGCCTGTATTCTGTCAGAATCAGGTCGTACAGTCCATTGAAATCAATCACTTTACTGCTCCTCGACCAACCACTAAGTGCCTTGCTGAAGTAATCCAAGAAGTCCATCCAAGACGTCCATCCAAGACTGGTTTGGCAATTTATGGCTGTCCCTGAACCTTATACAACACATCTCAGGGGTCAGCCCAAACCTGGTAAGTGAATGGCCTTCATGAGAGCAAAGATCATCTGATCCCCCTCCTCTAGTTGTCCCTCTACACTGTGGACATGCGTTTCCACAAGCTTGCACACACCCACAATCTTCCTCTGGGACCATGTGCATCCTCAGGCTTACCTCATAGGCAGAAAAACATTTATCTACAGTAGATCATCCCCCATCACATAGCTTGGCAACAAGTCTTTGGGTATGTGGACCTGCATCACTTAATGGGACACTGGACTGCTGCCACCATTACTTTTTTGTCCAGCTCCTTAAAATTCACATCTGCCCCAAAACATTTCTCTTTGCTCATGGCTCTCTCTGCCTCAGCCTTCTCCATTGCGAATGGCTCTCTGTGAATATGGAAAAAGCTAAATAAGCCAATCAAGGAGAACTGGAAAAGGGTTGGTTCTGTTATAAAAGGTTTTAAATGAGATTTTAGTGTAACACAAAATCACTGAGTGGCACCGCACAAATACAAGCACTGGATCCCTCCGCTGCTACCAATGTGAGAAATTAGGTTTTTGATTGAGGGAGGTGAAAACCTTTCCCAAGCAACAACCACAATCCTTTTGAGGATTAACCAGAAAGGTTGTTACATTAACTTGCTCTTTACCCTCTGGTTGCTTGACACAAAAGCAGTCAGGCACACCTTGGAGGTAATGTGTAAAGTATTTATGAAGCACACAAACTGTAATAAAGTGAGAACACAACACAACACAAAAGATATCCCACACCAATTGAGTAAAATAAAGCAAAATTTAATAAAATTAGGCCAAAACGACAAAAATCCAATCAGTAGAACTGGAGAGACTCAGTTTGAAACATTTAAATAAAAATAGTGCCAAGAAGCAGAAAGCACTTTCACTAGGCTGGGACAACGTCACAAGCTCAGGCCATCTGTGATGGAGTGTGGGACAGATACAGGGACCTTCTCAAAGTCTGGTGCACAGACTTTAGAAATTCAGGATTTCACACAGCTCACAGGATGCCACACCGTCGACAGGAACGCTAGGGTTATCAGAGACTACACCGTTGACGAAAAGAAAAATGCAGTCTGTGTATGGGAGGGAAGATATTGCTCCAAGAGCTACTTCCCCAAGCAAGGTTACACCTTTAATCCCAACTCATCTTCTGGAGGAAGATTCGGATGACGATGGGCTGTTTGGGGCAGCCCATAGCCCTTCACAGCTTCAAGTTAAGTGTCAAGAGGATGAAGAGGAATATTTTCAACAGTATTATTCTCCTCAGCGACAGCAGACATATGTACCAGAGGACATGGTTTGTGTTCCGAGTTCCCTTATATCTGATCTACAGTTTATGTTGTCAGATTACAAAAGGAGGTTTCCATCAGCGCCACAATCAGACATTCAGATGGCACCTCCTCCATCGATGCCTGACACTCCAGCATCACAACCTAGATCATCTCCTAGATTGGCCAGAAGTACCCCGCAAAGGTCTTTCATGCAGGTTACTGAATCTTCGGACGAAGAGAGGGAAGAAGGAGAATTGCAGGACAACTCGGATTGGGACAACTATATATTGCCAACATCCTCTTCTCCATCGCCTACTCCAGTGGATTCTCCCCCAGGAGATAGTGGGGGTTTCCATAATTTGCTTGAGAGTGCGGCAAAGAGATTTGTGAAACCCATGCCATCGAAACAGATGGATAGTTTCTTATACGACTTCAAGGAGCGGTATCAAAACAGTGTCCGCTCCATACCGACAGTAGTCTACATCTGGGAGGAAGGTCTCAAAGTAATGAAAAATCCAGGTACGGTGACGGCAGTCTTGCCTAGGTTGGACAAAAAGATTAAGGCCCCAGAGGACGCCCTGGCGTGTCTTGTTAGTCACCCGAAGCCGGACTCCGTTATAACCCAGGCAGCGCAGAGACGGTCCAAAAATCCATCAACACCACTTTCAGCTCCTCCAGACAAAGTGGGGAGAAGACTTGACAACATCGGGAAACATTTATCTTTCATGTGTGGCCTAATAGTGAGGGCAGCGCATTCATTGGCAATCCTGGGGAGGTATGACCGACAGCTGTGGGCTGATATTGCCCTGTATCTGGACCACCTCTCAGAAGACTCAAAGGCGGAGGTGAAGAAAATCCTCTTGGAGGGCAAGGACACCTCGGCTGAGGCGATAGACTGTGCTATTGATATTGCAACAACAGCCTTTCAGCAGCTAGCTGGTGGAGCAGTGCTCCGGTGTCACGGCTGGCTGAGGGCTACTTCCTTTCATCCAGAGGTTCAGAACAAGGTGTTGGACCTTCCTTTTGATGGAGAGGTGTTGTTCGGCTAGCATGTGGATGAGGCCTTGCAAGCCATCAAATCAGACACAGACACAGCGAGGTCCTTAGGGACACTTCAGTTTAAGAGAATGCCTTTTTGTGCCTTCAGAGGTTGG
The DNA here is from genome assembly GCF_031143425.1 of Pleurodeles waltl. Taxonomy (NCBI): domain Eukaryota; kingdom Metazoa; phylum Chordata; class Amphibia; order Caudata; family Salamandridae; genus Pleurodeles; species Pleurodeles waltl. The sequence goes on along the minus strand of NC_090449.1, from coordinate 1,069,038,373 downwards.
GGAGTCTGGACATATAGAGGGGGCTACTAGAATTCTCGTTACCCCTCCTATGCATCAGTTTAGGCCTCAATACACCCAAAGACAACCACCTCAGGCGTCCTATTCCAGACCCCCTCCTAGGGGAAGACCGCGTCAGGGCAAAGAGGCAGCCAGATGTCAACGACAAGTTTCAGGCTCCGGCTACAACCTTACCACAGAGCCGGAAGATAGGAGGAAGGATATCACACTTCTACAAGAAGTGGGAACAAATAACATCGGATCATTGGGTTTTAAACATTGTTCAATTTGGCCATACTTTAGAGTTCATTCAACGCCCACCTTCTTGTCCGCCTCATACCTTCTTGCAGAAGCATCTAAAACAACTCCGGCTGGAGGTCATGACCATGCTCAGAAAGAGAGGGATAGAGAGAGTTCCTTCTTCGGAGAAAGGCACAGGTTTTTACTCCTGTTTCTTTCAGGTGCGCAAAAACTGGGAATCTTTGGCGTCCCATTCTAGATCTCAGGGACCTAAACATGTACCTTAAACACCAAACCTTTCGCATGGTCACATTGCAAGATTTCTTCTCCGCATGAACCACGGAGATTATATGACGTCTCTGGATCTACAGGACGCTTACTTTCATATTCCGATTTCACCTGCCCACAAAAAATATCTCCATTTTGTCGTAGCCGGCAGCCATTTCCAATTCACAGTTCTTCCATTCGGCCTCAAGTCCGCCCCCAGAATTTTTACAAAGTGCCTAGCTCCGGTATCAGATTTCTTGAAAAAGAAAAAATTGCTAATTTTTCCCAACTTCGGTCTCAATACACCCAAAGGCAACCACCTCAGGCGTCCTACTCCACACCCCCTCCTAGGGGAAGACCGTGTCAGGGCAAAGAGGCAGATAGATGTCAATGACAAGTTTCAGTCTCCAGCTACAACTTTACCACAGAGCCGGAAGATAGGAGGAAGGATATCACACTTCTATAAGAAGTGGGAACAAATAACATCGGATCATTGGGTTTTAAAAATTGTTCGATTTGGCCATACTTTAGAGTTCATTCAATGCCCACCTTCCAGTCCTCCTTATACCTTCTTGCAGAAGCATCTAAAACAACTCCGGTTGGAGGACGTGAACATGCTCAAACAGGGAGTGATAGAGAGAGTTCCTTCTTCGGAGAAAGGCACGGGTTTTTACTCCTGTTACTTTCAGGTGCGCAAAAAATTGGGAATCTTGGCGTCCCATTCTAGATCTCAGGGACCTAAACATGTACCTTAAACGGCAAACCTTTCGCATGGTAACCTTGCAGGATTTCTTCTCCGCATGAACCACTGAGATTATATGACGTCTCTGGATCTACAGGACGCTTACTTTCATATTCCGATTTCACCTGCCCACAGAAAATATCTCCATTTCGTTGTAGCCAGCAGCCCTTTCCAATTCAAAGTTCTTCCATTCAGCATCAAGTCCGCCCCTAGAATCTTTACCTTTGTAAAGCTCCGGTATCAGATTTCTTGAGAAAGGAAAAAATTGCACATTTTTCCCAACTTAGACGATTGGCTAATAAAGGTGTGGACGTCTCAAGCAGCTCACGACTCAACAATGGCTTGCATAGTATAATTCGACGAGCTGGGTCCCACTCTGAATCAGAACAAGTCAAACATCTTGCCAACAAGAGGGATAACCTTTTTAGGAGAAAAAATTGACATCATCAAGGACAGAGCTTTCCCGTCAATGGAAAGACAAGCAAAACTTGTTTGCCTAGCAAGCAGAGAACAAAAAAACTCTCTTTCTGTACGCACCTACAAATCGCTTCTGGGGATGATGTCTTCTTGCATACAATTGGTCCCATTTTGTCACCTAAGAATGCGTCCCCTGCAGGAGGAATTAGATCTTCAGTGGATACAGAGAGAGAACTTGTTCGAAGATCTGATCAAAGTAACTCCTCGGATGGTTCAGGTGCTCCACTGGTGGAAAGATCAGCAAAACATCACGGTAGGTCTTCCTTTCCTACCGCCTTGGCCTCGGTTGGTCTTCACCACGGATGCTTCCCTAGAGGGGTGAGGAGCGCATCTTCAAGATCTTCAAATCACTGGGAAGTGGAGCAACTCCTTCCAAAAGTATCATGTCAATCTCCTGAAGTTGAGAGCGACCTCCCTGGCCCTGCAGGCTTTCCTCCTGAGAATATAACATTCAGCAGTTCTCATAAGGACGGACAATACTGCAGCGATGCATTATTTAAACAAGCAATGGGGTACAAAGTCTCTCCTCCTATCTCCGGAATCGCAGACGATTTGGGATTGGGCCATTCGCAATGGCATCAGTCTACGAGCAGAACATCTGCCAGGAAGACAGAACGAGACAGCAGACACTCTCAGCAGACTGATGTCCTCCTGACACGAATGGGAGCTGAACCAGGCGGTGCTCAACCAGGTCTTCAGGAGGTGGGGAAAACCCAAAATGGATCTTTTTGCAACCCCGCAGAACACCAAATGGCGCTATTATGCAAGTTGGGTTCCCCATCCAGGCTCTTGGGGAATGCGTTTTCGATGGCATTTTGCGGAATATTTGCCTACACTTTTCCTCCCACTCCTCTAATCTTAAGAGTACTTGCAAAGATCAAACAGGAACATTGCAGGATCATCCTGATAACTCCGTGCTGGCCCCGCCAACATTGGTTCTCGGAACTCCTCCTGTTCTCGGAGGCGACTCACATTCCGCTGAAAGTTTTATCACAGCTCTTGACAAAGAACGGGGGGCAGATTTTACATCCAGACCCCAAATCACTCAAATTATCGGCCTGGCTCCTGAACACAATGAGTTCGCCCATTTAAACATTCGCCCTGAGTGTTGGGCTATTTTGGCAAATGCCAGAGCAGATAGCACCAATAAATCATACTCTTTGAAATGGAAGAGATTTTGTTTATGGTGTCAGAAGGAGCATATTGATCCACTATCACCGCCGGAGCGAATACTGCCCTATCTCCTCCATCTGGCGTCTACAGGCTTGGCGCATGCACCCATATAGATGCTCTTGGCGGCGATATCTCGCTTCAGACATTCACCTACGTCACCATCTCTGTGGTCTTCTAGATTAATCAAACAATTTCTCAAAGGACTCTTTCGAGTTTTTCCGCTGGTCACGCCTCCTCCACCGTCTTGGCAACTCAACATGGTTCTCTCTCAGCTCATGAAACACCCATTTGAACTGCTACACAGAGCGGATCTGAAGCATTTATCGTGCAGAGTGGCTCTGTTACTAGCCCTTACTTCTTATAGACAGGTCAGTGAGATCCAGGCGTTGACCATTCAGGGGACTTTCCTCCAATTTAAACAGGTTAGAGTGATACTTCGTACAAACCCCATTTGTTCCAAAGAAGCCATCAGACTTTCATATTATCCAACCAGTGGTTTTAAAATCTTTCTTTCCGAACCCAACATCTTCGGCAGAGAAAGCTCTGCACTTGTTGGACATCAAACGAAATCTAAAATTTTACTTGGAAAGAACCAAGAATTTTAGAAAGACTGCTCGATTATTTGTTGAATAAAATGCCCCTAGGAAGTGACAGGCCCTTTCCAAGAGGAGTATAGCTAGGTGGATAGTAGCAGCTATAAACGTTTGCCACCAAGCAGGTGGAAAGCCTTTACAATCCTCAGTGAGGGCACATTCTATGAGGACTGTCTCAGTGTCAATGGCACTGTTTGCAGGGGTACCCCTGCAGGACATTTGCAGAGGAGCCACCTGGAAGACTACTCACACGTTTATGAAGCACTATTTTCTGGATGCCATTCCTAAGGGAGATGTAGCGGTTGGTCAGGCAGTTCTGCAGCATCTGTTCCAGTAACGGTGAGCTCACATTGCCTCCCTCCATCCTTCTTTTCTATTATGCACATTGCATGGTTTAAATATGCTGTGTTTCATTTGCATATGTTCTTTTTTCCTAACATTTAAGTATGTGTACAAATTCATGATATTATATGTATGGAAGGTAATGTACTTCATGCTATTGAGAACAGCTCAGTAATCTCTGATTAAGTTGGAGGATGTAGAATCAATGTAATGTGCTCTGGATACTGCTTTATAGTCTGATTCAAGCATGTAAATTTATGAAAGTTCCAATACTGGAGTAAGAAAATAAGTTACTTACCTGTAACTATAGTGCTCCCGGGGGAAGCTAACCTTCAGTATCTTTTGTTCAACCGTTGACTTGCGCACTAGTGCTTAGAAAATCTGAGGTGCTGAAGCTTCTCTCAGGAGGGTTCTAGAGGGTGGTGGTCTCTGATTGGCTGAGTTTCAAGTTTGGTCCTTTTTACATAAGGACTTGGATAGATTGCTAAAATGTAGAGTTTTTTATGTTATACCTGTTATGTCTTTAGGACATTGTCTTTTCTAAGGTACCGGGGACTCCCATCTTGACGACGGGGAATGATCCAAGCATGTGAATCTATGAAAGATTCCAATACTGGAGTAACTCGCTCCTGCAGAGGACAGCAGGGCTCAGGCAGATCCATTTTCAGGTCTAGTCCAAGCTGGTTGCAGCTGGACAGTCACAGGGAGGCCACTGGTGCTTGGTGTGTCCCTGTAGCTCAGAACAGAAGGTCAGCCAACTGACCCTTGGAGTCACTTTGATAGTACAGGGTTCAACCAGCAGGATAGTCCTCTGAGAAACAAGGCAAGTCGTAAACAACAGAGCAGTCCTCTGGTAGAAGCAGGGCAGTGTTCTGAGAAACAAAGCAGGCTGCAAGCAGCTGGGTAGCCCTCTGAGAAACAAGATGGGGCGCAAGGAGCACGGCAGTCCACTGGAGTACAACAAAGTCCTTCTAAATTCTTCCACAGGCCCAGGAGTATACTGAAGAGTTAGTCTGAGGGTTCAATATGTATATCTGGTGCCTGCCCTTGAAGTGGATGAAACATCTAGACTGCCCATCCACAACTGGTTCTTGAATTTCTTTCCTTCCTCTGCCCAGGCAGGCTCCAATGGGGCTAGGTTGACAAATGGTTGGTTTTAGGGTCTTTGTGGGTGTGCTGGAGGTAGCCCTTCAAAATTTAATTGAGGCAGGGAACAGTTCAGTCCCTCCCATCCTGACATTTAGTCCTCCTTTGTCTGTCTTGGAGGAATACACAAAGACAAACTGCCAACTAAATTCAGTCACGTGACCCAGTACACAGGCTGCAGGCACCAAATGGTTAGGACAAGAAAATGCCAACTTTCTAAAAATGGGATTTTCAGAACTGTTACTTAAAATCCAACTTTACCATTAAAGAGGGTATCAAAATATTATTATTATTTTTTTTTTTAGACCAAACTTGACATTTCTACCTGTTCCCAATCAAAGGTTAGCCCTTAACTGCACAACAGACTGCAGTGGGAGACATGTTTAAAAGGCTACTTCAGAAAGTGCCACAGAGTGCTGCAGCCCCACTAACAACATTTGACAAGCCCAGGCTACATGCAGTACCACTTTACTAGGGACTTACAAGTAAATTAAATGTGCCAAACGGGGGGTGAGTCAATATTACCATGTTTAAAGAAGACAACAGGGACTGTGGCCATGATGGTGGCCGAGTCGGACGCTTAGAAATCAGCTCTGCCTCAGGCCCATGAAAAATCCTGCCAAACATCACCCATAAGACAGCCCCGAACACCCAGGCAGTAGCGGGAATCGAGCAGAAGCTGACCGGAGCAGAGGAACATCCAAACCGGGGCCGCTAGAAATGAAGACAACCTGCAGACCGCACTGGAGCCCCTGGAACACAATCTGGGCAAGGGCCAACGGCGAGCATCCGATCATGCTGGGAGCAGCGCTGGTTCGGCCCCCACCCACAAAGTGATACCACCTGTGGTGGGACTGCACAGCGTTCCGGATCGGCGGCCTCATTGGCGACCTTGTTGCTACTCCGGTATCTCTTCTGGGTCCTCTGCCGAGATATTCCAGCGGCCATCATGTGCTACGCTTGCGCAAGGGAACCCGATGCACGAACTGGCGCTGAACTGAGGAGGCCATGCGGTGAAACTTGGAGGGTGGGTGGATAATCATATCCTCTACTCGTATCTAGGAGGGGGTGGCGGAAGTTAAGACTGGGCACGAGACAAAAGCTCAACACCGGTGCTAATAGCCTTGGACATATTACCGGAGGGAACACCACCCTTCCCACCAGCTTAACTCAGGTCAGTATAAGATGTCCCACCCTCAATTTTAAGTGGAAATCACCGTGAGGGGCAATTGAGAACCTTACTCCCTACAAGTGTCTCACCCCGCTTTGGTGGCCACACCCGAGGGCGCCTCGATGAGAAATGACATGTAAAGGGAGATCATAGCAATTTCATAGCCTGCCACAAACATTCGAGTGCAGAAGGGTACCACTTGGGGAACGTTGCTGCTGTGGAAACCTGAGACTCAGATTGCCAGGCGAGGACTTGGTTTACAAATACTGCAAGGAGGAGTTGATCGGAAGGCATGATGGGGAAAACTAAGGCCGCCAGATCGTCATCACAGTGTGATCGTGAGGGACCACCCGATTTGTCGTCGGCGACCTTAACCCCACTGACTCTACAGCACTTTGAGGCCACCTTACAATCACACTCTGGACAATTTGAGAAAATATTGCAAGCTATCATGGACACTAAACTGTCCCTAGAGAATAGAATGGACTCTGTTTCCCAAGATGTTAATTTACTTAGAGCCGACCACCGTAAGCTGACAGACAGGGTAACAGTGGTGGGGGCGAACAGAAATTCTATGGATCCTACTGTCTTGGAGCTGCAGGATCATGTGAAGCCACTAGACTCGGAAGTGAAAACTCTACACAGAAGAGCAGAGGATGCTGCAGGGAGATATTGCCGTAATAATGTACGATTCATGGGATTCCCAGAGAAAGTGGAAGGTCAGAGTGCAGACATTTTCTAGAACATTGGCTCACGAAAACAGTGCTGAAAGGGTCAATACCAAAAATTTTCTCCATAGAACGTGCCCATAGGATTCCTGAAAAATCGCTGCCCCCAAGGTTGCCGCCACACCCTCTTATAGCACTCTTTCTTAATTACAGAGATAGGGACATGACACTTCAATGCTTCCGGAACACTGGTTCTGAGCGTTGCGAGGGGGCCTCCATTACGGCCTATCCAGATTTTACAACGGAGGTACGGCGCCAACGACAATCGTATGTACAAATTAAACAACGCCTCTGGGAACATAATATCAAATACGCTCTGATGCTTCCTCCTAAACTTTGAGTACCTGTTGATGATAATAGAATTGACATCTTCCCCATGCCTGCGGATGCCTGCACATGCCTGCACATGGATGCACGCTAAAGGCATCGCCCAATCCACAACAGAAGAAGAGGAACAAGGGGAATAGCTAACTTCTACCGCCCACCAGCAACCCCGGAAACTATTTCAAGCCAAACCTACTAAAACGCAAGCAGCTGCAGAACGCGTGAGGGCGTGCGTGACACAGCACTCCCCACTGAAAACACTTTTGCGCTGCTGCAAGACAGTCCACAGATGTCTCCAGATTCAGAAACTGGAAGCTCTAGATCAATGCTCCTAGATGTGACTAAGGGCCCAGACATCAACCCCTGAACGGCGGACGACCGCCAAAACATGCTACATTTATTCTCCTACCTGAAACTCTTAGACAGGAAGGAGAGTCTACCAAGTGCGAGGTCACGTGGTGAGGGCTCGTGATTGCATGAATAATGGACAATGAGGACCTGTAATGGGCCAACCACGACACCCCACACACTGATCTGGTAGCGGGAAGAGGCAATTATACTGGTAATGGAGAGTCACCCGCACTGGGACTGTATATGTTCTATAATGTGGAAGGAACCGAGGATGGCTTTCTTTTGGTTATCGTTTCTCATCTTACAGGGCCCAGGCACAGGCCAATAATGGAAGCTGCCACGTCTCCTCAGATGGTTTTCACATAGACAGCCCTCATCTACGACTGTTGTATGTTTTTTCTTTTTTCAGTATTGGAGGAACGTAAAGGTGTGCCCGTGTGCCACCAGTATTGGGGTTCAATGTTCTTGTTGGGAGTGGGGGGTCACACAAAGTATACTTCAACAGGTTGCACTACAGTCAATTGCAATGATCATGCAGGTACGTCACACAGATATGAAAACACATGCTCTCCTTGATGGGAACACACCAGGTTACGTATCGCCAAGAACTCTTACAACATGGGTACCCACACTACAAATAATATACAGAGATATAGGCCCTCATTACGACCCTGGTGGTTGGTGATAAAGTGGCGGTAATACCGCCAACAGGCTGGCGGTAACTACCTCCAAATTATGACCATGGGCGGTGATATCTCCGAAAGACAGCCACTGTACCCCATCGACCGCCAGGGCAGAAACAACAGCCACCACGGCGGTAGCCGCCTACAGCCAGGCAGAAGACAAACTTCCGCCCACCATATTATGACCTAGCAAACCGCCACCTTTTCCGGGGCGGTACCAACGCCATCAAAAGCCTGGCAGACACAGAGCTCAGAAGTAAAAGGACTCACCATTGGAGACACAGGCAAAAACCACGGCGCCATGGAACCAGAACTGCAAGTCTTTCCGATGATCTTCTACGTCATGCTCTACCACCAACACCAGCGAAGAAGACAGTCAGTACAGCTGCCTGGCACACAAGGGAGGGAGGGGGAAAACAGCAGTGACACACACCCACGCCATACACACAACCAGCTGCACAAGATAATCAATTTGTCTCCGATAATTGGCTGAATAATGCAAGGACAACAGGAACTGACAAGAGAGATTGTAGTAAGGTCAACATAAAAAATAATAAGTCGATGTGGCAGTTCAAACAGATATGTACAAATGTACAAAAAGGGACACTGCCCAGTCCACAATTCACAGGGGCCACATGGCCACAGGGCAAAGTCCAAGGCCCTACTTGATTCCTGCACCAATACGGAGAGAACACTGCAGGGGCATCAGTTAGCAAATAGGCAGGCATCTCAGGGAGAGGTGGGGAGAGGCACCTCAGCCGGGTGCAGAAACAAGACCACTTGTTCTGTAGGGGGCAAGATGTCCTGTGTATTTTCCTGGGGAGTGCAAGGCCACAGTCTCTCAGGTGGGTGACTTTCCCACTGGTTCTGGAGGGGGCAACATGCCCTGTGCTTCGTCCTGTGGAGTGCAAGGCCACAGTCTGTCGAGTGGGTGTCTTGCCCACTGGTTTTGATGGGGGCAGGCCGCACAGCAACCCATGGAGGCTTGATCATATAGCGTCCGCTGGCTGCACTGTGGTGGTGGTTGTGGGAGGCTCCTGCTCAGCCCCCGCACCCTCCGATGGCTGCACTTTGGTGGTGGTGGTTGTGGGAGGCTCCTGCTCAGCCCCTGCACCCTCCGATGGCTCCACTGTAGTGGTGGTGGTTGTGGGAGTCTCCAGCTCAGCCCCTGCATCCTCCAATGGCTGCACTGTGGTGGTGGTGGTGGTGGTGGTTGTGGGAGGCTCCTGCTCAGCCCCCGCACCCTCCGATGGCTGCACTTTGGTGGTGGTGGTTGTGGGAGGCTCCTGCTCAGCCCCTGCACCCTCCGATGGCTCCACTGTAGTGGTGGTGGTTGTGGGAGTCTCCAGCTCAGCCCCTGCATCCTCCGATGGCTGCACTGTGGTGGTGGTGGTTGTGGGAGGCTCCAGCTCAGCCCCTGCATTCTCTGACGGCTGCACAACCACGGCTGGGGATGTGGTCTTTGTGACAGCTGCTGATGTAGGCTCCTTCCCCTTCTGGCTTGCTGATGCAGGCTCCTTCCCCTTCTTGCTGGCGGGTGCAGGCTCCTTCCCCTTCTGGCTGGCTGGTGCAGGCTCCTTCCCCTTCTGGCTGGCTGGTGCAGGCTCCTTCCCCTTCTGGCTGGCTAGTGCAGGCTCCTTCCCCTTCTGGCTGGCTGGTGCAGGCTCCTTCGCCTTCTGGTTGGCTGGTGCAGGCTCCTTTCCTTTCTGGCTGGCTGATGCAGGCTCCTTCCCCTTCAGTTTTTGTGGACTGGAATCCTTTCCACCTCGAGTAGGTGCTGCTGAAACTGGGCCCGTGGACTGTTTGGCTGTGGTGCTTGGCTGGGACCTTGATAGCCTGGCCATAAGTGCAGGATGGGGGAGGGGGGTTAGGGAAGAGGTCAGTCTGGGAAAGGAACATCTTTTTAGGGATATTGAGGTGGGAGGAGGGAGAAGTAATGGGAGTGGAGGATGAAGGAGTGGTTGTTGGAGGTGTTTGTCTGCTGGATTTGGGTGCAGGTGCATGGGTTGTAGGCTGTTGTGAGGTGGATGGCTGTTGGTTGTCTGAGTATTTGTGTTTGTGTACTTTAGGAGGAGGGGGACAGACACGGTGGGAGAGGACACAGGCGACGTGCACATGGATGTTGTGGAGGTGTCTGCCAGTGAGGTGTGGGTTCTGCTTGGTGTGGTGATGATGCAGGGAGTGAATGATGATGTAGTGCATGCAGGTGTGAGTGTGGACGTAACTGGGTGGGAGGTGGAGGAAGAGGGGGAGACAGTGGAAATAGTGAATGTTGTTGTGTCTGCAAATGAATGCTGTTTTGTGTGAGTGCCTGTGGGATGAAGTGTGGTGCTTGTGTTTGCCTGTGACACTCTTGGGTGTTTTCTTGTGTGCATGCTCGTCTGGCTGTGTGCTTGGGATGGGTTGGGACTGAGAAGTGGAAGTTGGAGGGGGGACGGCTGATACAGGGACAATGGCTGCCACAAGAGAGGAGGCCACAGCCTGGATCGATTTCTGTTGGGCCGCCAGTCCACCGTGAATGCCCTCCAGGAATGCATTAGACTGCTGCATCTGGGCTGCCAGACCCTGGATGGCATTCACAATGGTTGACTGCCCTACAGAGATGGATCTCAGGAGGTCAACAGCTTCCTCACTCAGGGCAGCAGGGCTCACTGGGGCAGGGCCTGAGGTGCCTGGGGCGAAGGAGATGCCCACCCTCCTGAGTGAGCGGGCACAGGCAACTCACTGAGGGGCTGGTGGGAGGACGGTGTCGGTATGGGGTGGGTGGCTGCTCTACCTGTGGTGGTCACAGAAGTGTCCGCACCACCAGGGAGCTGCCATCGGAGGAGGTATCCAAATCTGTATTGTCCCCTCCAGTCTCTGCTCTGGTGCTCCCCTCGCCGTCCGTCCCACTGGTGCCCTCATTGTCGGTGGACTCTGCCTCCTGGGTCCCGTGGGATGCAGCTCCCTCTGTCACTGGTGCCTCTGCTCCTCCACCAGATAATGCTAATGCACATAAGGACAGGATGACAAAACAAGAAAGGGGGGGGGAAGAGAGAGAGACATAGGAGACACTGGATCAGTGACTGCACCAACACCACCATTGGTGTACACAGCACCCTCACACACTGGGAACAGGCCTACGCACTGTGCATTGCACTACCAGTGACCTTGCTAGCCACCAAGGCATGAGGAGGTGCAAACACCGCCAACTGCAGTACACCTGGGACCCACGCAGCCCTGACCAGTAGCAGATGCTAACAAGCTAGGTAGGCAGTATTTCCTCTTCAGACCCTTAGCCACCAGAGGACCTACGCTGCTATGTCTGGCCTGGCCTAGGGGCACACACTGACAAACAACAACCACCCGGGTACCACCCCAGCAGCTGTAAGTTGTAATGACCCCCTTGTGGCTGCTGTGATGCCCTCAAGCACCCATCCAGCTCTGGATAGGCCACTGCCAGTATGCGGGCCATCAGAGGGGTCAGGGTCTGACAGGCAAACCTTCCTCGTTTGGAAACCATCCCAGCTAGGCATCCGCTCTCTTCCGTGCCCGTCTCAGGTCTTCCCACCGTTTGCGACAGTGGGTGCTCCGCCTGCCACAGACCACAGGATCCGCACCTCCTTGCCGATGGCACACCATATACCCTTCTTTCGATGGGCACTGATCTGCACAGGCAATACAGACAGGAGAACACCATTAGACAATCAGTCCAGCCAGTAACGCGAATGGCCCACCATATCCGTTTCCATCACTACTGTCACACACGTAGCCCAGCACTCAACGTGTACCCAGCCAAGAGGACATCCCTCCCCCCTTTCACAATGCCTTCACACACACCTCCATGTATTCATGCCACATGCATCGTGCCCACAGTGTACTCACCTGTTGGTCTGGATGCCCATACAGCAATCCGTACTGGGGTAGGACCCCATCCACCAGTCTCTCCAATTCCTCTGAAGTGAAGGCTGGGTCCCTTCCCCGTTCACACGGGCCATGGTAGGTTCCTGACATAGGTCACAGCAGCACATGCAGTGTAGATCTTCTCCTATGGAAGGTCAGGAAACAAGTGAGGAATTAGATAGAAAATGGTGGTAAAGTTTGCGGTGGCGCATACCGTCACGGCCGGTATAGATCACCATTGGCCACTGTACCCCATAGGGCCCAATTATAACCAATGAGGAATTGCACAGCGGTTCCCGACCGCCAACCGCCAGCGCACACAAAGTCAGCGGAATTACCTAATTTCCACCTGTCCCTCCACACAGGATAGGCAGACGCCTTTTCAGGGGAGGGGTCGGGGGGGCAGGCCTATGGAATAATGCTGTGTCACAGGAGTAATAGGCACATACTTGACAAATTACACTGTCCCATGACATGTTTACATATTGCGGACTACTGTTGTGCCTCTACTGTTCAGTTTGTGACAGCCTCCTCACTCTTTTGTCCCTTAGATACCTACTGCTGTGGATGAATAGGAGATGGAGACATACCCCGTGTACAGACCCCTGGTGGACTTGGCTACACTGGAGGACAGGCACATTATCCTCATCTATAGACTGGACAGGGCCACAATCACAGAGCTGTGTGCCCAACTGAATTGGAGCCTGACCAGATATCTGCTATCCGTCACCCCACTGGGATCCTCCCCTCTTGTGCAAGTGCTATCAGTTCTCCATTTCCTGGCAGCTGGTTCTTTCCAAGTGACAGTGGGCTTGGCAGCAGGAATGTCCCAGCCAATGTTTTCAATAGTGCTGACCAAAGTGTTGTCTGCCCTCATTAAACACATGTGCAGCTATATAGCATTCCCCCAGGTTGAGGATTTGGCCACTGTGAAGGCCGGGTTTTATGCAATGGGACATATCCCAAATATAATTGGGGCGAATGACGGAACCCATATTGCATTTGTTCCCACCTGCCAGAATGAACAAGTGTTCAGGAATCGTAAGAGTTTCCACTCTATGAATGTGCGGATGGTGTGCTTGGAGGACCAGTATAAATTCCATGTCGATGCTAAGTATCCTGGGTCGGTGCATGATGCCTTTGTCCTGAGGAATAGCAGCATCCCAAATGTGATGGGCCAACTACAGAGGCAAGGGGTGTTGTAATAGGTGTGCCCTGGTTTCCACCCAGTATATGTTGGTCTATGCCTATGCTGTTGGCCATATAGGATAGTGTGTGGCTAAATGTTGTCCTCAATATTTGCAGGTGACATGGCTGCTGACCCCCTGTGAGGAATACCGGGACAAGGGCAGACAAACGTTATAATGAGGCACATAGGATCTTTGAAAGGACATTTGGACTCCTGAAGGCCAGGTTCCGGTGCCTCCATCTGACAGGTGGATCCTTGTGCTACTCACCCAAGAAGGTCTGCCAGATAGTAGTGGCATGCTGCATGTTGCGCAATTTGGACCTCAAGCGACATGTGCCTTTTCTGCAGGAGGAGGAGACTGGAGATGCCCTTGTGGCAGCAGTGGACCCTGTGGAGAGTGAGGATGAGGATGTGGACAACAAAACATCTGTAATCTGTCAGTACTTCCAATGACACACATATGAGACAGTGCTACTTTACATTTCAATAACTTTGGTTTTATTCTGTGTGGCATTGGCATGCTGGTATTTCCCACTTCTATGCCCACTTACTGTTACCTCTGGCTATTCATTTTGCAGATGTTGGTGATTTGACAAATAATCCTGGTGTGATCACAACAGCTAGCTATAGGTAATTGATTCTATGCTCATTCTATGTACAGTTCATTTGCACTGGTTGTACCTGTTTCAATCAATACATATTTGAAATACATGACATACTCGATTTATATCAAAGGGTGTTTATTGAAGTGCTAATATATAGAGGGGGAAGTGCAATGGGATAGGGTGATGATGGAGGAAAGTCCAGGGTATTGTTCCAGTCTGTTCGCAGCACAGGTCCATTGTCCAAGGGGACCTATGAAGGGGAGCAATGGCAGTTCAAGGTGGACAGGGTGACTGAGTGGGACACAAGGGGGACAATCAGGAGAGTCTAATTTCCTGGTGGGGGTTTTGGCAAGTGTCTCCGGCTTCTTCTGGATCGCAGGGAACGTTTGCAGGATGGTTCACCTTCTGCAGGGGGAGGGTGCTGGTGGCCTGTGAGTCCTGTTGTGGGGCCTCCTGGCCACTAGCGGAAGTGGAAAGCTGTTCAGATGAGCGGCTAGTGGCAGGGGCCTGCGGTTGTTACACTGCCTCCCTCATAACGTTGGCCATGTCTGCCAGCACCCCTTCTATGGAGATCAGGGTGTTGTTGATGGCCAGCAAGTCCTTCCTGATCCCCTGAAACTGTCCCTCCTGCAGCTGCCTGTTCTCCTGCACGTTGTCTAGGATCTGGCCCATCGTGTCCTGGGAATGTTGATAGGCTCCCAGGATCTCAGAGAGCGTCTCCTGGAGAGGCGGTTCCCTGCTCCTGACCTCCCCCTGGCGCACAGCACTTCTCCCAGTTTCCCTGTTGGCGTGTGCCTCTGTCCCCTGAACCGTGTGCCCACTGCCACTGACCCCAGGCCCCTGATAGTCGTGGGTGCAAGGTGTGGCCTGGGGTCCATGTACAGGTAGGCACACTGCTGATTGACATGTCCTGGGGATGGAGATTTGGGTACGCTGGGTGGGTGCTGTGGTGTTGGTTCCTGATTGGGGAGGCTCTGTGGTGGTGGCTTGGGTAACTGGCTGTCCAGTGGTCCCTGATGGGCCAGGTAGATCATCCAGATCCTGAAGACCAGAGTTACTGTCATCACTGTGGGCCTCTTCCGTTGGGGGGCTGGATAGTGCTTGCACCTCCTCTCCAGTGACATTGGCTGGGGTACCTGTGGGGATGTAAATGATGTATTATGTTTCATGTGTATGACCTATTGTACATCCCTGGCTTCCCCTATATGGTTGGTGGTGCCCTGTCAGCTTTTACTTGTGTATGTTGGTGTATGGTGGGATTGTTAGTTTCCCCATGCTGTGCATGCTTTAATGATGAGTGTCCATGTAGGGCTGTGAGAGGCGTTCATGCAGGGCTTGGCATTGGGATTAGTGCGATGTGATGGTGGAGTGTGTGGGATGTAGTGGAGCGATGGGGGTGAGGGTATGTGATAGCATGCAGGTTTGGGGGTGATAATTGTTGAAAGTTGCCTTACCAGAGTCCAGTCCTCCTCTGACTCCGGCCAGGCCCTCATGATGCAGTATTGCCAAGACTTGCTCCTCCCATGCTGTGAGTTGTGGGGGAGGAGGTGGAAGTTTACCGCTAGTCCTCTGGATAGTGAGCTGGTGTCTTGCTGCTATGGAACCTACATTCCACCATAGGTAGTTCCACCTCTTCCTGATGTCGTCCCTTGTTCTGGGGTGCTGTCCCACGGCGCTGAACCTGTCCACGATTCTCTGCCATAGCTCCATCCTCCTGGCTATTGATATCTGCTGCACCTGTGCTCCAAATAGCTGTGGCTCTACCCTGACGATTTCCTCCACCATGACCCTTAACTCCTCCTTAGTGAAACGGGGTGCCTTTGTGGTGCCATGGGTGTTATGTGATGTGTGTTGGTGAGGGTGTGTTTGGTGATGTGTTGGAGTGTGTGAAGTGGGGTGCATGAGGGATGTATGGGTGTATGTGGTGTGTGTATGTAGTTGTAGCAGTGGTCTTGGTGTCAGTCTTGTGCCAATGATTTGTATTCGTAAAGGGTTGTGGGTAATGTGGGTGTGTGTTTTATAGTGGTGTGGGTGTAGTGTGTGTATGGGTGTCAGGTGTGTGTTTAAATTGTCCAACATGGGGTTATTTTGTCTGTGGGTGTCCATCATGAGCGCGGTGGTATGTGCCGCCAATGGTTTACCGCTGTTGAATGTCCGCTGTGGTGATTCGTGGGTCATAATGTGATGGACGTTGTTCTGTTGGCATAATGATGTCGGTTTCGGTGCCGGCAGTTTATCACTGACCTTTGGTCTGGTGGATTTGTGTCTGTATTCTGTCAGATTGGAGTGTGTGTGCCATAATATGGTGAAGAGATATCCGCCACTGCGATAAGTTGGCGGCCGTCAGCATGGCGGTAAACGGGATTTACAGCCAATGTCATAATGAGGGCCATAATGTCTTACCATGGAATGTGTGCGGTATGGCCACACCAGCTAAGAGACATAGAATTCAGTCATTCCGCAAGCGATATAATGCCCACTTTGCCATCTTACAGGAGACCCACTTATTGGACAGTGAACTGCAGAACCTGAGGAAGTGTTGGCGAGGTCAGATATACAGTACCAACTCCTCAGCATATGCCAGGGGGGTTATGATATTGATTGCACAACGGGTATCTTAAGTTCAGCATGCCCAAACGGTGGATAGAGGGTGATGTTATACTAGAAGCGCTGCTGGACAGAAGACCGCTATCGATTGTGGGAATTTATGCTCCCAACTATGCTCAGGCTGAATTCTTCAAGGCACTTGCTACTGCCCTCCTGGGTGACGCACTGGCCCCTGGCCTTTGAGGTGGTGACTTCAATAGTGTACCTGATGTGGAATTAGACCGTTCAACCCCTCCCCTAGATGGTGCAACAAGCAGGAGAGTCTCTAGTTGCTTGGAATCCTGGGTTAAGGACAATGGACTACATGACATGTGTCGTTTTGGCCATCTGACACAGAGCGAATATTCCTTCTACTCCCCAATACACAATCTTCATACCAAGATAGATCAGACTTGGGGAACCACCTCAATGGGACACATAATAATACACTCGGAATATCTTGCATGAACGATTTCTGACTACTCCCCGCTGTTGCTCACTATACAATGGGGCAAACAGTGTTCCACCATACCCATGTGGTGAATGAAAACTGAGGCACTCTCAGACGCTCCATTGAGAGGGAAACTAGCCAGTTGTATTACACACTACTTGAGACTAAATTATGCCTCCACTGCCCTGTGGGCCACAGAATGGGACACGCATAAGGTAGTAACAAGGGGTCACTGTCTATCGGCCACATGGGGGGTACGCCGGACTTTGCGCAGGGAAGTCATCACACCGGAAAGGGATATGCAGGCTCTGGAAATAGATGTTGCTAACCATAGAGTGCCATTTGAGCGCCTTAGAGATAACCGCAAACTATGTGACGAGGTGGATTGGCGCTTACGTCGCCATGATTATCAATATTATCTAACTCGACTTCATACGGAGCGTGACCGCTCTGGCAGACTTCTGGCATGGCTAGTCCATGACGAACGGCAGCATACCACAATAGGAGCGATCAGGCTAACTGATGGTACAATGGTTTCTTCCCAGGCTGCCATTAATTAAGCTGTTAGAAATTATTACACAACGTTATATCAAGCGCAATTGACAGAGGATAGCCAACAGCTGGAGCTATTCCTAGATAAGACACCACTCACAAAGATCTCCCCGCTTAATAGGGAGGCACTTGAAGAACCCTTACAATTAGAGGTAATTAAATTGGCCATCTCTCAAATAGCTTGCAATAAAACACCTGGCACAGACGGCCTACCGATAAAATCCTATGCACACACTCAGCACATCTCACCCAACCCTTGCTGTGTTTGAGGAGGCGTGTAGCCGAGGGGTGCTTCTGGGCTCGCAACGATAGTATCTGATAGTAGTGCTCCCCAATCGTGGCCGGGAACCCACAGACATAAGCTCATACAGACCTTTATCTCTCCTCAACCTTGACTGCAAGATATTGGGCAAGATTCTTGCAAATAGACTTGCCCCCTAGATTCATACCTTGGTTCACGAAGGCCAAAATGGTTTCATACCAGGCCGCAACACGTTCCGTAATATACGGAGACTATTGTGCATTCTTTATGATACCCCACTCACAGCATACAACAGCGTGGCCGTATCTCTGGATATAGAAAAGACATTTGACGCCTTAAGCTGGGAATTCCTATTTCCCACACTAAGGCATAAGGGGTTTGGACAGGGATTTGTGAGATGAGTGGAGACATTATACACCAATCCATCTGCCAGGGTGAAGATAGGACGACTGATATCCGAGAGTTTTCCAATCAACAGGAGAACTAGACAGGGCTGTCCACTGTCACCCTTGTTGTTCGCGCTTGCGATGGAACCTCTTGCTGCTCACTTACGTGTGAGAGCAACGCAATGGGATATCCGGAGGATGGGGATGTATCATATCATATCACTTTATGAGGATGATGCATTGATCTACCTAGAAGACGGCAGGGAAACATTATCTGACGTGATGTCGTCATTGGACACCTTTGGAGCAATATTGGGCCTTCTGGTCCAAATCTTGCCTTTCCCCCCTCACTAAATTGCCAGCTACCATTAGGGAGGCACTTCCTTACTTATCGATTGGAATGGTGTTCGGACTCCTTTAAATACCTGGGCATTCAAGTGTATCACACAATGGATGCCTTGAGAGATAGCGACAGCCAATATGCTGATCCTACCAAGGTTATTATACTACTTTGCAGCACTGCCCATAATCATTCCCAGGAGTTTCTTCTGTGAACTAAATAGTTTGCTACTGGGACTCATATGGGGACACGATAGACACCAAGTGACACTTGCAACCTAGCAGCACCCACTACAGGGCAGGGGCCTGGGTGCACTGAGTTTTGAACTTTACTACGCTGCATCTCAATTGCAACGGCCTGTGCGTTGGTTGGGTGCTCCTGAGAGTAAGGAAGCAACATGGGTGCAGACATATCTGGGAGATACCCCCTTATATACCTGGCTATCAGGACACAAACAAATGCGATCAGGAGACAACATCTTAGCGAGAGCTGCTCATATAAGCTGGCGACAATATTTACAGGGCGGAGATCTTCACCCTATACTCACCCCTAATCTCGATTCGACAAATACCGGGTGGTACACAGTTGCCCAAGTCTCATTCTATTAATCCCTGGGTGGAGACGGGGATGGAGACGGTAGGAGAATACTTCAAGGATGGTGTCTTAATGTCACTGGAAGCTATTTTGGAACATACTTCTCTGGGACCGGGACATTTTCTCACTTATTACGCTATATGCTGATTAATCAGAACAGTCTGGGGACAAGGGGATAGGGAACCTCCGTGCTCTCCCGCCCTTCATACACTATTGACAGGCACCGGTTCGAAAAAGGTAATAACTACCCTGTATAGGGCATTAGCGGTAACTGAAGTTACACAACCAGAGGCGGCACTTACTAGATGGAACACAAATCTCACACAGTCTCCGACACCCAAACTGTGGGCGGAAGTTCTCCAACAGGTAAAGAGGGAGTCCCGTAACCCTAGATTTCGATACATACAGTTTAATTTTATTCATGAGACATATTTATCCCCATATCGTATCGAACGGATGTACCCTGCCTCTGATACTGGCTGTCCTCGTTGTCGGCTCCCCGCGGCTCGGTTCTACCATATGGTGTGGGAATGTGCCCCGCTGATGAAGGAATGGCGGGTAGTAGTGGCAGACATCTCTCATCATGGATCACACATTTGCCCCCACCCCAGAGTCCTGCCTTCTGGGAATTCGCCCTAGACCCAAAAAATACAAATATCTCCACAGGTTTGCTGATCTGGCGTTCATTATGTACAAAAGATTAACTGCTATGCAATGGAAGACACCTATGCCTCTAGAGCTTTCCAGCTGGCGCCACCTGACACTAAAATGGACACACAGAAGTACACACACTACAAACCCTCCACGATAGAGGCCAGATAAGCACAGGGTATGACACATGGGCCATTTTAATGACAAAACTAGAGGCCAAAAATGACAACCACACATCGTGAAAATTCCAATGAACTTCTGGACCATTGTATTATTCATAGCCATCCCTTATTTCCCCAGGAGGATCTACTGACATAGTCACAACCCCACAATAGGACATAGTGAAACCTTTCAGTGTCCTTTATTAGGTAAAACACTTTATATTGGTCTTAACTGTACTAGGGGTCTGGTAAAACTAGCTTGCCAAATCTGGGTCGGGAAGGAACACCGAAGGCGAGATGTTTATTCTGATCATTTGTGTGCCACGATAATTTACGATGACAAATGTTACTGCATGTGTAAATACTACTTATGGGGGGGTTGGGGGAACCCAGCAAATGAGACTGTTGTCTATGGCTTACAAAACATTGGGTGTTCCTAGAGTCATGCAATGTATGGTAACAATGTTATATGTCATGTATCAAGATCCTTGGACACTATATTTCACTGTGTTGCATAGTAAACCCATTTCTGTAGTTGCCCCAGTTTGTATGTTTTTGAAACTAATAAAACAGATTAAAAAAAATATATTAATAAATAAGACAGCATGAGCACTTTAGCTTTGGTAAAGTGCACTGAGTACTAAACTGGTACCGAAAACAGGAGAGATGAAGGCAAAAACTTGGGGTGACACTGCAGAGAGGGTCAAGTCTAACAGGTTGAGAAAACCTGAATGGTCGTGTAAGTTCGGCAAGGGAGCATGAAGAAGAGAGGCAGGATGGAAACTGGCGACAGCGATCGATTTTAAAGGTATAAGCACTTGGGGATGGATGGATTAGATGGGCGATGAGGTACCTGCCCAGTGGACTTTTATGTAGGAGGTCAGATGTGCTCTTGAAGAATGCCCAAAGGGTAGCCAACATTAGGATATGGTATTCCCTGCCACTCCACTAGTGACTGAAGTGATGTGGCCTACCTTTGGGGCTGATGCTGGACTGCTGTATTGCGTAAATCATGACCTCCAAGTTCATAGTGACTTTTTTCCGACCTCAGTTGTGAAAACCAGATCAGGAGAAGAGAAATAGTGTTGTTACTTCTTTGTTTGCATTGGTGATGTTTGCTCCTGGCGGTTCTGATTTTAGATTTGTTCGTTTTATTTTGTTTTGGTACTTCTGTTTGTAGGATTCGATTGTCACTGTTATGTGTGTTACAGTTTTCTTAGAGTATTTTGTGGGGGGTTTTGATTGCAGTGATTTTGTCTAGGTGCCTTTGATTTCGTCGTATTAATCACAGTGGTTTATATTTGTGGCTGGTTTGTTAGTGGTATTTTTGTTCAAAATAAGTTTTGATTGCGATTAGTTTGATTGTGGCAGCTGAGTTTGTGTTGGTTTTGCTTACATATTTGCTTACAGTGAATTAGTGGCAGTTTGGTTTGTAGTTTTTTTTTAATTGAAGCAGTTCCCTTTGTCGTTTAGATGTTAACGGTTTTTAGGGGAGTAGTTTTGATTGTGGTGATTTTGTGTGTAGTGTTAAGTCTGGGCAGATAAATGAGTCAGCTGGAGGGACCGAACAGTTCTTATCTGTTTTGAAATTCTAAACCACTCTGCAAAAGCTACAGAAAACCGCAGTTTACTAATCCTGCGCTGTAGTGCTGGCAAGTGAGGACTCTGTCTGTGTAAACCAGGACCTTTCGACAGGACAATCCCTTTGAAAGGCCGGTGTGGGTGAGACTCAATCAGCTACATGTAACATGCTGGGGCTGCGAAGGAGCAGCAGAAAAGAAACTGCGGGTGACTGGCCATGGACCAACTCAGAGACAGAGGCCTACTGCCCTTTCACCACCATTTGTACACACAAAAAAACATGGGTGGCCCACCCCTGCCCATGTGAATAATTCCATGAGAATCCTGGAAATCCTGCAGATCAGAGCAGGGCTTCGAGTGAAGGGGGCCTTGAGGGTACAAAGTGCGCCCTTCCTTTGGTTCCTCAGCCGCTGCGGAGCCAGGCCTCGCAAGAAGTGCTTAGTTCTGCGACTCTCGAGCGAAGCCCTCCCAGGGAAGGCTGCTATGCTGGCACGTGAAACATCAAAAGGCGTGTCGCATGTCTATATTTAAAACAGCCCAAAAAGACAACAATTACCTATAGAAATGCTGCCAAAAGGCACCTGACAGTAATGACAGCACACGCTGTGCAAAGGCGTGAAAAGGGAACCAGCCAATTAGGCGGTGTTGGAGCTACATTTCAGCAGAACAATGCATTTCACAGAAAGCAGGAAAGAAAGCCTTTCAGCGGCGCGCCAGGATGAAAAGCCTCAGCTGGTACCAGAGATTCATATTCACCAGCCAGCCTGACACACGTGCCCAGGGGCCACCTGCCCGTGCCAGTGAGGCTGCCTGGACCTTCAGTAGACTGCCAACCTTTGAACAAAAAAAAGGAAATACGACATTCGATAAGTTTTCGTGTCATTTGAGACTCTGCCAAGCATTTAGTCCAAGCAGGTACGCGCTATTTTTCCCTGGGGCTGACTTTTCAGGGGCCGCCCAGTGTTCCTGGATATTTGCGAAAAATGTCAGCATTCGGATAATCTTCCTACAACAGGATTCACTGCTAGGCGGGCATTCTTGGGCCCACTGGGGCTGCAAAGGGTTGCCCTTACTGCCAGAATTAAAGTGGTCATCTCTGTATGAATGTCAGCTAATTTTAATTAACCATATTTATAGAGAACAGATCCAGTAACCCGGAGGATTAAGTGATTTACAGTAAACCAGTAAGAAGTAATTATACCACCAAAAAACAATTAGCAAGATAAAGTAGCTGTAGAGAAACCACATTGCTATATTAAGCAGAAAGCGTGGGTATGAGAGGATAAAAATGTAAGTAAAGACGTAGGTAGGAAAAGATCTGCCTCCAGGGCCAAGAGGTAGGTGATCCAAACAGATGCCAGCCATGTCTCTCCAGAAAGGGCATCCCAGTTTCTGTAAGTTGACCCTGTGAATACTTGCTTTAGGGTGAGCTCGGTGTCTAGACTGAGGCCAATGTTTCTTCTGGCCTTTTGAAATCCTCAAGTGATGCAGAGCTGGTCTGCGAAGCTGAACAATGTATTACAACAAATCTTTAAAGCCTGTTGTACAGGAGAGAAAGCCAATGGGGAATGAGGTGAAATCCCAGCTCTGGTGACTTCGCAGAGTGTCGCTTTTATATACATCTATGGTTTTTGGTCCAAGATTTAGAATTATGTCACCACGATGTACATCGGGAGAGGGCAGTTTCTGGAACTGTGCGGAAACCTTCATCAGGAGATAACTGCTTTTAGCTTCTTAATAACATACACCTATTAGAAGGCTTCCTTAAAATTCTTTAACTGAGAGTGCGAAGCACTGACTGTCAAGGATGAGCCCCACGCACCTGGCATGCGCAACCAGAGACATTGCTAAATGAGACTGTTTTTAAAGCCATGAGTGGACACATAATGGAATGTCTCTAGAGCAGAAGAGGAGGAGTTACATTTTGGAGTGATGACTTGAAGGAGAGAAGAACAGACTTCACATCATCCAGAATCTTCAGGGATAACTGGCTTCTGGTTTTCTCCGAACACTGCAGTCGGTAGCAGGATTGATCACCACAAAGCTTATCTTTTGTGATGTGATGGAAGTTGGACTATTGCAGTCTTTCTAGCTTGAGTTCGTTCAGAGAATAGTATGTTAATTGAAAAAAGGGCTTGAAGTCTATGGCATTGCCTGGGAACAGATTTGACGTTCTCTCCAAGAGCAAAGGATTTAATCAGAATCAAATGTGTGGGTTGGTTGATGCATTAATTTGTAGAAGTGTGCATTATTCTAGACATTGAAATGTCACACACTTTGGGATACAGCAGTGAGATATGGTACGAGTTGAGACATCTGGATGTTTCTTTTGGGATGTCTCAACTGATTTTTGAAATGTTGCTAAAGAAGTTTGACTACGTCAAAACCAGTTTCTTCTGAGCATAGGAAGGAAGACTTCTGGATAGATTTGACAGTGCCTAACAGCCCTAGTAAACGTCAGCTGGGCACGATCCTTTATAATATTAAATGTCTTCCCAGTATTATATCGGGATCCTCTGACGCTTTGACAGAAGCAAGTATTAGTACCAGCATACCCTAGTGGGTGACGGTGCGCTTCACAAATACCCATAACTTAACATATCAATGAAAGAGAATCCTTGGCCAGGGCCATTGGAGCCAGTAGGACATTTTTCGATTCTCCTGTTGATTTCATTGGGCTCGTCTTCAGCTTCTACAGTCCTTGGCAGTATCTTTAAAGGTATGGCTAAGAGGTCTGACCACTGATTCAATTGCCTTTTCTCTCTTTGTATTGGCAGATACAAGAGGCTGTGATAAGAATAATGAGGGGTGTGTGGCTAGGTCTCACGATGATGTGGGCTGATGCTCTTCAAACCCAGATCAGTGATCGTTTCCTAGATATTTTAGGTGACAGTAGGAAGATAATGTCGGAGTAAAGTTGCATCACAGTAACTGAGGATATGCAAAAGTAGAGAATTTCGGAAGCAGCAATGTGTTGGTGATAGGAGAGGGCTAGAGGGGTCATCAAGTATATAAGTCCAGATATTTTTGTGAATACGGGCTAGACCGTTTCCTTTTGTTTTGTGTATGTCATTGTGAATATTCACAAATGGAAGAGGAATTCTGAGAGCGAAGAAAGGTGACAAGGTCGGATTTATCGAGGCTTCTAGGGTGAGAATGATCCCTGGTTTCTGGTCTCTTGGGATATCAGTGCTTTGCTAGGGCAGTGCGTACATGCAATCAGTGCTTTTGTGTGGTGTTGGTATTTATTTATGTATGTCTATGTGCTCACTTCCAAATCCTCTCGGAATGCAGTGCTGTGTTAAACACTATCATATAAAGTGAAAAGTGCCCTGAGGCCACTTTAGCTCTTAAGAGAGCGTGGAAAGGAAAGAACTCCAGTCCTCAATAAGTGTGCTTCGCATACCCAAAACCGGAACTTCTACTGATCCGACTTAACTTTGCCTGTAATGGAAGTAATGTATGATTTTGTTTTATCCCCATCTGAAACTCCTTCCCAATCTCTTTACAAATCATCAAGCAACACTGCGACATCAATCGGCTTTCAATTTAGCCAGTTATCCCCGATATGGTTCTTAAGCACCATGTCAATAAGCTGCATACTTATGTGTCTGTAGCGTTTGCCCCCGCCAGAGAGCGTGCAGATGAATAAAGCCACACAGGAGCTGCGGCCAAATATGACTTTATTCTTCAGCATACACTCACACACTGTGCATTACATCATACTTCCCGTAAACCACACCCTAACACTTCCCCATGCATTACATACTTCCTATTCAGAGTCCGCCAGAACCACGAGAATTCTAGTGCCCATAAGATCAATATGTTACATCCCCCTCTTTTCTTGAATAAAAAGGTGTCAGACTTGACCAAATCGAATTTCCTCGATTAGATGGCGAAGCACTAACTTGTCTGTCAGCTCAGGTGATCCAAGATGATCGAGGTCCACCCTCATCGGGCAACAGTGACATAGGCTCAGATGCTTGAGCCAGACCTGCTGGTGGGGTCGCTTCCTGTACAGTTTCAAGATTCAACAAGTATTGCGGTATGTGTTTAAAAGAGATGTGTCCTGAGTGATGGATTGTCCAAGACAATGTGCTATCACCCTATGTCCTTTGCACATCACAACCTGTAACTGATCAGTGACAAAAGGGATGTCCACTTTCCATCTGCGTTTTTGCTTAACCAATACCCAGTCTCCTTTGTCATAAACGGTCTCCTGGGCATGACAATGGTGATCTACGCATGTTTTCTCTTCAGAGCTGCGTCGGTCTCTCAAATATTGTCAGTATTCACAGATCGATCCAGGGTCCATTGTGGTAGTTTTATTGTGATGGTTCTCCCAAATAGCTGGACTCTCACCAGTTGTGGCGTGAGGAGTTGATCGATAGGCCAGAAGGGCCTGAAACATGACTTGGTTCAGATCGATTTCCTCCATGGACGCTCACTGAATGACCCTCAAGAGCAGGGGTCTTCAAACTTTTTAATGATTTTTATTGAAAAATAAAAATCATTGGGCCCCCCTACAGAATTTTTCCTAATTATTTTATAAAGATGGCAATGTTTAAATATGTCTAGACTTATTTAAACATTGCAGTTAATTGCTGTTACCTATTAAAAAAACGCAGAAACATGTTTCTGCTTAGAACAAAGCACTGTTATCTGTATAATGCTTCTTTTGGCCAGAGCCTGGCGCCCCCCTGGGATCACTTAAGTCCCCCTTAGGGGGGGCCCGCCCCCCAGTTTGAAGACCTCCGCTCTAGAGGGTGCCAATATATTTTTCAACTACACCATTGGCTTGGGGCCAGAGGGGCGTACTCCTTTGGTATTTGACGTTGAATCAGACGAGCAATTCTTTAAACTATGATGTTAAAGGGCAGGACATTATCAGATTTGAGGATTTTGGGGATGCCTCACGCTGCAAAGATGTCATCAAGCTGTTCTATGACTTTGTCATGGGTTGTCAAAAAATAGGTCTTCCATCAAAGGAAAGCGTGAATATTCGTCCATGACTACCATGAGATGGTGTCCATTTCCTAACGGACCAAAAAAGTCAACCGCAACTCCAAGGCTGCATCATCTGAGGGGACAAACAACTGCAAATGGGACATGCCTTCAGCTCCCTCTCGACTCATCTAGCTGAGGGAACTACTCTCAATCGCTTAATGTTCTGTTGGTGGCAACACCACCACTGTGTCCTTCATGGCGCAGCTCAATGACCAGCTGTCTTAGGCTTCCAGGTATGACAATTCTCAAGCCTCATAGTATTATGGCTTTTTTGATGACTGTTAACTCATCCTGTACATTTCTGAACATTTGGAATTCGACATTATTGGCAAGGGACCACATACTTATCCTCTATGATTGCAGAGTAATAAGTTATTTGACTATGTTCATGTCTTCATCTGCATTGGTGGCAGTAATGATTTGTTCCACAGACAGAGACACAGGTGTGCTAGATTTCACAATAAAGTTGAGATATGCTTCACCTGTCTTGGATGTCTAACTGTGATGATGCACAGGCACTCATGAAAAGCAATCTGGATGACAGTGCTTGCACCTTGTCTGGGTCTGTAGTCATAATCCCATCACAGAATATGTGCCAAAAAAACTTACGTTTGCTTTGTGAAACTCACACTTTGCAGTATTTAGAGAGAGAACTGCATCAGCGAATTACTGGCACACCTGGGTAAGGGCTTTGTCGTGTTTTCCCAAAACCTAGTATGTCATTACTGTAATTGCAAGCATGCTGGATCACTCTGCGAATGACATCTTGAAATATCTCAGCAGCCGAAGGTACTCCAAAACTTTGGGCCTGATTCTGACCCTGGCGGCCGGTGACCGCCAGGGTCACCGGCCACGGGAGCACCGCCGACAGACCGGCGGTGCTCCGAAGGGCATTCTGACCGCGGCGGTTCAGCCACGGTCAGAAAGGGTAAACCGGCGGTCACCCGCCGGTTTACCGCTGCCCTTCTGAATCCTCCATGGCGGCGGAGCGCGCTCCGCCGCCATGGGGATTCAGACACCCCCTACCGCCATCCTGTTCATGGCGGGGAACCCGCCATGAACAGGATGGCGGTAGGGGGTGCCGCGGGGCCCCTGGGGGCCCCTGCAGTGCCCATGCCTATGGCATGGGCACTGCAGGGGCCCCCGTAAGAGGGCCCCGCAAAGTATTTCAGTGTCTGCTATGCAGACACTGAAATACGCAACGGGTGCCACTGCACCCGTCGCACCTTCCCACTACGCCGGCTCAATTCTGAGCCGGCGTCCTCGTGGGAAGGTTGATTTGCCCTGGGCTGGCGGGGGGCCTTTTGGCGGCCGCCCGCCAGCCCAGGGCAAATCTCAGAATCACCGCAGCGGTCTTTCGACCGCGGTGCAGTGTTCTGACGGGGTTACTTTGGCGGGCGGCCTCCGCCGCCCGCCAAAGTAAGAATGACCCCCTTTGTCTGTTATTTCTGAACAAACCAAGATTACTTCTGAAGGTAGTAATGTACCTGCAGTTTCCCTCCAACTCTTTATTCAGGTCAAGGCAGGAAAACACTTTGGCTCCGTTCAAATGCATGATCATGTCCGCTATGTGTGGACAAGGATGTCTCTCCCTCTCAATGGCTTTGTTGGCGTGGCGCATATTAACACAAATGCGCACCACTCTGTTACGGTCCTTTTTTGGTACTACTACTACTATGGGCAAAAGACATGGCATGGGACCAGTGGAAAGTTTGATGATGTCATGTTTTACGAGTTCTTCAAACCCTTTCTCTACAGCTTCTTGTAGATGAAAGAAAATCTGCGGTGTTGCTGAGCAACAGGGAGAATGTCTTCCTTGATATGAAGCTGTAGTCTTCCGTTGTCGTTCCCAGGCCATGGAACAACAACGGGAATCGGCTTGTGATCTCAGACTGAGCACCCAGGTTGTAGTTGAGGGATATCAATCTCATGTCAGCAGCAGTGGCAATACTGAGTAAACAGGCATGCGACAAAGTCCCTTTTAGAATATGAATGGTGGCTCCCAATGGCTTAGAAGCACCTTTGTGCCTGATGGAGTGAGGCGAGGACTAGGGGATAGATAGATAAACTTTTCCCACTGGCATCTTGTTAAACTGCACACCTTTGTCTATAAAGAAAGTTACTGGATGATCGTTCACTTTCAACTTGATTTTGGGACAGTGTCCAAATGATGTTTGGTGCTCTGCTTGGTGAGCATTCTTTGAACTGTGATCTTCCTCACAGGTGGCCAACCCCGTATGTGCAGGCCGTCTTCTGGTAGATATCATAAGTGCACATTCATCTTCTTCAGTGGTACTCATTAGTGACGTTGAAGAGCCTTTGTACGCTGAGTTTGACGATGATTGATTTTGCCTGGCTTCTACTTGTTGTAGCTGATTTTGCTTTTCAGTTTTAGGGTTGTGGCGCAAATGCTTCTGGAACGTTCTTGAGGCCATTTTCTCTTGCCATCGTGATGCACTTGAGTTTTCTTTTTACCGACACATAGTTATGAAATAGTTCTTTTTCCTACAACTGTTGCAAACTTGTCCTACAGCCGGACATTTACCATCATAGGAAATTGAAAATCTACATCAGAAGCATAGCTTTGCTTTCTTTAAAGACGACAACCTAAGTGTATCTTGTTTATGCTTGTGATTGCTTTTCACGGTCCATGCCTATTCATGGTCTGCTGTCCTGCTTCCATAAAAGCAGCACCTCGATCTGCTTGTTTCTTGTGCTCTTGCAGCAACAACATTTTCTCTAGACTGTGTGTTTCTCTTAGCATGTGCCTTTTAAAGGAGTCTGAAAGGCAGCCATCAATGATTCTGAGGTGCATGGCTTCTTAGTCAGTGAAGTCGCATAGCTTGCAATATTTAATGAGTGCATCAAGTCTTTCAACAAACTCATCCATTGTTTCACCAACCTGTTCTCGCGTTTAGCTGAAGATATACCTTTCATGGTTGACATCTGGCATTGGATTTAACTTATCTTTCTTTTATCTCTTGGTATGATGTTACATCAAGTCTGTGAGATTTTCTTTAACACTTCTTTCACTCCATCGCCTGCAAGGTTTTTCAAATATCTGATGATCTTCTAATTTTCTTCCTCTAGTGCTCAAGTGATCTATGAAGTCATCAAATGTTTCAATCGACGCAGCCCACCTGGCACCAAACGTTTGCTTCTTAGAAGTGGTGAAAGGCGGTGGTGGCTTCAGAAACACAGCTGCATTTTATATTCCACCCTCTTCTGTCGCCACTGAGAGCACGTGCTGTTTAGACAGCTTTCGCTGCACAGGGTTGCACCAACGAGTCCTGCAAACAGGTTGTTGCCATAGCATGTGCTGTTGTATGCTTCAGTTGCCCTTGACAGTGAGTAAGTTCCCTGTTTCTTGTACCGTGCTGGCATGATTATTTCTTGCTTTGTCTGAATAATTGTTCTGTATTTGGGGAACGTCACAGCTTCTCAGTTGACCACCTCATCAACAGTTTTGGTGGGCATTTTAGACATGCTCCTCTCCAGGGCCTTCAATCTCTTGTGAGGCTGTGTATGAGCTGGAGCAGGGCTTTGACTCCACATGTGCCAGTCGCAGACCCCTCTGTATCAACTCTAGGCATGCAGAAGCAGTTTGGGTTATCATTGCAAACTCTAAGGGATAGCAGTCTTATCTTATGTCTGGCACGAATCCCCTACTTGTCGCCCGTTGTAGTGTCTTCCTCAGCCTGGGAGCATGCAAATGAATTACGCCAGAGGGGAGCCGCAGTCAAATATATTTTATTCTTCAGTATACACACACACACACACTGTGCATTACATCATACTTTCCGTTAACCACATCCTAACTCCTCCTCACACAATGCATACTTCCTGTTCAGAGTCTGCCCAGAACCACAAGGATTCTAGAGTTCATAACATCAATATCCTACAGTGCCTACAAGTCAGAGCGAGCCAACAGTGTAACAGTGCAGCACTGAGGCGCAGCTGGGAGTGCTGCAGGGAGCATTCACACCAGAGCACCCTCAAAGTACAGCATAGGGGCTGCCGGGCGCCAGAGCAGGGCAACAGGGTGCCAGCGAGGGACAGGGACCAGTCTGTGTCTTTTACTGAGTCCGGCCTCTGCTGACTGACTCTTGCCCTCCTCAACCCTGTGAATCTCTGAGTCAAATGAGTGGGGTAGAGGGAACCCTCACTGGATGGGTAGTGCCAAGGGAAAACGACAGTGGGACACCAGAAGAGACATAAATGGGCCTGGTGTGTGTGGGAGGTTGAAAACCAGAATGCTCAAGGAAAGCAGTGAGACAGTAAATGAGTGCATAAGGCAACAATTAGTGCCCACTGCACTTGGTTGAGCCCAGGATCACAGAAGCGGCCCTCCCAGGTGAGTGTGTGGCTTTTAGCTTGGTGTTTTCTCCACCCTTATCACTGCCCACCAGCAGGACTCATCTCCATCGTCCACAACACAGTAGGCGTCCTGATGTAGATTCGTGAGTGGGCTAACTTGTGCCACCTTAACAGTATTTCAAAAGCAGCTTTCCACGCAATCCCTTTTCTACGGTCATCCTTTTGTCAACACACCGATTGCGGCCCCTCAACTACTTTACAACTTTGTAAAGGCCAACTCGCAAGCTAGTAGTTTTTTTTGTTCATCTACTCATCAATCCATCTGAAATTTCTTGCTAATTTCTGCGATTAATCAAAATTTTAACTTTTGGCTGATGAAGAGAAAGATGACAGTTCAGAAACTGCATTAAGGAAAAATAACTGCCCACAGGGCCTGCATGAAAACTAAGCCTAAACCAATGTTCAGCAAGTTAGGAAACATTAGGGGCCAGATGTAACAAAGGGTTTTACCCATTCTGTGTCTATGGGAAAATGCTTTAGTACATATGGCCCATTGTTCTTAAAATCCCACCTTTTTCGTTAAACTGGAAAAAGAAAGCAGCTCAACTACAGTGGGCTCATGTCTCTCACAACATGTTGGGCAAGCACGGTTCTGCAATCTCATAAAAAAAATACTATGCCAGATGCTGTTCCCCCGGCAGAATGTGCCTTGTCTAGGATATAAGCAAGCTTGATTAAGGACCTAACACCGCGAGTTGACCAGATATACATAAAAGGAAATACTAACAGGGTCCCTAGAGTAAGAACACAGTCCACTACTGGTTATATTATACCTGATATAAATTGGGATTTCAAGCAGGCTGACGGGAAAATCCCTAGGCTTGCTGACCCTGGAGGCACCCTATGAAAAGAAACCAACTAAAATTGAGATAACCTTATTTAATAGCACTCCCTGTTTCAGCGTTCCTTCCATATTCTACCACACACCAGAGCCTGCTGCATTAGATCAATCCTCTTGTAATCTCCCAGGCCTGTATGTAAAGGTCTCAGAATCGCTTCAATGCCTGGCAAGAATTTTAAGTTCAGTCTTAGCCTTATTAGAAAAAACAACAGTAAACTCGGTTCATGTTCTAGAGACTCTGTCCATAATTCTCCAATGTTTATTACTTTTCAAAGAGGAATTAGGAAACCGATGAAGTATGCAAACTCCCCCAGAACAAAGTGTGGAATAATCAATGTACAAAACTCCTTGCTGGCAAATAGGAACAACAGCCCATCAGGCAAGCGTAATGCTCGTCGTGAGGAAAAAATTGAGTATCCCTTAAGCAAGGATGCTTTCACCCATACAGGAACTCAGGCTGGTCCTCCGAGGATGTCTCTCCAGTATGATGCAAAGAGGAAATCCAGGAAAAAAAGATAATGTAGTTTTCTCTTTAAAGACTTTATTCAGAGAAAGGGGCAAAGGGAAAATGAAGTCAAGATGCCCCCAATACGCCTCTCTATCCTATATATTGCCAGAAGGAGTCATCCCAATGGACGTCTAGGCACCACCTTGAAGTAACATTATTAAACCACTGGAACAGCATGATACCAAATTGGGAACTAAGAAAAATCAAAAAAGGTCTCATCAAAGGTCAAGGAAAAAGAAAACAATAAGAATAAGAATAACCAAAAGAAGACGCAGGAAAATCTATTTTCCTAGAGAAGGAAATTAGGGTTTTTCGAATATGGGTCAAGGCAACGAAGGCACATCGACTCAAAACATAGAAAGTCATTATTATCTCTTACAACGCTGTATAGTTTATATCCTGCAAGCCATCACCACAGCCACCCATCTGACAGCAGTAGAGACCTCCAACGTAGATCAGTGCCCTGAAGATCACAGAAAAGATAAAGGAACCGCTGATAAGCGCTTAATTTGTTGGGCTGATTCATCCCGTTCCCCAGATTCACCTAAACCAGTTAACTCTAAAGCCTTACAGAAAGAAAATTTAAAAAAAACAAAAAACAGAAAATCCCTGGCGCACAGGAAGTAATCTGATGAACTTGCCCCCACTGCCAGATTCTATTATCTGATTTGATGAGAATGGTAAAAAAACAGTGAACAGATCTTTTACATTAAGCTGTTTAATTAAATCAAAAGACTGGCCCTTGTGAAAAGCTGCATTATTCAACCAGTCTACATATCTCACTTATATGGGGGGTTCGCAAAAGTGTAAAATTCTATTCAGCGATCATACTAATCAGGTCTTGGAAAATTGTCTACATTTTTTCTCTGCGGAGGAATAGATGTTATAACCGCTCAGCAGCCCGAGAACCTGCTCATGGTCCACCCGCAGCCCCCAACATAGGAGAACTCACTGATTTGAACACAAACATGGAATGAAAAGAGAGGATTTAATGCAGGGAGCACAGAACATGACAATTACCCTAAAAGCCTCAGGGATGCTGGTGACAGTTCTGCTTGCAGAAAACTTTCCCCAGATGCCCTTGAGGAGAAAGCTTCAAACTGGACCTGGCTGGAAAATTATTGAATTCTGGTATGCCGCTTTCCCAAAGATTTGGTAATCGACCCAAAAGTTGAAATATCTCCTGGAATACTGCGAGGGTAAAATACATTAAACCTAAGGGTGGATATTTTAGCCAATAGGGGCTGAAATCTGTATCCAGGAGACATAGAGTAAGCGAGGTATCCATATAGATAATTATCTTACAATTAATTTACCTGATACTCCTTCAAGCAGCGGCCATGCTAGTTGGGGCACCACAATATTACTTAGGACAGAGCAAAACTGGTCATATGCATCCTTCTTGCACACCTCTAATCTAGCTCTAGGCATAAAATTCTTAGAGAAGCAATCACATTCAATGAAACTTCAAAACATTCTGCTGTTTAATGTCTATATACCTTCCAGTCCAAACAGCTGCCCAAAAAGGTAGTCACCTACCCTGCCGACGTAATTGATAAGGAGGAGTCACATGTCCTAATTGTGGGGCAATCTGAACTTCAAAGTATCTAATTCGGCAGCAAAATTAGCTCAAAGACTCAAATTGGAAACCATGAACATTACAGGTCCATCTTTTCCGGAAAGAAATAAGGTTGACTCTTGGGGAGAATTGTATTAGAATTTCTGGGCAAAAATGATGGTATTATCTCCATTGGTAAAATTGCTAATGACATACCGGACAACTATACTTACAAAAATTAATCATATAAGCCAATCCTTGATTACGTAATTACATCCTATACCTCTTTTGGGTTGTTGTCCTATCTAAGGGTCATTGATAATGTGCGGAGTGGTCACAATATAATTTCTCTCAAAATAGATATATTGCTTGAGGAATCTTCCCCATGGAATAACCAAGGGACCTGCCTTTAGTTGGTTTATAAGAAGAGCTGGTCTTAGTGGGACAGGAATAGTCTACATGTTATAAAGACTTTCTTCAATATGGCGATTGAGGTAAGCGGTTTTCCCCCCTACTAATTAGATACATTTATACAGTGGATAGGATCATTTGTTAGGCAGAAAGAAAGTAGATTCAAGTCTAAAACTGGCAAGTTTCACACAAAGTATCATTCTTTCGGCAACTAACCTACTCTCAGAAATTTTACAAAGGTCATAAATCAGATGACCAGAATCCAATATTTCTTTTATTCATCTGCAAAGGAAAAATTTATAAACCAAAGGAAAAAAACAAAGACCAAGATTTGTAATTAAACAAAATCAAGCAAATCGTAAATAGATTGCCTCGAGGGAAGCTTTGGTCTCAATTAATACTAAGTAGTTCTGGTCTCTAATTGCAGAAGTCTGTGAGGCAAGAACACTGTCAAAGTCGGACCCAATCAGTAACACTTAATGGGTCGAATACATCCAGGCCTTGTACGCTCAAAACAGTAAAGAAAGACACTGAAGTAATTCATATTGAAGAGCTAAAGCCTGATACTGCTAACATGGTCTATGGGCCCCCACAATGCATGCGTGATTAAATCATACATCACAAAAACCAGATGCTCTAATGAAATGGCCCAAGATGAGGTCCCGATTTCAGTCTTTAAAAAAAAGAACCCTGTCTCTAGTCTAAGTTCCTAACCATTTTCCAGCCTTGCTATGAGCACTCAGTGGTCGTGCCTGCATATAGAGAAGTATCGTCCTCCTACTATATAAGAAGGGGAATAGATCTCTTCTGAGTAATCACCGACAAACAGTACTGTTTGATGCTGTTGGTAAGATATTTGGGAAAAAGCATTTTAGTTCACTTACAAAGCTGGGTCTGTGTAAAAAGATCCTTCAGAGGGAACAGGCAGGTTTCATACCAAAATGTGCCACACTTGGCAAAATTGCAATTATTCAAGCAGTTACTGAAAAATATGTATGGACTTGAAGGCAATATGTACATGTAGCTTTCATTGATTTCGCCACCACATTTGTCTGTGTTAACAGACCTACTCTTTGAAAGAAATTCGCATCTCTTGGCATACTGCAATGTTCAGTGCATTTAATAGTAGCACTGCATTTTTCGACCTGGTGTTGGAAAGTGCAGCTGGGACAAAATCAGGGTGGTCCTACAAAAGTAGATACATGGGGTAAACAGGGGTGTTTGCACCCTCAATGCTGTTTTCACTAAATGTCTACGATTTACCAGCAGCCTTGCTGTCAAAGAGGACCCCCCCCCACCAAAAGTTGGTGGTTAAGAAATAAGCAGTTTACTATATGCAGATGACATAGTATTATTAGACATGATCCCTAAAGGTCTGCAGAAGAGGCTAGATGAACTCCAATTCTATGCGGTTGAACATTTTCTAAAATTAAAGACACCCAAAAGCAAAATACTGACATTCAAAGGAAAACTTCACTTAAAGAAAACACATTTTTGCTGGCAGGTGAGGAAAGAAAAAATGGAGGTGGTCAAAAACTATGCTTACTTCGGAAAATGTTCAGTGCTAACCTTGGTTTACAGCTGAGCTCCAGAGCTAGACACAAGTAGATGGTTGAGAACGTTTTATGATACCCACTAGATGAGACACATTTCCCCTTTTGTTTCGTTTAAAAATCGTGCCAAGTCTACTGTATGCAACAGAGATAGTGGAACTGATCATTGGTCATTCATGAACTCTATCAAGGTAAAATCTTCTGTAAACTTTCAGATGTAAGTGCCCTCTGTCTGGAAATGGGTCTACCCGGTCTGACGGCTGTCATCCCCCGGAGAAATGGTTTACTAGAGTCGGGGGAGGGCTCCTTAAGAAAGCTACTGTGGCGAGAAACATTTATGGAGCAGCGATCCAACAGCATCTTTAGGAAAAAAATATCAGTGCCCAAGATCTATTTAAACTAAAATAAGACGCACCGGGGGCTATGTCTGCATTGGAGTTGAAAGTTTTCCTTAAGGGCTCATGTCACAAGTTAAGCATGGAATTCGATAAGGCCTCGTGCTCTCCTCACCAGGTCAGATATGAACAGGTCCGCTCCTCATGCAGCATAAAACGAAGGCAGCCCTATTGGAATTGGATCATACAGCACCAAGTCCGTCGCCTATTTTTACTTGTCGGGCTTCAAATGTTGCCTCTGAGGAGTGCAACTGGGGCCTGGTAAAACAGCAATAGAAGTCAAAGACTATGGCCCTCATTCTGACCCTGGCGGTCGGTGATAAAGCGGCGGCCAAGCCGCCAACAGGCCGGCGGTCTAAAATATGCAATTCTGACCCTGGCGGGAACCGCCAACACAGCCCGCCAACTTAACACTCCGACCGCCACAGCGGTACAAACAAACAGCGCGGCGGTTCCCGCCAACAGCCCGGCGGCAGACAAAGTACCGCCCACCCTATTACGACCCACCAATCTGCCACCTTTTCCGGGGCGGGAGCACCGCCGATAAGAACACGGCGGAAACAGACTACGAACGGGAAAACGCTCACCTCTACGCACTCCACGCGAGATTCCGGCAGTATGGAGCCAGAGTTACAGGTCATCCCCGCACTCCTATTCCTCCTCATATACCAGGAGCACGCCCGGCGGCGCGGAAGACATCGGTGAGTACTGCACCTACGACACAGGGGAGGGAAAAGATTACCGGCACACACCCACCCACCCACACCCACTACAACACACACATCAATGCATTCCCACAGATCACTGTCACAACCCACAAACCACCCCCCTCCGAAATAATGCAAAGACCAAAAGAAGAGATCATAAACGGGCAGATATATTGAAATATGTACGCCATTAATCCCAAAAAATAAATAAACTATGTACAAAATATATACAGCTACTAAATGTAGTCCAACCACTGTCCGTGGATCACAGTGGTCCTGTGCAAAGGGGCAAGGCCCAGTCCCACGACAAGAACTCCACGGAGAGAACACTGCAGGGGCATCAGAAAGAAAATAGGACAGGCACCTCAGGGGGAAGGGAAGGGGGGGCACCTCAGCCACTTGAGTACACGACGCCAGATCCACGAGGGGACTCCATGACCACTGGGCCATCCTGGGGAGAGCAAAGCCACAGTCCATACAGTCCATACAGTGGGTGGCCTGCCCACTGGGCCATCCTGGGGAGAGCAAAGCCACAGTCCATACAGTCCATACAGTGGGTGGCCTGCCCACTGGGCCATCCTGGGGAGAGCAAAGCCACAGTCCATACAGTCCATACAGTGGGTGGCCTGCCCACTGGGCCATCCTGGGGAGAGCAAAGCCACAGTCCATACAGTCCATACAGTGGGTGGCCTGCCCACTGGGCCATCCTGGGGAGAGCAAAGCCACAGTCCATACAGTCCATACAGTGGGTGGCCTGCCCACTGGCCCATCCTGGGGAGAGCAAAGCCACAGTCCATACAGTCCATACAGTGGGCCATCCTGGGGAGAGCAAAGCCACAGTCCATACAGTCCATAACAGACCCCACTGCCACTGGAGGAGGCAAGTTGGCCAGAGGACATCCTGCAGCCCTGGCCGAGATAGATCCTGCCCTGCCACGTCTGCCAAAGGGCCAGCGGTTCTTGCCCTGAAGGGCCCAGTTCAGCGGTTCTTGAGACGGCGGGGCCCAGTTCAGCGGTTCTTGAGACGGCGGGGCCCAGTTCAGCGGTTCTTGCCTTGAAGGGCCCAGTTCAGCGGTTCTTGCCTTGAAGGGCCCAGTTCAGCGGTTCTTGAGACGGCGGGGCCCAGTTCAGCGGTTCTTGAGACGGCGGGGCCCAGTTCAGCGGTTCTTGAGACGGCGGGGCCCAGTTCAGCGGTTCTTGCCTTGAAGGGCCCAGTTCAGCGGTTCTTGAGACGGCGGGGCCCAGTTCAGCGGTTCTTGCCTTGAAGGGCCCAGTTCAGCGGTTCTTGCCTTGAAGGGCCCAGTTCAGCGGTTCTTGAGACGGCGGACGGTCTATGGCCAACTGCTAAATGCCTGGTGGTGCCCTCCTGGGCAGCGGGGATGGTGCTCCTTCACTGCCCACCTGGGCTGTGGGTGGTGGGGCCCTCCTGGCCAGCTGGGCTGGGTCCTCCCTGGGCAGCGGCTATGGGGCTGGTGGGCTCTCCCGGGGCAGCTGTGCCGGTTCCTCCCGGGGCAGCGGCTATGGGGGTTGTGGGCTCCTCCTGGGCAGCAGGCCTGCTGCCTGACCTCTCCAACTTGCTGCCCTTGCCCTCCTTAGTCGTCGGCCTGTGGCCCTTTCCTCCCTTTGGAGCTGTGGCTGGTGACTGTCTCTGGGTGGTGTCCGGGGGGGATGTAGAAGGCGGGCTCCTGCGGCGCCCCTTCCGCCTTCTGCTCCTCTTCCCAGGGGGTGGGCTGGCTGTCCCCTTGCTGCTGGGCGAAGATCCAGACATGCGGGCTGGCGGGCTCCAATACCCCTGCACCCTTGTCAAGGGGGCTGCAGGGCTGGTGGTGGCTGAGGTGCTCTTCTTACCCCGACGAGAAGGAGGGGGGGGCTCAGGGTCAGGAAAGAAGTTAGTAGTGGCGAGGAAGAGCTTCTTGGGACAATGGAGAGTGGTAGGTACAGTGGGAATGGGAGTGGAGGGAGAGGATGTGGTTGTAGGTGAGTCACGTTTGCTGTCTTTGGGTGCAGGTGCAGGAGGGATAGGCTGTCGTGAGGTGGATGGCTGTTGGGTGGGTGGGTGGCTGCGTTTGTGTGGTGTGGAAGAGGGGGTGACAGACACAGTGGGAGAGGACACAGGGGACGTGTAAATGGCAGTGGGGGTGGTGACTGCACGTGTGCGGACTGGAGTGGAGGGTGTGCTGGTGATGGAAACACTGGCTGATGGTGAGGTGAATGGAGGTGTGAGTGTAGACGTCACAGGGAGGGAGGAGGGAGACGAGGAGGTGGGGGTCACAGAGGTGGTAGTGACTGTTGGCATGTCTGCATCGGAATGTTGCGTGTGTGAATGTCTGCGTGATCTGTGGTGCTTATGTTTGGATGAGCTTCTCTTGGGTGTTGAGGTGTGTGCAGGCTGGTCTGATGGTGTGGGTGGGACAGGCAGAGGAACAGGAGACTGGGAGGAGGGAGTTAGTAGAGGCAGGCAGGAGACAGGGACAATGGCTGCCGTCAGTGCTGAGGCCAGAGCCTGGAACGATCGCTGATGGGCAGCCTGACCCGAATGAATGCCCTCCAGGTACGCATTGCTGCGATGAACCTCCCTCTCCACCCCCTGGATGGCATTCAAAAGGGTAGTCTGCCCAACAATGAGCGTTCGGAGGAGGTCAATGACCTCCTCACTGAGGGCAGCGGGGGTAACAGGGGCAGGGCCTGAGGTGCCTGGGGCGAAGGAGATGCCCGGCTTCCTGGCAGAGCGGGCACGGGGCGAACGCTGAGGGGCTGCTGGGAGGGCGGAGATGGTGCGCTGGGTGGCGGCTGTACCTGTAATGGCGGGGGGCACGGATGGTGCCACCCCCGCAAGGGAGCCCCCTTCCGAGGACGTGTCCGTGTCGCTGCAGGGTCCAGTCGTCCCCGTCGTGGAGCTCCCCTCGCCCTCCGTCTCACTGGTCCAGTCTGACTCTGTGGCATGGCCCTCCTGGGCCATGTGAGATGCAGCTCCCTCCTGCCCCGATGCCACTTCTCCTCCGCCTGATGATGCTGATGCACACAAGCACAGAAAGACAAACAAAAAGGGGGGGGGGGAGGGAGAAATAAAGGGATATTGATTACATGGATCTCCGGTACAGTTAGCGGACATGACAGACACAGATGCCCCCTGCACTAAGTTGCGCACTTGGGGTCCGCTACGCATTCCGTGGAACATGCCCTACACGCCTAGAGTTGACAACTGCACCCATGGATGACACGGCCCAGGGATGGCTGTACTGACAAACTACTGAGGGTGGTGGCTGGGGACACAGGGGCTTACGGGGGTGCCCAGCCTACAGATATCGCCCTGGCCTAGGGGGACCCCCAGCCCTCCTCCCCCACCCAGACACCTCCACTGCGCGACAACAGAGTAGATAATGCTTGTACTCACCCCATTGTGTCTGCTGTGCTGCCCTCACGCGCCCATCCAATTCAGGGTAGGCCACCGCCAGGATCCGGAACATCAGGGGGCTCAGTTGACGGCAGGCACCCCGCCTACGTTGGGAGGCCATCCCCAGCAGAGACTCGGCGGTCTTCTTGGTCCCGCGGCGGATGTCCTCCCACCTCTTGCGGCAGTGGGTGCCCCGTCGATGGTGGACCCCCAGGGCCCGGACTTCCTTGGCGATGGCACGCCAAATCCCGATCTTCTCATGGGCGCGGACCTATGTGACACGTACAGGGAGGGAGAAATACCACGTTCAAGTTACTCAGCATTTTCCTTTCCAGTGGCCCAACGCCCCCCATCCCCGCCAGGCCCCCTGCCAGGCCCCCCGCCATGCCCAACATGCCCCCCATCCCCGCCAGGCCCCCCGCCAGGCCCAACATGCCCCCCATCCCCGCCAGGCCCCCCTCCATGCCCAACATGCCCCCCATCCCCGCCAGGCCCCCCGCCAGGCCCAACATGCCCCCCATCCCCGCCAGGCCCCCCGCCATGCCCAACATGCCCCCCATCCCCGCCAGGCCCCCCGCCAGGCCCAACATGCCCCCCATCCCCGCCAGGCCCCCCGCCATGCCCAACATGCCCCCCATCCCCGCCAGGCCCCCCGCCAGGCCCCCCGCCATGCCCAACATGCCCCCCATCCCCGCCAGGCCCCCCGCCAGGCCCAACATGCCCCCCATCCCCGCCAGGCCCCCCGCCAGGCCCCCCGCCATGCCCAACATGCCCCCCATCCCCGCCAGGCCCCCCGCCAGGCCCAACATGCCCCCCATCCCCGCCAGGCCCCCCGCCAGGCCCCCCGCCATGCCCAACATGCCCCCCATCCCCGCCAGGCCCAACATGCCCCCCATCCCCGCCAGGCCCCCCGCCAGGCCCCCCGCCATGCCCAACATGCCCCCCATCCCCGCCAGGCCCCCCGCCAGGCCCAACATGCCCCCCATCCCCGCCAGGCCCCCCGCCAGGCCCCCCGCCATGCCCAACATGCCCCCCATCCCCGCCAGGCCCCCCGCCAGGCCCAACATGCCCCCCATCCCCGCCTTGCCCCCCGCCATGCCCAACATGCCCCCCATCCCCGCCAGGCCCCCCGCCAGGCCCCCCGCCATGCCCAACATGCCCCCCATCCCCGCCAGGCCCCCCGCCAGGCCCCCCGCCAGCCCCAACATGCCCCCCATCCCCGCCAGGCCCCCAAGCCAGCCAGTGGCCCCAAATCCAGATTGAATTAAACTCACTTGTTGGTCTGGAGGACCGTAGAGTAGCGCATACTGGGGGAGGACCCCATCCACAAGTTTCTCCAACTCCTCTCCAGTGAAGGCAGGGGCCCTTTCCCCAGTCGCAGCAGCCATTGTCCCTTCCAGACCGAGGTCACAGCAACACTTGCAGTATAGGTCCTCTCCTGTGAAAGTTCAAGTCGCAAGTGGATAAGTAGATAGAAAATGGCGGTCACGTCCGCGGCGGTGCGTACCGCGGCGGTGCGTCCCGCCACCGCCGGCGCCCTTCGCCATTGGCTCCTGAAACCCATAGGCTTCAATGTTAACCAATGCGGCTTCGCGCCGCGGTCTTCGCCCGCCGCCCGCCGCGGTGTGCCACGCCAGCGCATTGACCTCACATCCCATTGTCACACTTCACAGGTCAGGCAGCCGCCATTTCCAGGGCCCACATGGCTCAATTTCAACTGCGTCACACAGGCCTAGGCCTTGCATAGCCACTCAGACACGCCATTCACTGCATAGAGAATCGTATACTGTGCTAGCTGTGAGTACGTACCTGTGGGTTGCCTGACTGTGTGCTCCATGTTGTCCTTCCTAGGCACCGTCCGCTGGGTTGGGCGAGGAGACGGATGAATCCTCCCGTGTACCGACCGCTGGTGGACCTGTCGACAATGGAAGAACGCCACATTATCCTGACCTACCGTCTTAACCGTGCCACTATCCATGAACTGTGTGCCCAGCTGGAGCCCGACCTGATGTCCCCCATCCGCCAACCCACAGGGATTCCCCCTCTGGTGCAGGTCATGTCAGTACTACATTTCTTGGCAAGTGGGTCATTTCAGACAACCGTGGGAATTGCTTCCGGGATGTCTCAGCCCATGTTTTCAAAGGTGTTATCCAGAGTGTTGTCTGCCCTGATGAAATCCGTGAGGAACTACATCATTTTCCCTGAGGTGGGCGAATTGGCTACAGTGAAGGGTGATTTCTACGCCCTTGGACATATTCCCAACGTAATTGGTGCCATTGATGGGACCCATGTGGCTTTGGTTCCCCCAAGAGACAGGGAGCAGGTGTACAGGAACAGAAAAAGTTACCATTCAATGAACATCCAGGTGGTGTGTTTGGCTGACCAGTACATCTCGCATGTAAATGCCAAATTCCCAGGGTCAGTGCATGACGCCTACATCCTCAGGAATAGCAGCATCCCTTACGTGATGGAACAGCTACAGAGACACCGTGTATGGCTAGTGGGGGACTCTGGGTACCCCAACCTGTCGTGGCTACTGACCCCAGTAAGGAATCCCCGGACCAGGGCAGAGGAACGGTACAATGAGGCCCATGGGCGTACTAGGAGGGTGATCGAACGCACCTTTGGCCTCCTAAAGGCCAGGTTTCGCTGCCTGCATATGACCGGTGGATCCCTAATGTACTCACCTAAGAAGGTGTGTCACATCATCGTGGCCTGCTGCATGCTTCACAACCTGGCTTTGCGCCGCCAGGTGCCTTTCCTGCAGGAGGATGGTCGAGACGGTGGTGTTGTGGCAGCGGTGGAACCTGAGGAGAGTGACGAGGAGGAAGACGACGGGGCTGAAACAGACAACAGGGACAGAATCATTGAACAGTACTTCCAATAGGACACAGGTAACATTTCAAAGATAATTTAGTAAATGTTAACTACTCTGCAGCATCTCTGCTGCCTGTCTATTTGCCCCAGTGTATGATGACTGAGTTTTGGCTTTTCCCTCCCTATTTCAGATCTGGGGTCCCCACTACGAGTCCTGTGCTTCGTTTCCCCATGGACTACAGCTTTGTGGCAGCTGTTTGTTGACTTCACCATGTACAAGGACATATTTGCACTGTCATGTCAATTACAATCTATTGAAATCACAGCCAGACTCCTGATATTTTGGTGCAAAATAGGTGTTTATTGAAGTGCTCAAAATGGGATGGGTGGTTTCAAGTGGGTGGGGGCTATGGTGAAGGAATGTCCATGGCAGAGTCCAGAGTAACAGTCACACAGGTGCATTGTCCAGAGGCCTGTGGAGAGATGGAGCATGGGCAGTTCGAGGATGGACAGGGTGACAATGTGGGACAGTGGGATGACATCAGGTGGTATCCATTGCTGGCGGGGGTCTTGACATCCTACTCTGTCTTGCGAGATCTCAGGGCCCTCTTGCGGGGTGGTTCTTCTCCTGCAGGAGGTGGGGGTCTGGTGGGCTGCTGCTGTGCGGGGGCCTCCTGTCCACTAGCGCCGGCGGAGGTGGATGGCTGTTCTTGGTCCAGGCTAGTGGCAGGGGCCCTTGGGTGTTGTTCAGTGTCCGCCCTGCTGTTTACGAGGTCCTGCAGCAGCCCTACCATGGTAACCAGGGTGGTGTTGATGGCTCTGATGTCCTCCCTGTACCCCCGATAGTGTTCCTCCTGCAGCACCTGGATCTCCTGGAACCGGGCCAGTACCGTCGCCATCGTCTCCTGGGAGCGGTTGTATGCTCCCATGATGGTGGTGAGGACCTCGTGGAGAGTGGGTTCCCTGGGCCTCTCCTCCCCCCCCTGTCGCACAGCTGCCTGCCGAGTTGCCCTGTTTCCCTGGGCCTCTGCCCCCTGGCCGGTGTGCCCACTACCACTGCCCCCAGGTCCCTGTTGTTGTTGGGGTGGTGGGTTATCCTGGGTGCCCTGTAGTGGTAGACACACCGCAGATTGACGCGCCCTGGAGACAGAGGCATGGGCCCGCTGGGTGGGAGCTGTGCTGGTGTTCCCAGAGGGGTTAGGGTCTATAGTGGCCTGTGCCTGTGTGAGGGGAACCGACTGTCCAGAGGTCCCCGATGGTCCGGGCTGGTCATCGGTGTCCAGATCGACAGAGCTGCTGTCATCGCTGACGGCCTCTTGGGTGGGGGGTGTGGAGAATTCTGGCCCCTCCGCCGCGGTGTGTTGACGGTCGGGTCCTGCAGGGGTAT
Source organism: Pleurodeles waltl (assembly GCF_031143425.1). Classification (NCBI taxonomy): domain Eukaryota; kingdom Metazoa; phylum Chordata; class Amphibia; order Caudata; family Salamandridae; genus Pleurodeles; species Pleurodeles waltl. The sequence continues at coordinate 1,068,993,944 of NC_090449.1, read as the reverse complement.
AGAGGTATGGTTATAGTTTCAATGTGTGGCATATGGGTGTATCTGTGGGTTCCCGTGTCCCCAAGTGCTGGCATTCGTGTGTGGGGGCTTTGGTGAGGGTGGCTTGTGGGGGGGATGTGTATATGCATTGGGCATGCTTTGGTGATGGGTGTCCATGCTTAGTGGACGCATGCAGGCCTAGGTTTTGGGATGTGTGGGTTGTGATGGTGAGACATTGGCGGGGAATAGGTGTGCTGGGGGTGGGGGTGAGGATGGTGGTGGGGGTGAGGGTGGGGGTGAGGATGGGGGTGGGGGTGAGGGTGGGGTTCGAGGATGGGGGTGAGGGTTGGGGTCTGATTTGGCATGCAGGTGGGGGGGAAGCAGTATTGAAGCTTCAACTTACCAGTATCCATTCCTCCGCCGACTCCTGCGAGGCCGTCAGGATGCAGGATGTTCAAGACTTCCTCCTCCCATGATGTGAATTGTGGGGGTTGAGGTGGGGGTCCTCCGCCAGTCTTCTGCACGGCGATGTTGTGCCTGGATACCATGGAACGCACCTTCCCCCGTAGGTCGTTCCATCGCTTCCTGATGTCTTCCCGATTTCTGGGGTGCTGTCCCACTGCGTTCACCCTGTCGACAATCCTCTGCCATAGCTCCGTCCTCCGGGCAATGCTGGTGTATTGTATCTGTGTGCCGAACAGCTGGGGCTCTACACGAACGATTTCCTCCACCATAACCCTGAGTTCTTCGTCTGTGAAGCGGGGTTGTCTTTGGGGTGCCATGGGGTGGTGTGTATGATGTGTGGGGTGGAGTATGTGTATTTAAGTGAGTTGAGTGTGGTGGTGTGTGTTGTTTTGTGTGTGGATAGTGTGTGGGTGATGGTGTTGAGTGGCTGTGGCTGTTATGTTTTGGATGCTGGTGTCTCGCTCTTGTCTTCTTTACGAATTTTTAAGCGTAGGGGTTTGTGGGTGATGTGGGTGGGTGTTTTATATTGTATTGTGTGTGTGGGAGTGGTGTGTGTATGTGTATCAGGTGTGTGGGATTCAAATCGTCCAATGTGGGTGAGTTTTGTTCGTTTGTGTGTATTCTGACCGCGCCGGTGTGTCCCGCCAATGGAATACCGCGTTTGAATGACCGCCGCGTGGATTCGTGGGTCGTAATGGCATGGGCGTATTTCTGTTGGCGTGGCGGTGGAGGTTTGGTCACCTCCACCTTTCCGCCGACCGCTGGTCTGGCGGTCTGTTGTGGCGGTCGGATTTTCGGAGGTTTGCCTTCTGCGGGTCAGAATGACCGTGGCGGGTTTCCGCGACCGCGGCGGGATTATGGAGGATTTCTGACCGGCGGTAGGCGCCTTTTACCGCCGAGGTCAGAATGACCACCTATGCCCTCTATGTTCACAGGGAATCCAGAACTTAGGTCATGTAATTTCGTTTGTCCAGCATTGATTTTGCAACAAGTAATATTTTTAAAACTATTATTTATATGCAACGGGATTTCCACTGTATATAAAGCCCGTAACATTTTATACAACAAGCCAAATAAAATTGGGTATACATTTTTTTTAATTCTTTACTAGTTTAGAAATGTTACTGATTTTGTACGGTGTGCCGTTTTTATACTATAAACAGAAGGATTTTATACTGATGAATTAAACTAAACGAAACGATGTCGTGAGTGACATTGTATGAACCTTGCATTTTTAGGTCTCTAGCCACAATCTGTTCGGAAGGGCAATTTATTACGTTGTGGTCTCAGATCTGGGACCAAAAGCACTAAAAATTTTAAGTTTTTTTGTGTCTAAAGTTGTGCAAGCAGAGCCAAACAGGAGTCTTCTAAGGGCTGTTATGAATAAGGAGTGATACCGGTTCAGGTATGAGAAGGAGAAGAAGACAGCATAGGGAGGAGGCTTGGAAATGGAGTGATCTACATTCTGACAGACACCAAACAGCCCTTAGGTTGGCACACTCAGTGCACACTGCCTAGGTGTCCTAGTCCAGGGGCAAGTGCCTGCTTGCCAGCCCAGCACAGTGACTTACATCAAAGGTGCTGCTTCATTGGGAGCCAATGTGAGGTGCACGATGTAACTTTGGATGTTGTGATATCTTCAGCATGTTTGCTGACCAGTTGGTGTAAAGTCTGAAGTAGTCGAGTGGCGACAGGACCAGTGTGAGTCCAAAGCTGTCCTGCACGGCAGCAGGAGGGGAGGGACGCACTGAAAGAGTGACTTCCTGGTGAGCCGAGGCACGACTTGCAAGTGTGGAAAGTGATTAACTCAAAGTTTGGTATTCTGGTGCTTTGGCCTGGGACTGTGGCGTAACTTTCCAAATGGCCAATGACGTAGAGCGACGGATTAGTGAGAAGGCCGCAAATTGGAAGCAACTGTTTTCAATCATCCAGCCCTGAATGTGTAAGAGACAGTCTGCCCTGAGCGATGCCACAGAACTTCTCGTACCTGAGCTAGCATGGCCGCGTAAACATTAAAAAGGACAGCTGGCAAGTCAAACCATGGGTCACTCAGCATGGGATGAAGATGGTGGAAGACGTAAAGGATGAAGATTCACTAGGTGGATTCTGTCCAAGAGTATTTTAGTTAGCACCATTGACGGAAGCAAAGAACTAGGTGGGAGGGAGTATAGGACCCATGTGTCGGGGTGAAGGCCTTGCCATGATTTGTAGAGTGCTAGATTTCTGTCTTGAAAATGACTGAAGGTCTTCGAGGAACACCTGGTTGTATGCAGTAGTATTAGCATACTTGAATAGGACTGGAAGAAGACTCAACATAGGAGGATTTTTTTATTAAAGAGGTATCTTTTGAAGGATCCCTAGAGTTCCTTGTGTGCGCTGGGTGGAAGCAGGGTAGCTGGAAAGAGATCAATGACCAAGTGAAAATGAGCTGATCATAAAAGTGAAAGAAGGATTAGCAGTAAATACGTTAGGGGGTGTATAACATAACACCCAATCAATTGAATTGCTAAAATGAAAAATGTTCTTTTAACAAGGATTAGGCCGTGCCGAGCTGGCACACATGTGGCCACGGGGTGAAAGAGAGATTCCCTGTAGGGGAGGGGTAGCTGTACTGCGAGGAATAAAGCAAAAGCCTCGTGGCATGCAGGTATACGTTATGGCTCAGCCAATCCTCTGGGAGCGTAAGCAAAGGAATATGATGAGTTTACAGGGTCGAGGGGGAGGGCGTAGCACACTAATGCCAAATGAACTCACTAGCTAGGAACTCTGTAGGTACAGAATAGAATGTGCTTCAGGGACAGAGGCCTGGGGTTTTCTGGAAGACCACTGATTGTGGCAGGGAAAGAGGGAATCACGGCATTGCACTTTGTTAGTTGTTTCTCACACCATTAGATCACTGTATCGATTTCCATTTCCTGTATATTAAGATCCTTTTACATTTATTACATAGTTGGGTTCAGAGGTCAGTGCCTGGGTTCATCATTTCAAGGAGGCCAAAAACACGGATATGAACTTTCTGCAATGATAGCAATTGTAGTTCCATAGGGAAGGACAGGCAGGGGATGTGGAGATATGTTCTTATGGGAAAGTTGCTGGTAAAAAGAATTACTCTTGTACAGAGGGGTAGGGTGGATTGTGGAAGGTAGTTGGAAAAAAAATACAACCACTTGCAGGATTTGGGTGGGCATTGGCACCAACAACTTCCTCCGGGAATGAAATGGCTGGACCTAGGGGTGTCAGACTCATTGCTGCATCCTAAAGAGGTCTTCCAATTGTGGTGCACACTGAAGCTATGGGGGAAGAGATCTCCTCACAAGGTAAAAGGCAGTTACAAAAAGAATCCCTTCCAATACTACTTTTTCATATAAAATCAAGTATTTGGTTGGACACTGATTTACTCTTCGTCCTGTTTGCTTTTCAGTTACAAGTTGTGTTCACTGACCTGTATTAATGGAGCCTTGACTGTTCGACCACAGCTTCCACAGAATGGGTACTTGGCCTAGTTGCTCAGGATCTGTAGTAGATCGGGACACGAGACATTAGGAGTAAAAGGCCTCAACCTCCACGGTAGGGCCCAGTAGCCCCTGTGTGCCTCGTGGCCCTCTGATAGACGGTTGTGACAACTGGGCACAGAGCAGATATAATGAAATCCTCACTTAAAGGTTTAAACACTGAAATTCTGTGGGCACTTTTCCTTCAGCAGTGCAGCCTTGTGTTGGCCATTTTCTTACAAAATGGTACTAACACTTACCATGACCAGGTTCTTTTGGAGGAAAGCCTAAAGAGGCTTTTATCTCTCTCGCTGCCCGTTTCCAATCAGTGTTGTTCAACATCTATTTACAATGGATGACCAATGGTTTATTCAGCATTGTGTTCTAGATGGCTCAGTTTCTCTGTCTGCCTGTGTGTATCTGACAATACCTGAAGCTGTGTTGGTCAGAGTGGGAACTCCCAGAGAACACCATCTGGCCCAAGAGCACCTGGGGAAAGGAGATCGACCCTGTGCTGTTGCCTTTAATGTTAGGAGTGGTACTAAATATAAGGGTTGGGGTAATTTGAGGAATCCATTATCTACACACATCCAAGGGTGATGTGTTAAACCTAAGAGTGATGTTTGAATACAGGCCCAATACTCGCACACAGGGGTGGTGCATTAAAATTAGAGGTGATGCTTTTAATTTAGGGTGGTTTTTGGATGTAAGGGTGATGTACTGGGTACATGGATAATGCTTTAAAAATAGTGATGATGCAGTATATTTAGGGGTCTGTAGAAAGCCAGACTGTTCCACTATGAAGGAGAGATGCTACACTCCTAATATGAGCTGGCTATGACAACTCTCAAAGTCAAAACAATGTTACTCCTACCGGTTTCAGTGAGGATTTCCCTGGCTTATCCTTGGTAGCTTGGCTGAAGCAGCAAGGCCTTCTTCAGACATAATTGCATTTGGTACATGTTATGTTAATTTAATTTAGTGCACAAAATGCCAGACTCAGGCAAAGTTTTAACACTAAGTTAAAACAATCAATCAGTATATTTGTAAAGCGCGCTACTCACCCAGGAGGGTCTCAAGGGGCTTTGGGAGGGAGCGGGGGTGGGGCTGCTACTGCTTGAACAGCCAGGTCTTGAGGAGTCTCCTGAAGGTCAGTAGGTCCTTGGTCTGCTCTAGGTGGATGGGGAGGGTGTTCCAGGTCTTGGCCGCGAGATAGGAGAAGGACCTGCCGCCGGTTGTTGTCCTGTGGATGCATGGGACGGTGGTGAGGTGGTTGGAGCGGAGCGGACGATTCGGGGTGTAGAAGGTGAGGCGATCGTTGAGGTATGCTTGTCCGACGTTGTGGAGTGCTTTGTGGGCGTGGGTCAGGAGTCTGAATGTAATCCTTTTGTTGACGGGAAGCCAGTGTAGGTTTGTCAGGTGGGCTGTGATGTGGCTGTGGTGGGGGATGTTGAGGATGAGGCGTATGGAGGTGTTCTGTATCCGTTGCAGTCTCTTCTGGAGAGCTGACGTGGTTCCTGCGTAGAAAGCATTGCCGTAGTCCAGTCTGCTGCTGACGAGGGCTGAGTAACAGTCTTTCTGGTTTCGGTAGGGATCCACCTGTAGATTTTGCAGAGCATGCGGAGGGTGTTGAAGCAGGAGGACGAGACGGCGTTGACTTGGTGGGTCATGGAGAGCGATGAGTCAAGGATGAAACCCAGGTTTCTTAAGCACTTTCCTGATTTTGATGTAGTCCGTGCAAGTATGGAGATAAGGAAAGTTGTTCCAATATAGAGGGGCCAAATAAAAAAAAAAGATCTACCTCCGCATCTTGACAGTCTAATTCGAAGGACTGTGAGTAGATCTTCATCTATAGATCTTAAGTTCCCGACTGGGCAATAGCGTCTGAGCTTCTGTTGTAAATAGCTGGGACTTTTCCCCTTTACGGAGTTAGGTGTAAGGCAACATTCTTTTAAAATAATTATTTGCCCAGCTGGTAGTCACTGTAGAGTTCTCAGAAATGGTACACAAGCAGAGCAAGAAGAGAGACTGCAAACAAGCCATGCTGCTGTATTTTGTACTTCTTGTAATAAGGACACTGGAGTCTCATTTGCAGAAGCCAATAGAGTATTACCATGATCTAGTCTGCTGATTATTAGTGCTTGAACTAGGGTTTTCCTAGCAAGAGGGGAAGAAATGGAAAGGCTTTCCTCCGCACGTGTATAGTATTAAAGCAGGTACCAATGGTAGATAGAACTTGTTCTTTCATAGATAAGGATTGATCTATTTTCACTACAAGATTCTTAACATCAAAGCAACATTTCATAACCAATTTAGTTGAAAAGAACAAAATGTAAGCATCAGAATGACATAAAATCACGTAAATCTGAAAGAAAGCAGGATACATTTAAAAAAAACTGGTATGCTTTTCGAATTAAAAGGAAACACAAAGAGCTTGAAATGACTTTGAAAAACTGACATTTGTATTAGTATTTTTTATATTTATTAACTTTTGGCACTGCAGTAAGGCAATGCCCCCCCAGAATTATGTTTGAAACAAACAGTTTTTAGAAGTGTTTGTGTCCTTAAGAGCAGCATATTTACTTTTTTTTAAATGCTGATGATGAAAAAAAAGTGCATTCACCTTACAGCCGATTCTTCAAACGCCCCTATTGATTTTCAGTTGCAGTACCGCCCCATGTCTAGTGCTACAGCAGAAGTAGGTTACCACTGCAACAGCAACAAAGCCCTCAGTGCCCAGGGATTCTTACATCTCAGTTTCATAAGGTTGAAGAACATGTCCAGCTGCCTGTGGTCTACTGACTTTCTTCCTGGCAGATCTATTGGTGTCTTTCTTCAGCATCTTCTACATCATCCCATCTCAGAAGAGATTTTTCTCAGTGAGCAGGAGTCCCTCCCTGTTTAGCGTCCACTAGTCAGCCCACCTCTTAGCCCTTCTGGGTTAGTAAGACCCCAGCTTCACTAGTCTGGTGAGTATTTTCCACATCCACATATTCGGGAGAAGCTGAAGATACCATTTTGTGGTCTTTACCTGGTACATGGAAATTCTTCCATTACAAAGTATGGGGCCTTCTTTACCTTCCTGCTTGGAATAGCCTTACCAGCTTTTCCTCTCCCAACCATATCCCCTTGGACCCGTGAGAGGATGTGGCCTAACGGCCACAGCTGCCAAACAGGGAAATCAGCATTGAGTTTCAGCATCAACTCAACACCCTGTGATTCTGGGCAAATCACTTAATCTCCCCGTGCATACCGAAAATGAATGTGTCATTGTGTAATCATGTAAAGCGCTCCAATGCCAAGGTCGAGTTCGCCAAACTGCCAAAAAAGAAAACACTTTCCTCAGTGGGGAAAAAAATCTCTGTTTTGTCTGCAAAAGAACATATAATTTTCACTAATTTGCAAGGGGCTTTCAAGTTAGGAAGGTTTTTGTCAAAAAAAGTTTCACACTGATCCGGTAGTCATCTCTCCACAAAGATTATGTTGTAAAAGAGCATTACACCCATCATAGGATCTTCTCGTCTCAGCTGTGCCCATCCCTCAGCCAAGCACATAGCACGAAGGTTCTTTAATGTTATGACAACACCCTGTAAAAGCTCCTCCCTGTTTTCATCTTCTGTGAAAGACAGCTAAGATGGAAGCATTATTTTTTTTAATTGTATGTTATTTACATTGTTTGTTAAAAGCTTACTGCTTTGCTTTTAGAGCTATGAGATCGACTGCTCCCTGCTGGTGTGAGAGCCTGGAGCAAGGTGCTGCACACTTACAGAAACCAGGGATTCTAGCAGAACCCTTGTGATCCATGAGATGTGGTTGCTATGCAACTTCTATCAATGAGGAAGTGGTTCCTTTAGCACTTTTACTTCCTGTTTCCTGCGTGTTGTGTTCTGCTTCTGAAGGAAAGTCTTCACAAAAGACTAGGAATGTGGAGAGCCCTGAGGAGGAGGGCATGCTAGAGATGTCTACAGCAGCCCCCCAACTCATGATTAATCAAGCTGTAAATGCAGCTCTTATTGATTCACAAGCAAAATGACAAACAGATGCTGATGATGACCAGGGCACCTCCCCAAAAGGGAAATATGTTCAGGCCTGGATTTACAAGACATGCTCGCCCGCTTAAGGGATGTTTTGAGGTTTGAATTTAAAGTCCATGATATAAAAGGGTTTTATGCACAATGCAGTGGCCCTGTGGCAGATAGCCTACCTCTCCACTACGTGAGTAGAGATATTATCCTTCCAGAGTGGAAGAATATCGATAAACAGAATGTGCAACGATTTCTAAATAAAAGGTACTTACTTGATTGAGCAATTTAAGGACACGTTTTCCCAGATCCCAAAAGTTAACACCATTCTGGCATCTATGGTCTCTTCATCGTTATTATTCTCCTAGAATTTTACGTTATCAGATGCTGGTAACCAAAAGGTTGAAATAAACAATAAAAAGATCCTATGCAGCCTCCAATTTTTTGGAATGAGGGCTAGCACATATAAAGCCTAAGCCATTCAGGTGCTATTAAAGGACTTTGAAAAATGATATGACTGTATGCAAGAGAATTCTAGGAGACATGGAGATTCTTTCACAATTCTTCAGTGGGGCAGCAATTGCTGGACGAAGGGCCCTGTGAATGAAACACTGGAAATGGAGGTTAATTAGAAGTCCCCAATGCAGAAGCTTCCTTTCTCAGATTCAAAGCTTTTTGTGGAGGACTTGATTAAGATTAACCAGAGGTAGGCTGCTCAGAAAAAGATTCTTAAACTCTTTAAGAAATTCCAGGGAAATAATTATTTTTCAGAAGCAAGTTTCCAGCCACTCCAGGACAACAAAATTCCATTGCCAGGCCGGGTTCGTAGTCGGGGTGCTGCCCTTGTTAACAGATCCTGATCACAAGGACAATTCAGTCAGACCCTTGGTCAGAAATGAGTATTTGGAGGGAGGGTCAATGCTTTGGTTCTTTGTTCCTCAATGGACTTGATATGTGCCAGAACAATGGGTACTTTCAATCAAGTAGGAAGGTTATAAAATCCCATTCACACATATCCACCAAAGGCCTTGCTCAGTGTGGTAGCTATTGGATGTCAGTAGAATACTATACAAGTCATGTAGAAGGTAATGATATAATATAGAATGGTGGGGCAGAAGCTGGGAAGTGCTGGTAGACAGTTGTACAGGAACTTCCTTTACTAATAAAGAACATAGTAGGTGGCATCGTTGTAAAGGGGTGGAAGGTGTACAAGAATAAAAATGGTCCGAAACGAAGGAACTGCTTGTAGAAGATTTATTCAGGTACATGGACCCACAACAGCGTAAGCAACACAACCATCCCAGTCGAGTGCCTTTCGCCAACTGCCCCAGACTAGACTTCTCGAACTCGGAATGTTTGCTGACGCTGACAGGGCACAAGAACAAACCAAGGGTAAATGAAAACAAATAAAGAAAAGACCTAATGAGAAATAACAGAAAACAAAACAATACAGCATGTTACATCAGTCACCTTGACGTATCTTCATGATTACTGATTCTTACACTGGCGACGAAGATGGGATGAGGGAGATCTCAACACGCAATGACTTTTGTTTTCAACACTACAAAAGCAGGTGAGGTCGTTCCATTACTTTGAGTACCTCGGGGTTTAACTGTGTTAAGGTCACTCTGAGAGGCTGTTATTGAACAAAACATCTGGGTGATTGCATTAAAAAGAAAAAAAGCATTTTTTAAAAACAGTTGCGCTGGGAGTTTGTCATCCCTGCAACTGCCCCATGTGAAATGTCTTTAAAATAGGGCTGTTTAGATGCAAGCTCCCTACGATCCTGTTTCAAGTGGTTTGAGGATCATAAATTAACTTTCGGGCTCTCAGCTTGATCTATATTACGTCATTTTACCTTCTCTGTTGAAACTTTAGGAACGTTGGTTTGAACGCTGTTGAGGTGCTAACCTGCTGCCTCCCCCACCGCTTCAATGGACGGCATACTGAGCTCTTACATCAGTGACACACCATAGAATTACTTCAGAGCACGCTTTCGTGCCATCATCTTTAAAGGAAAAGAGGAAAGCTAAACCGCTTGCACGAGCGATTACATTTACGTGACAGTGAGTCATATTTGTGCCGAAACTAGCTCACTTGCAAGTGAGATCGCATTTATGCCGACAGTAAGGAACTGTAACCCGCGCTGACTCTAAATGCATCTAGTCATTTATACTATTACAAACACAAATCCTGGTCAGTGATACGCACACTATTGTTTTTTTAAAATCTTCATATTGATGCTTTTAAACAATGGAGACAAAGCATGATAGCATGTTAATGACATTAGCAGCAAGATATTTATGGTGGTACTCAACCCTCAACCACATTACTGTGTGTCCATAAATCAGCTGACCATTGCATGGAGTTCATAATAGCCCGGGACAACCCCTGGGGGAGCAGAGTCAGTACAGATATCTCCCCTGTATGTGTTCCAGCATCCCCAAATCTCGTCCATTTGCGGGGGGACCCACAAGCCTTGTACACTACCCATTTGATACGCACACTTTTGTGCGTGCGTGTGCTGAGCGTTATCACCATAGGCATCAATGAAGGCAGTGATACTTATTGAATGTCAGTAGATCACTCTGAAGTCTCATTTACTATCAAGGATACACACACTGTTGGAACACATTGGATTTCTACCTTCAAGTGCACATAGCTGAGAGAAATTTGAGCATATCACATTGAGCATCATTAGAAGCAGTGATGCGTCCTCTTTAAAGACTCAGGGGGTCATTCCAACCCTGGCGGTCGGTGTTAAAGCGGCGGCCAAACCGCAAACAGGCTGGCGGGAAAAAAAATGGAATTCCGACCCTGGCGGAAACCGCCAACAGCGACCGCCACATCAACACACCGCCCACCACGGCGGTACAAACAAACAGCGCAGCGGTCACCGCCAACAGACAGGCGGGAGACAATGTACCGCCCACAATATCACAACCTACCAATCCGCCACCTTTTCCGGGGCGGTAGCCCCGCCGTTAAAAACACGGCGGAAACAGCCATTTCAAAGGGAAAACGCTCACCTCCATACAGCCCACGAGGAATCAGGACAGCATGTAACCCGAACTCCAGATACTCCCAGCGATAGTGTTCCTGCTCCTCTACCAGGAGCACGAACGCTGGCGCAGAAGACAACGGTGAGTACTGCACCTACGACACAGGGGAGGGGGGAGGGGAAATTATTACGGGTACACACATACGCGACTCACCCACCCTCACCCTCACCCACTACAACACACACATCAATGCATAGCAACACATCAGAGTGACACCCCCCAAACCCCCCGGAAGAATGCAAATACAAAAGGAAATGATTCTAAACATTGGAATATATTGTATTACTGCCAAAAAAATATATACAGGGAGTGCAGAATTATTAGGCAAGTTGTATTTTTGAGGATTAATTTTATTATTGAACAACAACCATGTTCTCAATGAACCCAAAAAACTCATTAATATCAAAGCTGAATATTTTTGGAAGTAGTTTTTAGTTTGTTTTTAGTTTTAGCTATGTTAGGGGGATATCTGTGTGCAGGTGACTCTCACTGTGCATAATTATTAGGCAACTTAACAAAAAAAAATATATACCCATTTCAATTATTTATTATTACCAGTGAAACCAATATAACATCTCAACATTCACAAATATACATTTCTGACATTCAAAAACAAAACAAAAACAAATCAGTGACCAATATAGCCACCTTTCTTTGCAAGGACACTCAAAAGCCTGCCATCCATGGATTCTGTCAGTGTTTTGATCTGTTCACCATCAACATTGTGTGCAGCAGCAACCACAGCCTCCCAGACACTGTTCAGAGAGGTGTACTGTTTTCCCTCCTTGTAAATCTCACATTTGATGATGGACCACAGGTTCTCAATGGGGTTCAGATCAGGTGAACAAGGAGGCCATGTCATTAGATTTCCTTCTTTTATACCCTTTCTTGCCAGCCACGCTGTGGAGTACTTGGACGCGTGTGATGGAGCATTGTCCTGCATGAAAATCATGTTTTTCTTGAAGGATGCAGACTTCTTCCTGTACCACTGCTTGAAGAAGGTGTCTTCCAGGAACTGGCAGTAGGACTGGGAGTTGAGCTTGACTCCATCCTCAACCCGAAAAGGCCCCACAAGCTCATCTTTGATGATACCAGCCCAAACCAGTACTCCACCTCCACCTTGCTGGCGTCTGAGTCGGACTGGAGCTCTCTGCCCTTTACCAATCCAGCCACGGGCCCATCCATCTGGCCCATCAAGACTCACTCTCATTTCATCAGTCCATAAAACCTTAGAAAAATCAGTCTTGAGATATTTATTGGCCCAGTCTTGACGTTTCAGCTTGTGTGTCTTGTTCAGTGGTGGTCGTCTTTCAGCCTTTCTTACCTTGGCCATGTCTCTGAGTATTGCACACCTTGTGCTTTTGGGCACTCCAGTGATGTTGCAGCTCTGAAATATGGCCAAACTGGTGGCAAGTGGCATCGTGGCAGCTGCACACTTGACTTTTCTCAGTTTCTGGGCAGTTATTTTGCACCTTGGTTTTTCCACACGCTTCTTGCGACCCTGTTGACTATTTTGAATGAAACGCTTGATTGTTCGATGATCACGCTTCAGAAGCTTTGCAATTTTAAGAGTGCTGCATCCCTCTGCAAGATATCTCACTATTTTTGACTTTTCTGAGCCTGTCAAGTCCTTCTTTTGACCCATTTTGCCAAAGGAAAGGAAGTTGCCTAATAATTATGCACACCTGATATAGGGTGTTGATGTCATTAGACCACACCCCTTCTCATTACAGAGATGCACATCACCTAATATGCTTAATTGGTAGTAGGCTTTCAAGCCTATACAGCTTGGAGTAAGACAACATGCATAAAGAGGATGATGTGGTCAAAATACTCATTTGCCTAATAATTCTGCACTCCCTGTATACACATCAAAAACTCTTATATACATAAATGTACAAGTCCGAGCATTGTAGCAGGCATTGTTCGTGGACCACTGGGCCCAAATCACATGGGCAAAGCCCACACAGGATACCTGACTCCAACGGAGACAACACTGCAGGGGCATCAGATAGCAAAACTACAGGCACCTCAGGGGGAAGGGAAGGGGGGGCACCTCAGCCAGATGAGTGCACGACGCCAGATCCACGAGGGGCCTCCATGGCCACTGTTCAATCCTGGGGAGTGCAAAGCCACAGTCTCACAAGTCCAGACAGTGGGTGAGCTGCCCACTGTTACATCCTGGGGAGTGCAAAGCTACAGTCTCACAAGTCCAGACAGTGGGTGGGCTGCCCACTCTTACATCATGGGGAGTGCAAAGCCACAGTCTCTCAAGTGGATAACAGTCTCCGCTGGTTCTGGAGGGGGACTGGTGCCCAGAGTGCTTCGTGCAGCCCTGCCCGACACAGGCCCAGCCCCTGCCGCTCATGGGCCAGTGGTACTTGAGATGAAGGGCCCAGTGCAGCGGTGCTTGAGACGGCGGTGCCCAGTGCAGCGGTGCTTGAGACGGCAGTGCCCAGTGCAGCGGTACTTGAGATGAAGGGCCCAGTGCAGCGGTGCTTGAGACGGCGGTGCCCAGTGCAGCGGTACTTGAGATGAAGGGCCCAGTGCAGCGGTGCTTGAGACGGCAGTGCCCAGTGCAGCGGTACTTGAGATGAAGGGCCCAGTTCAGCGGTACTTCAGATGAAGGGCCCAGTGCAGCGGTGCTTGAGACGGCGGTGCCCAGTGCAGCGGTGCTTGAGACGGCGGTGCCCAGTGCAGCGGTGCTTGAGATGAAGGGCCCAGTGCAGCGGTGCTTGAGACGGCGGTGCCCAGTTCAGCGGTACTTGAGATAAAGGGCCCAGTGCAGCAGTGCTTGAGACGGCGGTGCCCAGTGCAGCGGTACTTGAGATGAAGGGCCCAGTTCAGCGGTACTTGAGATGAAGGGCCCAGTGCAGCGGTGCTTGAGATAAAGGGCCCAGTTCAGCAGTACTTGAGACGGCGGTGCCCAGTGCAGCGGTGCTTGAGACGTCGGTGCCCAGTGCAGCAGTGCTTGAGACGGCGGTGCCCAGTGCAGCGGTGCTTGAGACGGCGGTGCCCAGTGCAGCAGTACTTGAGATGAAGGGCCCAGTTCAGTGGACCCATCTGTCCTGTGGCTGGCGGGGCCCTCCTGCCCATCTGTCCTGTGGCTGGCAGGGCCCTCCTGGGCTGCTGTGCCGGGCCAGTTGGTGGCCTCCTGCCCACCTGGGATGGAGCTGGCAGGGCCCTCCTGGCCAGCAGGGCTGATGGCGGTGTTGTCGGGCGTGCTGCCCTTCCCAGCCTTCCCTGATCGCCTGTGGCCCTTCCCCACCTTGGGCGGTGTGCCAGCTGTCTCCACACTTCCTGCCGGAGCCATGGTAGGGGTTTTAGTCCCTGGTGTTTTCACCCTCTCGCGCCGGCCACTGCCTATCTTGGGATGTTTCTCCGGGGGTGGGCTGCCCGTGCCTTGGCTTTGTACCGAACTGGCTGTCCTGGAGGGTGGGGCACTCCACAGTCCATGGCAGACTGTGATGACAGGGCCCGGTTTTGTCGTGGCTGAGGTGCTGACTGTAGTCCTATGACATGGACGGGGTGGGGGAGTTGGTGGAAAGAGGTTGAGTTTGGACCTAAAAGCTTTTTAGGAGCAGTGGGATGGGTAGGTGTAGTGGGTATGGGAGTGGAGGAAGAGGTTGTGGTTGTAGGAGTTTTAAGTCTGGTGTCTTTGGGTGCAGGTGCTTGGGCTGGAGGCTGTCGTGAGGTGGATGGCTGTTGGGTGGGTGGCTGCCTGCGTTTGTGTATCTTGGAAGAGGGGGTCACAGACACACTGGGAGAGGACACAGGGGATGTGTAAATGGCAGTGGGGGTGGTGACTGCACGTGTGCGGGGGGTTCTGGTGTGTGTGCTGCTGAGGGACGTAGTGGCTGAAGATGTGCATGCAGGTGTGAGTGGAGACGTGACAGGGAGGGAGGAGGGAGACGAGGAGGAGCGGGACACAGTGGAGGCAGTGGGTGTTGGTATGTCTGTATGTGGATGTTGCTTGTGTGAATGCCTGTGTGATGTGTGGTGCTTATGTCTGGCTGAGCTTCCCTTGGGTGTTGAGGTGTGTGCAGGCTGGTCTGATGGTGTGTCTGGGATAGGCAGAGGTACAGGTGATAGGGTATGGGTGGAGGAAGTTGGAGGGGGGAGACAGGGACAATGGCTGCCATCAGTGCTGAGGCCAGAGTCTGGAACGATCGCTGAAGGGCAGCCTGACCAGAATGAATGCCCTCCAGGTATTCATTACTCTGGTGCACCTCCCTTTCTACACCCTGGATGGCATTCAAAATTGTAGACTGCCCAACAGTGAGCGTCCTCAGGAGGTCAATGACCTCCTCACTGAGGGCAGCAGGGGTGACTGGGGCAGGGCCTGAGGTGCCTGGGGCGAAGGAGATGCCCACCTTCCCGGGTGAGTGGGCACGGGGCAAATGCTGAGGGGCTGCTGGGAGGGTGGTGCTGGTGCGGTGGGTGGCGGCTGTACCTGTTGTTGCGGGGGGCACAGATGTTGCCGCCACCACAAGGGAGCTCCCTTCAGAGGACGAGTCGGTGTCACTGATGTCTGCCCGAGTCCCCGCTGTGGAGCTCCCTTCGCCCTCTGTCCCACTGGTGAATTCAGAGTCTGTTGCATGGCCCTCCATGGCCATGTGGGATGCAGCTCCCTCGTGCTCCGATGCCACTTCTCCTCCGCCTGATGATGCTAATGCACACATGAACAGGAAGACCACAAAAAAGGGGGGGGGGAGAAAATAAAGACATGTTGAGCGCATGCACTCGCGACACCGTTGGTGGACAGGACAGACACAGAAGCCCCCTGCACTACGCAGCGCGCTTGGGGTCGACTACTCAATCCGTGGGACATGGCCTACAAGCCTATGGCCGACATCTGCACACATAGATGACACAGGGCCATGAATAGCTGTACTTACCCTACAGAGGTGGGGGGCGGTGGCACAGGGCCATGCCTTACGGAGGGGCCTAGCCTACAGAAATCGCCCTGGCCTAAGGATACCCACAGCCCTCCTCCCCCACCCAGACACCTCCACTGCGCGCAAAGTCAGCTGAATGAGAGTGTACTCACCCCCTTGTGTCTGCTGTGATGTCCTCACGCGCCCATCCAAATTGGGGTAGGCCACCGCCAGGATCCGGGACATCAGGGGGGTCAAAGTCTGACTGGCACCCCTCCCACGTTGGGAGGCCATCCCCAGCTGAGCCTCCGCCGTCTTCCTGCTCCAGCGGCGGATGTCCTCCCATCTCTTCCGGCAGTGGATGCCCCGTCTGTGGTGGACCCCCAGGGTACGGACGTCCTTGGCGATGGCACGCCAAATATCGATCTTTTGGTGGGCGCTGACCTATGTGAAATGTACAGGGGGAGAAAAATAGTAATCACCTTCTGCATGCTCAATGTGAGTGGCCCCCCACCCCTACCCTTGCCATGTGGCACATGCTCTCACCGTCGTTTGAGGCATGCCTCAATCGCTCCCCTCCCCACCATCTTTCATCCACCCCACTCAACACAGGCATTGCCCATAAAGCATGCTCCCAGTGTACTTACCTGTTGGTCTGGAGGACCGTAGAGTAGCGCGTACTGGGGGAGGACCCCATCCACAAGTTTCTCCAACTCCTGAGCAGTGAAGGCAGGGGCCCTTTCCCCAGTCGCATGAGCCATTGTCTCTTCCAGACCGAGGTCACAGCAGCACTTGCAGTGTAGGTCCTCTCCTGTCGAAGATCTTCGACCGCCTACCGCCACGGTGTGCCACGCCAGCGCATTTACCTCACATCCCATTGTCACACTTCACAGGTCAGGCAGCCGCCATTTCAGGGGCCCACATGGCTTACTTTTTACTGCGTCACACATACCTAGGCCTTGCATCAACACTCATACAAACCATTCAACGGATTGAGAATCGTGTTATGTGCAAACTGTGGTTACGTACCTGTGGGTTGATTGACTCTGTGCTCGCTGTTGTCCTTCATAGGCAATGTCCGCTGGGACATGCGAGGAGATGGAGAAATCCTCCAGTGTACAGACCGCTGGTGGACCTGTCGACAATGGAGGAAAGACATGTCATACTGACATACAGGCTTGACCGAGCCACAATTCATGAACTGTGTGCCCAGCTGGAGCCAGACCTGATGTCACCAATCCGCCAACCCACAGGGATCCCCCCTCTAGTGCAGGTGCTGTCAGTGCTCCATTTCCTGGCAAGTGGGTCATTTCAAACAACAGTGGCCATATCATCAGGGATGTCTCAGCCTATGTTTTCCAAGGTGTTGTCCAGAGTGTTGTCTGCCCTGCTGAAACACATGCACAGCTACATCGTTTTCCCTGAGGTGGGGGATTTGCCTACAGTGAAAGGTGATTTCTATGCCCTTGGACATATCCCCAACATCATAGGTGCCATTGATGGGACCCATGTGGCTTTGGTTCCCCCCCACAGGAGTGAACAGGTGTACAGAAACAGGAAGAGTTATAATTCGATGAATGTACAGATGGTGTGTTTGGCAGACCAGTACATCTCCCATGTTAATGCCAAGTTCCCTGGCTCAGTGCATGACGCGTACATCATGCGGAATAGCAGCATCCCTTACGTGATGGGTCAACTCCAGAGGCAACGTGTGTGGCTAATTGGTGACTCTGGTTACCCCAACCTGTCATGGTTACTGACCCCAGTGAGGAATCCCAGGACAAGGGCAGAGGAACGGTCCAATGAAGCCCATGGGAGAACTAGGAGGGTGATCGAGCGGACCTTCGGCCTCCTGAAGGCCAGGTTCCGCTGCCTCCATATGACAGGTGTATCCCTATTCTACTCACCAAAGAAGGTGTGCCAGATCATCGTGGCCTGCTGTATGCTTCACAACCTGGCTTTGCGACGCCAGGTGCCTTTTCTGCAGGAGGATGGTCCAGATGGTGGTGTTGTAGCAGCTGTGGAGCCTGTGGAGAGTGAAGACGAGGAAGCCGAAGAAGACGACATAGACAAAAGGAACACAGTAATACAGCAGTATTTTCAATGACACACAGGTAAGAATACACACCGGCATATTACATATACTTAAACACTACTACCTCTCTACTGTCTGTCCTTTTCCCCCAGTGTATGGTAACAGAGTTGTGACTTTCCCTTCCGATTTCAGAGATGTGGGCCCCACTGCGTGACATCTGCTTTGTTTCCCCATAGACTACAGCTGTGTGACATTGGTATGTTGGCATCACAATGTAAATAAGCATTTTGGCACGGTAATGTCTAATACATTTGTTCAAAATCACAGCCAGACTCCTGATTGTTTTGTGCAATAACTTTGTTTATTACAGTGCTCCATATTGGTGGGTGGTTGCAATTCGGTGAGGGGTGATGGTGGAGGAATGTCCATGGCAGAGTCCAGACTATTTGTATCACAGGTGCATTGTCCAAATGCCTGTGGAAAGTGGAGCAGGGGCAGTTTAAGGATGGACAGGGTGACAATGTGGGACAGTGGGATGACAATCAGGGAAGTATCCTTTCCTGGCGGGGGTCTTGGCATCTTACTCTGTCTTCTTCCTGGATCTCAGGGCCCGCTTGCGGGGTGGTTCTCCTTCTGCAGGGGGTGGGGTGCTGGTGGCCTGTTGGTCCTGTGGCGGGGCATCCTGTCCACTAGCGCCGGCAGAGGTGGTAGGCAGTTCTTGGTCCATGCTAGTGTCAGGGGCCCTTTGTGGTGCCACAGTGTCCCGCAATGTGGTGACTACCAGATTCAGAGCCCCTACAATGGTGCCCAGGGCGGAACTGATGGTTTGTAGTTCCTCCCTGAAGCCCAAATACTGTTCCTCCTGCAGGTGCTGGATCTCCTGAAACCTGGCCAGTACCGTCGCCATCGTCTCCTGGGAATGATGGTAGGCTCCCATGATGGAGGAGAGGGCCTCGTGGAGAGTGGGTTCCCTGGGCCTGTCCCCCCCTGTCGCACAGCAGCCCTCCCAGTTCCCCTGTTTCCCTGGGCCTCTGTTCCCTGGACCGTGTGCCCACTACCACTGCCCCCAGGTCCCTGTTGTTGTTGGGGTGGTGGGTTATCCTGGGTGCCCTGTAGTGGTGGACACACCGCTGATTGACGTTTCCTGGGGACAGAGGGATGGGCCCGCTAGGTGGGTGCTGTGCTGGTGTTCCCAGAGGGGGGAAGGTCTGCTGTGGCCTGTGGCTGTCTGAGGGGAACCGACTGTCCCGAGGTCCCCGATGGGCCGGGCTGGTCATCTAGATCCAGGTCGACAGAGGTGCTGTCATCACTGTGGGCCTCTTCTGGGGGTGGAGTAGACATTTGTGGACCCTCCTGCGCGGTGACGTGGCGTTCGGGTCCTGCAGGGGTATAAAAGGATGGTTATTGCATCTGTGTGTGCCATAGCGTGCAATGGGTGGGTGCCCGTGTACCCCAGTGCTTGCATCCCTGTGTGGGGGCTTTTGTGACAGTGGTTTGGGGGGGGGATGGGGATGTGCAGTGGGCATGCTTTGGTGATGGGTGTCCATGCTTTGTGGTCGCATGCAGGGCTTGGGGTTGGGATGGGTGGGTTGTGATGGTGAGACATTTGCAAGGAGTAGGTGTGATGGGGGTGAGGGTGGGGGTATGAGTTGGCATGCTGGTGGGATGGGGGGGATGAAGTAGTGAAGACGAGACTTACCAGAGTCCATTCCTCCAGATACTCCTGCGAGGCCCTCAGGATGCAGGATCACCAAGACCTGCTCCTCCCATGTTGTAAATTCTGGGGGAGGAGGTGATGGTCCGCCGCCAGTCCGCTGAACCGCGATGTTGTGCCTGGATACCATTGAACGCACCTTCCCCCGTAGGTCGTTCCACCTCTTCCTGATGTCGTCCCTATTTCTTGGGTGCTGTCCCACAGCGTTGACCCTGTCGACTATTCTGCTCCATAGCTCCATCTTCCTGGCAATGGAGGTGTGCTGCACCTGTGTTCCGAAGAGCTGTGGCTCTACCCGTACAATTTCCTCCACCATGACCCTGAGTTCATCCTCAGAAAACCTGGGGAGTCTATGCGGTGCCATGGGGTGGTGTGGGTGATGTGTGGGGTGGTTTGTGTGAAGTGCGTGGTAATATTGCTGGGTGATGGTAATATGCGCGTCTGGGTGCTCGGATATCTATTTCTCTGTGCGTGGTACCGATTCTCTGGTCGTAGGGGTTTGTGGGTGATGTGGGTGTGTGTTTTATATTGTATTGGGTGTGTGGGAGTGGTGTGTGTATGTGTATCAGGTGTGTGTATTTTGAATTGTCTAATGTGGCTGTGTTTTGTAAGTGTGTGTGTATTTTGAGCGTGGCGGTGTGTACCGCCAATAGAATACCGCGGTTGAAAGACCGTCGCGTGGATTCGTGTGTCGTGATAGTGTGGACGTATTTCTGTTGGCGTGACGGTGGAGGTTTGGTCATCGCCAGTTTCTCGCTGGCCTTTGGTGTGGTGGACTTTTGTGGATGTCTGTATTTTGGCGGTTTGCGTGTTGTGGGTCAGAATGACCGTGGCGGTTTACCGCGGCCGCGGCGGTATGTTGGCGGTCTTCTGACAGCGGTAAGCACCTTTTACCCCCAAGGTTGGAATGACCACCTTAGTCATTACCAGTGATTCCCACACTGTATCAGTGCATCATATTAAGCATTGTTTGTGATGATAAACATATTGTTTGATCGTTTCATTAAAATAGTGCAATGTTTGAGCGTGTCCATTGTCAGCGATACGCCCACTATTTCAGCATTTGAAAGAATTCCCACCATACTTGTCAAGACAGTGTACCACACCACACAGCGACGCGCACTGGGCAGCATTAGAAACAGTCATACGTACACTGGATCAGCACTTACCACACAGTGATGCGCACACTTTTCAGTCTATATATATATAAATGTTTTGAGTAAAGTACGTGTGCAATCCCTGAATATTCACATTTCAGTTGTTGTGCGTTTATTGACAACATAATAATGCAGCCATGCAAAATTATACTCCCACTCAGTTTTTCTTAGCAAATCTGGGAAATCCCCATACAAAGTGTCAGAAACAGAAGACATTTTTGGGAAGGTATGCAATTTGTGTGTAGTACAAAATTGCGTGTGGAAACAAAAACAGCTCTTTTACTTCATTGCTTAGGAACAGAAGAACTAGAGATATTTGATCACCTCCCTGAAAATTAATGAAGCAGAAGCAGACGGCCTAAATGAATATGAAATTAGCATAAAGAAACTACCTAAAGTAAGTGCGATACTAGAAAGGCATCATTTTGGAAGAAGATTTCAGAAAAGTAGGGAGCCAGTTGAATCGAATGTGACCAACTTAGGGAAACTGGCATCTTCTTGTAAATATACAGCATTGTCAGGTGAGAGAATTTGGCATCAGTTCCTGCTTTGCTGTAACACAGAGAAGGTGAGAGAAGAGTTGTGGTTAAGGGATGAGCCAACTCTTGAGGAGGTTGTGATGTCTGCAAAGAAAATATAACAATTTATTGCGTGTGTTGAGGTCATCAAAACAGAGAATGGGAAAGAAGCGAGAGTACATGCAGTTAAGAACAAATTGAAAAATAAAAATAATCATAAAGTTAATTATGATAACAGTACTTCTGGAAATGAAAAGCCAAAAATCTTCTGCAAGGAGATGTTATAGATGTGATAGGATTGGCCATTTGGCAAATGACAAAAAATGCCCTGCCTTTGCAACTTGTGCCGTTTGCAAGAAAAAACGGTCATTTTGCGGTTGTGTGTAAAAGTAAAAGACGCAAAGGTGAAGTCATGGAAATGAGTGTGCAGGATGGGAGAGATATTAGTGATGGACCAGACTTTGAATGCGGACAAATTGTACTGCAGGTTGGGGACAAGAGTAAGGCTAGCCCTAAAGACACGATTGCAATAAATGGAGAAGACACAAAAGTTTTATTTGACTCAGGAGCAAAAATCACAATAATGTCTAACAAGTTTTACTGGGAAAACTTGAAGGTAAAAGTACATTAGACCGTGTGCGTATGGGAGTGAACCCATCAAACTACATGGGTTCTTTCACGGTCTGATTGAATACAAATAACATTTTGTGACTGGGAAAGTGTATGTGTCAAAAAATAGAGATAGCATAATCATTTGGCTCCATCAAGGAGAATTAGGCATGATATTATTATATACAAACAATAATCCTGTGATTTGTTTCAAGGATTTATTGGATATACATAATGTCGACTGCTGGTTGAGTTCATGAAATAAAGAAACATTTCTCTAACCCTTTTAGGGAGGGTCTAGGGTGCAATATATGGACATAAGCACAAGATACGTGTGATTTCAGGAGTTCAACCAGTGTGTTGTAAAGTGAGAAGTGTGTCTACATCAGTCAGTGAAGAGATGAAACTGGAAATTGAAAAGTTAAAATGAAAAGGGATAATTGAGGAGGTAGGGAGAAAGGAATGGCTTGCACCAGTAGATGCAGCACAGAAATCAAATGGGAGCTCATGTCTATATGTGGACTTGAGGCATCTTAATAGGAGTATTGTAGTCAATAGGTATCCTTTATCGAACATTTCAAATTTATTAAGGTTGTTGGATGGAGCCAAAGGATTGAGTACAATAGATCTACCTTTGGCCTACCATCAGGTGGAGTTGGATGATGCATCAAAAGATTTCAATGCCTTTGTAGCTTCTTTTGAAACTTTTGGTTATGTAAGGTTACCGTTCGGACTGTTGTCAGCAGCTTATGTGTGATGGCGAAGGTTTTAAATGGAGTGAAAGGAGTACATGTTTACCAAGATAATATTCTTGTGTTTGGCAAAAATGTGGAACAACATAATAATCATGTAAGAGAGGTGCTTAGAAGGTTACATGAGAGTAATCTTACCATAAAACTGGAAAAGTGCAAATTCGGAACTAAAAATATAGATTACCTGGGTCACACTATCACAGGTGAAGGGGTCATACCCAAGTCTGACCTTGTTGACACGACACAACACATGAGTTCACCAACTTCAAGAGGAGTTGACACAATTCATTGGGCTTGCTGAATATTTACAAAACGTTTGTCCGGAGCTTTGCTGAGTTCAATATGAGGAATCTACTAAAAAAAGGTGGGTTGTGGCTTGTGAGAGAGTTATTCAATTTGTTTAAAAAAGGAACTCAATCAAGCATCTAGTCTTAAAAACTCTAATAAAAATAAAAAGTCCATCATAACTACGGATATCAGCCTGAAAGGGCTAGGAGCTATCTTACAGCAAAATGGACAGAATGGCCTAAACACTATAATGTTAATTTCTCATGAGATGAAAGGTGCTGAAACATAATATTCAATTATCGAACGAGAGGCTCTTGCTGTATACAGGGCAGTACATTTTAAAAAAAAGTTTCTATAAAGAGGAATGTTTGAAATCAGAACAGATCACAAACCACTGTGTGGGATATTTAGAAATAAAGGAATTGATTCTGTTTCTGGTAGGATCACTAAATGGGTAGTTGCGTTGCAAGAATACAATTTTTAGATTAAATATATCCCAGGTGTGGAAAATACATATGGCTGACACGATCTCCAGATTAATTCAAAAAGAGGAGAGTCAAGAAAATGATTATAACAATCTTAGCAATGAAGACAACACTGAGTATGTTTGTCTTGTTAACATCATGATAGTACCTGAAGAAAGGTGGCATGAGTATTTTAAGTCAGACCAAATTCTAATGGAGGTTATGCAGTTAATAAGTAATGGATGGAATGACAAAAATTAAGCTCAGATGGATGTAAAGTATTTTGAAGTGTGAGGGATGAAATGTCTACTTAAAATGACCTGTTGTTTAAAGGAACCAGATTAATTCCTCCCATAAAACCCAGAGAGGAATTAATGAACAGTTACTTACCCTCGGTAACAAATTATCTGGTAGAGACATATTCTACTTGCAGATTCCTTACCTTAGAATTTCCCCCAGGCATCAGTCTGGATCCGGAGATTTTTTTTCGAGCAGTACCCCTGCGCACCATCAGGTGGCATTGGTCGGCTCCGCATCCATCGTTGTGCTTGCCGGAAATGATCCTATATGACCTATATAGGCACCACCCAAACACGCTGATGTCAGTTTCTCTTCACGAATTTTGCAGCCTGAAGCGCAGAGCCATGAAGTGCACTGACCACTGGTGCGTCAGAACTAGGGCCCTGAAAGGGAAATCCCTGTCCCTAGAAATCAGTGCGCACAGCAGAGAGGATAGGTGGGTCGGTAAGGAATCTACAACTAGAATATGTCCCTACCAGATCAGTTGTTACCGAAGCTAAGTAACCTGTTCATCTGACAAACTTCTAGTTGCAGATTCCTTACCTTAGAATAGATATCCAAGCTACACCATCCCTGGAGGTGGGCCTGCGAACCAAGATCATACTAGGAAGTCCCGCAGGACTGAAAGGGCAAAAATACCCGCCCCTTCGGACCTGCCTGTCTGGCCAGTAGTGTTTGGTGAATGTGTGCAAAGACGCCAATATTGCTGCCTGGCAGAGGTCCAGGACTGGATCTGTGTGTGCTAGCGCACAGTGATTGCAGGTGTTGCTCTACTGGAGTGAGCACATAAACCCTCCAGGGGTTGCTTCTCACATAGCACATTTTAATGCAGAGAACAACCCATCTGGAGAGGGTCCTCTTCTGCACTGCCCAAACTTCCTTTGCACCCACATAACCCATGAAAAGTTGATAATCTACCAGGAACTCTTTGGTATGATCGAGGTAGAACCCCAATGCTCTTTTTGGGTACAGGCAGTGGAGTCTCTCCTCTTCCCCAGAAGATGTGGGGGGCACGTAAAAAGTAGGCAAGGTGATGGATTGGCCTACATGAAAGGGAGTGACCACTTTTGGCAAAAAGGAAGCCCTGCTAACGAAGCACCACCTTGTCAGGATGGATGGAAATGAAAGGTGGCTTTGAGGAAAGGGCTTGAAGCTAACTCAGTCGGCGGGCAGAAGTGATGGCCACAAGTAAGGCTGTTTTTAGAGTGAGAAGCGTGAGCGGACAGTTATAAAATGGCTTGAAAGGAGCACACATCAGAAAAGTAAGAACCAGTTCAAATCTTACTGGGCCATTGTGAACAGGGAAGAAGAAAACATATGAGTAAGACCCTTGAGGGATCTACCAACAATAGGGAATTTAAACAAGGAGGATTGGTCAAGTAATCTCAGGAATGCCGAGACAGTAGATAAACAACCCTTGAGGGTGCCCAAAGCAGAGCACTCCTGGGCTAGAGAAAGAACAAACAAGAGGACCTCAGATCGAGGGGCAGAGAGGGGGTTCAACAGACTTGTCTGTGCACCATGCCACAAATTTGTTCCAATAACAAGCATATACCATTTTGGTGGAGGGACGCCTGGCTGCCCAGATAACATTACAGATTTCGGGAGGAAGGTCAAAAGCTGTCAACTGCCGCCACTCAATCTCCACGCAAGGTGCCAGAAACTGAACAGGTTTGGGTGAAGAACCGGGCCACTGCTGCTGAGACAGAAAATCCTCCCGAAGGGGCAGTCTAATTGGAGGATCGATGGCCATGCTCAATAGCCCAGGATACCAGATGCTAGGTGCCCAGTCCGGAGCCACAAGAATTCCATGGGCCCAGTCTTCTTCTTGAGAACTCGGGGCATAAGTAGTAATGGCCGATAGGAGGCCAGAGTTCCACTTGAGATGAAAAGCGTCACCGAGCGAGTGTTGCCTTAGGAACTCCAATGTGCAAAACAGCTGACATTGCGTATTCTCTGCAGAGGTGAACTGATCTAACCAAGGTTCTCCCTACTGCTGAAAGAGACCTTGCGCCACCTCCAGATAGAGACGCCCAGGCATTGACAGCTAAGTTTGTCCACTCTGGCGTTCAGAGAGCCCGCGAGATGTTGAAAAAGCAGGAAAATGGCCTGATGCTTCAGCCATGTCCAGAGGCGCTAAGCCTCCTGACAAAGCAGCCACGACCCCACACCTCCTTGCTTGTTGCACTACCACATGGCAGTGGTGTTCTCCATGAACACCTGCACCACTTTCCCTGTGAGAGAGGGAAAGAATGCTTTCAATGCTAGCCTGATTGCCTGGAGCTTCTGAAGACTGATATGGAGTCCGGACTTTGCCAGAGACCAGACACCTCTGATCTCCGCCTCTCTCATGTGGCTGCCCCATCTCAGAAGTGACGCTTCTGTCACTACTGTCGGATGTGGTTGGGGAAGGGAAAGGAATCTGCCTCTAACCCAATACCGGTTCCAAACTCACCACTGCAGATCTTGCGCAGTTCCCTCCGAGATCTGGACCATGTCGGAGAGATTCCCCTGATGGTGTGCCCAGTGGAACTTCAGGTCCCACTGCAGAGCCTGCATACGCCATTTGGCATGTCTCATTAGCAGAATGCATGAGGCCCAGCAGCCTCAGAGTCATTCTCACCGAAATCCAGGCTAGAGGCTGAAACATGGGTATCACAGCCTGAATATTCTGGACTCGCTACTCAGGAGGATAGGCCCAAAACTACACTGTGTCCAGAACAGCTCCAATGCGAGGGAGCATCTGGGAGGGAGTCAGGTGGGACTTTAGCACTTTGACAGGGAACCCCAGAGAATGCAGGAGGTCCTTTGTAGTCTGGAGGTGGGAGACAACAGCCTGGGGCTAGCCCGCTTTCAACAGCCAGTCAAGGTAAGAGAAGACTGAAACCCCTGACCTGCGCAGACGAGCTGCAACCACCGCCATCACTTTGGTGAACATCCGAGGGGCGCTGGTAAGGCCAAAGGGGAGCACAGTAAAAGGGAAAATGCTTATAGCCTACCATGAAATGCAAGTGGGCAGGCATTCCTGGAATATGGAAATATATGTCCTGCAAGTCCAATGCTACCATCCAGTCTTCTGGGTCCAGGACAGAAAAGACAAGCTCCAGAGTGCGCATCTTGAACTTCTCCTTCCTGAGGAAGGGATTGAGGGACAGAAGTTCTAGGATAGGGTGAGGCCCTTGTCGTCTTTGGGCACCAAAAGTATCGGGAATAACAACAAACTACTTCTGGCACAAGGATTCTCTCTATAGCTCCCTTAGAAAAGAGAGCAGTAACCGCCTCATAGAGAAGTGCCAGGTGATCCTCCGTCATGCGATAGTAGGATGGTGGCATGGATAGAGGGGTAGTCTTGGAGAGGGAGTAGCCCCTTCAGACTATCTGCAAAACTCACCTGTCTGACGTGATGGATTGCCAGCGGGGCAGGTGATGGCAAATCCTGTGTCCGACTAGTCCCTGATGGGGAACCATCAGACCAGGAACGTTTGGAGGCTGCAGAGGGAGGTGCGGTGGACTGGGCAGATCACTGGCCATAAGCCATGCAGAGGCTGGGTAGCATGCGTGGCACTATGGCTGGAGGGAAAGGGATGTGATTGGGCCACATAGCCACGAAAGGGGCAAAAAGCAGACTGAGGGGGGTGAGGGGCAGCTGTGAGGCCCAAGGACCTGGCCGTAGCCTGGGACTCCTTAAATCGCTTGAGCGCCGAGTCTGCTTTGTCTCCAAAGAGATGGGTGCCATCAAAGGGCATGTCCATAAGCACGATTTGGGTAGCCCCCAAATAGCCAGATGTCCTCAACCAAGCATGGCGCCTCAAGGCCACCGCCTATGTAACCGATCTACCAAGTGAGTCGGCCATATCCAGTCTGTAGGATGCTGGCTCAGTTTATGGTTTGGCACCCTACACTGAGTGCAGGCAACCCTTTGTGATAGTGAATAGGTGTCCAGATAGCAAAACCTCTCTAGGGGGTAGCTGTGGTGAGAAGCTAAAGCTCATCCAGGAGGAGTGTAAAGCACTTGCATTACCACAATAACTGTTCACAAGAAAGAACCACACCAAGTGTTGCAAAAAGAAAGTATTATTAATTACAACACTAGGACTATACTAACATTGGTATATCTCCACTTGGAGGTATTAACACACAAAATATAAAATTAGCAATAAGCAGGAAAAGCAGGGCCACCCACAAGCCTTGGCAAATGCAAATAGCTGATGCAAGGTAAATTGTAGGTTTCTGGGGACCAGCAAGGTCTGAGTGATTCGATGCTTGGGAGAGAGTCAGGGCAGGCCTTCAGCAGCAAGGAAAGTCAGCCCAAGTCAGAGGAGCCCCCATGAGTGACCCACTGGCAGCAGGCACAGGAACTTGCAGGGAGGCCTCAGCAGCACAACAAAACAGGGGCCCAACCTCATAGGAGCTGCAGAGTGGAAGCTGATCTTCGAATTGCAGAGTGCTGGAGTCTGGGATCTCCTGGAGGAAGAGTCAACAAGCTTCGGCAAGAGCAACAGTTACGGTGCAAAGGGGTTCTGTTCCAGTGGCTGCAGCAAGGGTCCACCATCTTCCAAGTTGGTCAGAAGGCAAGTAGGATCCGTAGAGAGCCACAGAACTACCACCTGTGAGCAGAGCCTTTTTGTTGTCCGTCGGACGGCAGGATCCACCAGCTGGTCATTGTCGGCTTGAGTTGCCTGCGGACACAGGGGAGTGACTCCTTCACTCCAAGGGAGATCCCTTCTTGCTTCTTGGATGCAGACAGAGTCCTTGTGAACCTGGGGGATAAACAGCCACGGATGTTGCATAAATCTTGCAGGAGCTGGAGAAACAATGTTGCAGTGGGTACCCTCCTAACTGGATACAGTCTTGTTTCAGTTCCAAAAGCAGACCAGCAGTGGAGGCCAGGAGCAGAAGCTGTGTTGCAGAAAGTTCCTTGAAGAGTCTTGCTCCACAAATCTGAGGACCCACCTTCAGGGGAGCCCTTACGTAACCCTAAAAGGGGGTTGGTCACTCTGTATAGTGACCCACCTATCAGAATGGGTCTGGGATGTCATCTACCTTGCCTAACCTTTCAGATACTCCTAGGGGCCTCTGCACATCTTATTTTCAAGATGGCAGAATCAAGTGGCCACCTGGCAGAGCTCTGTGCACCTTCCAAGGGAGGAGCTGGGCGGGGGGGGGAGCACTCCCATGTCCTTGGTGTGGTATCGTGCCGGAGCAGTTCCTGAACTGGTGCAAACTGGATTATGGAAGGAGGACACCAAATGTGCCTTTCAAAGCAGTCTGGTGGGGCTCAGAGACCACCCCAGAGACACCTATTTCAAAAGGAGAGGTGGTCACCCCCCTCTCCCTTGCAGGAAATCCTTTGTTCTGCCTTCCCCTGCTTGAGTTAGGCTCATCAGCAGGAAGGCGGAACAGTGTCTGGGGTTGGCAGCAGCCTGGGCTGGCAGCCACACCCTGTAAGGGTACACAGGCAGAACTGGGGGATCCTCTAAGGAACCCCCAGAGTACATGGGATCATGCAGCTAGCACTGCAATCGGTGTAGTTTCATGATTCCGACATGTTTAATACCAAACACTCCTGAGTTCGGAAAAGTCATTATGTAGTTGGAGCACTCGTGTTGACCAGTGTCCACTACACACCTTAAGATGGCTTCCTCACACTTACAAAGCCCAGGGAATGGAATCTGGGGTTTGTAGGGGTACCCCACTCATGCAGGAGTACGCTCACACTCAGGGACATGCACCCTGCCCTTGGGCTGAAGGGCCTACCAGAGAGGTGACTTACAGTGTCCAAGTGCAGTGACCACGATATAAGGCAAGCCTTATATCTGAAGTGAAAGGTGCATGCACCATTTCACACAGGCTGCAATGGCAGGCCTGGAGCCACAGTTTGCATGGGCTGCCATGGGTGGCATAATACATGCTGCAGCCCATGGGAGGCCCCTGGTGTACCAATGCCCTGGGTACCTAAGTACCATATACTTTGGACTTATATGGGTGCACCAGTATCTCAATTCTTCAAACTATTGTCCAATAAACATACACCCTTCTTAAGGACACGAAAGACACTCTAATATTGTTGGACTACATCAATGCTAGTGGGACTACGGATATGCTGAGATGCCTGGATGTTGAGGCATTATACACTAATATACCACAGGATGCTACTTTAGAAGCAGTCGAGGAGATCCTCACTTCCAATACTTGGCCTTATAAGAACCCCATAAGTTTTGTCTTGGAATGTGCCAGCTTGGCCTTGAAGGAGAACTTTTTCAGTTTTAAGATGACTTCTATCACGAGATACAAGGGACTTCTATGGGCAGCACCTTTGCTCCCAGTCTAGCCTGTCTCTACATGTATACTTTTGCAAGACGCCATATTCTAGAACCTACACAACCCTCCTTTTCTAACATCCGACTACGGCAAAGGTATATAGATGACATGCTAATCGTATGGAAGGGGTAAATAGATGAGACCAATAGATTTGTGAGCTGGGTGAACACCCATGACCAAAATTTACGGTTTAATGCCACTACTTCCGATAAGGAAGTAACTTTCCTGGACTTACGTATCATTTTGAAAGATGGAATTCTACATTCTTCCATCTTCCATAAACAGACTGATAAGAACAGTTTATTACGCACTACATTGAACTTAAGCATACCCCGGATGACATGAAATGCGTCATTTTGGAGAGTATTACAGAAAACAGAGAATGCACTAACAGACTTTTTTAGAAAGAACAATGTTGGGTACATAGATTAAGGGCCGCCCATATTAGGGGTCTCAACGACGACATTGCCTGGTCTGAATTGGTATGATTTTCCCATAATAGATCTACAATTTTGAGGAGATAAATGTTGTTGACTCTCTCCAATACTAGCATTAGTATTATAACACCTTGTTCTTTGTACATCATTATGTACCACATTCACTTTGTCTGCTCACAGGGTTGAATAAGCGAATAGAGCCATGATAAACCCCTTTTTGTTGATTCCTGATCCTAAATTTAAGAGAGGCTACCACCCCTGTTATTTAGTACTATCTTTTTGCTTGTTCTCATTTTTTAATTTTATTCATTTTTATTCCCTTTAGCTCCACGTTTTTTTCTGGTGAACTGGAGTAGTTACAGTTTATTGTGGATTCTACATTAATGTACCAACATTACTAGGTACTTGAAAACAGACTGCTTATGAGAGCATTGGGTATGATTTGGCACCTTTCTCCTTTCCAAGACGGCAGCTGCCACCACTGTTTAGCGACGCTAATCCCATTTTCATGCCTTCAACACGCAACTTCATCCTTTAAAAGGCCATGTTCTCCGCTCCGGTATTAGTTCTGGGTTTAGGAAGCAGTGGTAGGTTCGAATGGACACCTTGATCTATACTAAGTGCCTTCCTCCTGAGCCATGCATTAGCATGGTATTCAAGGCCTTTTTATATCACGGTCTCTACTCTTTGTGATCGTGGTAACATTACAGCATGTTTGTTACCTGATCATGGATGTGATGGATACTTATATTTTAGTTATGGAAGAGCCTCTCTTTCCCGAGCCACACATTATTACGGCACCCGGGAACCTCTCAGATAGTGACCACCATTCTTTGCGATTGATGTGTAATTACGGCATGATTATCACCCGATTATGTGTTTGACTGATAACTGCATTTTCATTCTGTATTCGCTCCTTGGAGGGAACTGTCAGTTATTGACTCAATGGATCACTTAATTCTTGTCACGAATGATTTATCCATATTTACTCATGCATTACCAATCTGTACTTTGGTGAGAGCTGTCATTTACCTAATAATAGTAAAATTAAACTTTTTTGACAATTTATCTGCACCACCCGAGGTCTGTCTAATATGCATTTACATTATTTTCATATTACTGCCATGTTTTGGGTAATAACAGCCAAGATCTGATTCCCTACTACCCGATAATAGGACGTCTCTTCGTCTATTTGTAGTCTCTATTCCTGTCCTTTGGTGAGGGCTGTCAACCAGACCTAGAGTAGGATATCTGGACACATTAATACACCCTGACGCTCTAGAAGTTGTAGCCATGATATCAGATACTCTGACTGATAATGAGGAACATTATGCCTAAAAACATTTAACTTATACAGTATATGTTAGCCGCATGGTAATGATTGATTGATACCATCACCTATGCACTAGGGACAGCATTATACATGATGAAAACTAGACCCTAGGTTATATATATATTTTTTGACAGATTATGATACTTTGGTACTAGATTATTTCATTCCCACATACACTCCTATCAGGGTAATCATTGACATACAATACCGTTTTATTCTTCCTTATACTCCAGACATGCTGATTACTACATTGGCTGGATCACGTATGCTCTCCGCTATTCCCTTTGGGGCCCATTCTTTAATTTGAGGATGGTAAGAACCTCAACGTTCTTCTTTTTAGAAGTGTTTATTCTCACATCACCAAAGGGATTCTCACTAGTGTTTTGATTGACTCCGGCATGTACGTTTTGCACTTGATGTGAATAAACAACTGTACTCTTAACAGACTTTTTTTATTTTTAGGTTCCTGTATCACACAGTTTACGATTACAGTGAGGATTAGGTATGATTATCTTGAGGTCCTGAAGAATCGCACCCAGATCTTTAGACACTAATTCAAGTGAGAAACATGTTGACCTTTTTCAACTCAGGCACTGTAGGGATGCCTAACTCTGGCACACACATACTTGATCCCTAGACTATAGAATGCATCAACATCAGATACTACAATTTGAATAGGGTAAGACGGACATTACTCTGACTCACCCTTTACTAATTTGTAATCTTGACAGAGGCCCACATTTTCAATAAATAATTCACTACATGGTCCTACTAGTCAATTTTAACAGTTCACTTTACCAATCCCACATTATTGCATTCACCACCTGCAATTTTCTTCAAAAGATCTCCGGTAAAGAGCCCCCTCGAGGGGCCCGTCAGACACTGCAATGCCGGTCTGACGAGGAGGAAAGCCCAAAGATGAAACATGTCACCAATTGGTGAGTGAGGGCTTCCGTTCCTGATTTAGGATACCCACAGGGACCTTTTATGATCTCTCCTGGACTAGGGGTAGATCTGCCATGCATAAATATTCTTGTGGAACTGTGCATCCGTTTTTCTATAAATACATTGACACCCGGCTAAAAGTGGGGGTAACCATGTAAGAAAGATGCTACTTTCCTACACAGTCCACATTGTTTTGTGAACTTCGCTGCATCTCTCCCATCAGCAACAGCTTGGGAGCGTATGGCCCAGGCCTCCTCCGGGACCTGTGGCAGGACCTGCGTAACCATGTCCTATAAAGTGTGGGAGTGACGGCCAAAGAGGCATTCATTGTTCATGGACTGCAATGCCTGACTGGAAGAAGAAAACATCTTCTTTCCAAGCTGATCCAGTCTTTTGGATTCCGTATCCAGGGGTGAAGATGGGAATGCGCCTAGAGAATTAGAGGCCTGGATAACTAAGCTCTCAGGGGTTGGGTGTTGTGTTAGGAACATTGGGTCATTAGGTGCTGGTCTATGGTGGCGGGCATTTGTCTTATTACCAGAAGCCCTTTTGCTGGGCTTGGACCAAGTCCCCAGCAGGACATCAGTAAGGGTTTCATTAAAGAGCAAATGGGGCTCTGAAGAAGCAGCCCCGGGCTGGAACACCTCAGTCAGGAGGTTAGTCTTGATAGCCATCAAAGGCAGCTCAAATCCGAGGACCTCCGCCACCCTCCTCACCACCATGGAATAAGATGCTCCCTCCTCCATAGCCACGGTAGGGGGAGAAAGCATGCCAATGTCAAGAGAAGTGTCCAGACCACTGGCTTCACCCAGGTGCGCATCCCAGTCCATGAAGTCATCAAGCTCGTATTCTAAAGGGCCCAGCGACCCCTCCAAACTCCCATCGTACCCAAACCCATAAGAATAAGGGTCGGGATCGAACCTAGGGAGCAATGTCCCCACCAGGGTCGGCATCCTCAGTCTGGCCCCTGTGTCGAAGTCGGGAGCATCAGCGTCTGAAACGTCACTGTGAAAGTTCAAGGTGGAACAACCGATGTCGGTTCAAAACCAGAAGCATGCCCTCCGAAGCCGCCTGCGAGGAACTAAAGGCGGTCCGGCAGGATCAGACTGCCCAAAGATGAGGCGCATGGCCTCATAAAACTCACGTAATTTGGCAGCAGTGGCACCAGCTCCTGGAAACTCAGGGATGAGGAGACGACCCAGAAGTAGGCTCCAAAGATGGAGGCCTAGAGCGATGATGCTCCTTTCCCTATGTCATGTCAGTCGATCGATGGGGTGAAGACAAAGAACACCTTCTCTTCCTCTACTTCTTCTTGTGCTTACCCGAACGTCCGGAGAACTTGGAGTGGAACGACTAAGAGTGTGGGCTCCATGAGTAGTCTCAAGGCCTTCCTCGCGACCGGGAGCGATGCGGAGCTGAGCACAGGCTACAGGTAGCGTGGATCAGTTACAGACATCATACGGTGACCAGAGTTGCAAGGCTTGAATCCGGTCTTCCATGACGACATCTTGATGCACCAGAATGTCAAAAAAGTCCAGTCAAAGAGTGACTGTAGGGGTAGCTCTTCTTCTGATCTGTGGAAAAGCTGGCACAGCAAGAAAAGGGGTGGCACCTATATAGGTCCTGCGACATCATATCCAGCGAGCACGACACTGACGACGGACACAGAGCCAACCAACACCACCTAACGGTGTGTAGGGGTACTGCTTGAGGAAAAATCTCCAGATCCAGACTGATGCCTGCGGGAAAGTCTAAGATAAGGAATCAGCAACTAGAAGTCTGTATCAGATAGATTCAGCATATGAGTGTCATCAAGGCATTTCGAAAACCAAACAAAGATTTGTACCTTTTATTGGTGGCCAGCAAGACTTACAAGTAGAAAGAGTAATATGAGACTGTATGATGTGTGCATTAAGTGAAAGGTCTAAGAAACCAAGTGTACAACCTACGTCAATCAGGGAACGGGCAACTGGTCCGTGGAAAGAGGATTGGAAAGATGAGGTAAAAAAAACAAAAAAAAACAGAACAGAGCTCTACACATAGAATAACAGGAAAAACTCCTTTTGAATTGTTTAAAAGAAGATACCCTAACACTACAGTGGAACCTGAATGGGTCAATCAATATGAGTTTCACCTAGGTAAGAATGAAAAGTCTGAAGAAAACTAAGGTACCTGTCGTAGATTAGGTTCTAATCAAAAAACAATAGGAAGAAATGAGATTTTTCAAACCTATTCAATTTATAATGTTGTTTGATAATGCTATTAAAACCCAGGACCATCGAATTTAGAATCTCATTAGAGTTGTATTATACAAAGAGAAGTTAGATTCTGTAAATGAAACCAGACAAAGTCAACTAAGAAAGGGTAAAAAGTGACAAAAGTGGAGAATGTAGAAACTCTGGTACAAAATTACAAAAACAAAATTATTTGAAGGATTATGTAGTATAAGACCATTTTTTTATTCAAGACTTTGCCTGATATAAGTATGCTGTAAATAGCTCATAGATCCATAGAGACAATGTATAGAGACAATCAATTTTATTTTACTTTTACTCAAAGTTAGAGAAATTGTGTGATCCTATGTATATAGTTTAGCTTAATTTTGTTGAGGGATGGAGGTGTATTGTAGCTAGTGGATGTCAGAATACTCTACATGTCATGTAAAATGTAATGATGTAATACAGAACAGTGGGGCAGAAGCTCGAAGGAGGTGCTGGTGGACAGTTGAAAGGGATCTTCCTCTACTGAAAAAAGAACACACAGTTGGCATCATCACCTTGATGTATCTTCATGATTATTGAATCTTACACTCAGATGTACAACGTTATCAAGGGAAGGTCCGAATAGAATAGTTATGCTAGAAGGGATTGAGAAACGAAATGAAAAAGCAAGGATTCTGGTTCCTCTCCACCAAGAAAGATAGGGTTTCTATTCAATCCTCTTCTTGGTACTGAAAGCAGACAGATCATTCCAACTGGACATTGACTTGAAAGCCCCTGAACAAATATGTCAAATAAGAACATTTTCAGATGATTGCACTTCAATCGATAATTTCATTAATCAAGGAGGCAACTTCTTAGCTACATTGGATCAGGAAGACATTTTCTTTAATTTCCCAGCTGATTTCAAAAGCCAGCATTTTTTTAAATTCTCTGTATATGGGATGCATTACCAGTATCAAGCTCTGCAATTTGGCCTCTCGAAGTCACAGAGAACTTTCACCAAAGTATTGGCATCGTTTGCAGCAGTATTTGGATGACTGATTCATTTGTGCCTCTTCTCTTTCCAAGACCAGAGAGCCAGGGGCCACAACAACCAATTTTCTGCAACAGATGGGCTTCAAGCTGAATTTTCTGAAGTCCAACCTGGAACCAGCTCAAAAGAGAGAATTTATTGGTGCTCTGTTTGACACAACGAGGGGTTGAGTATTCCCTCCATCAGCCTCGAATAGATACGCTTCAGTTTAACAAACATAATCTCTTGTCTCTTCAATCAATGTCAGCCCATTTTTGGTTAAAAATTCAAGGACTAATGTCCACAATTACGACGATGGTCCCAAGTGCACAATTTCACTTGAAATCAGGGGTGAACCATGTATCACTTGGAACTTGTCCTCGAGCGAGGACGAATTCCAGATCCTGTTGTCACCTTTGATAATTCAAGATCTCAATTGGTGGCTACAAAGGCCCAATATGGAAAAAAGGGTCCCCTTTTAACTTCCCTCCCCTTTACTGTTAAAGTACCTGAGGGAGGAGCGCCCTTAGTTACGCCACAGGCAGGAGCCCTCCCCCATCACAGGACCAGCGTCAGAAGCGATGAGGAGGCAACGTTGGACTGGAAGCGCGTTGTCAAGAGGCGCAGGGGGATCCACAGTGGGAAGATACTTAAACGGGTGTGACCCTTGCCTCACCCTCCTTGCCCCTGATCTCCAGAGGTGTCCTGGTAACGCAACCACCACAAGTGGCAGGTCTTTCTCCTACCTCGCCCCCAAAACCTGGAACTCCCTCCCCACTGACCTTCGCAAAACCAAAGACCTCCTGGTCTTCAGAAAGAACCTCAAGACATGGTTTTTCGATCAGTGACCCTCCCTGACCCCCCCCACCCACCCCGATTTACCTTCCCCTTCCCCCTCAGCACCTTGAGACCCTCACGGGTGAGTAGCGCACTCTACACATTTTTTTTATTGATTGGTAGTCGGTGCGCCCACCAAACGGATCCCACCCATCCCTCAGGGTTAGAAATAGCAAGGAATACTCCCAATATGGACTCTTGGCTGGACTGACCACTGAGTGGGGTGTGGTTGTGTGGGCACCGGGCTGGCGAGAGAGTGGGGCTGACCTGCCAGTGGCCCTGGACTATCTTCCCCTGCCCTAGACTCCTGGTTGGAACTTTGGGGACTACGCCTGTGTTTAGGTACCCTGGCGGGGTGATGCGCTATGCGGTGCCCTGGGATTTGCTGGGAGCCCCCTTCTGGATTGGAGGGATGCCAAAAGTTGTTGTGCCAATGGCATTCTGGTGATGTCCTCTGCTGCTTTACTTGAATGCCTGGGTGATGGTCATGTTGGGGCCTGCCGGCACAAAGCGTACTGCAGTCTTAGTGGCAAGAGACTATCTCCATGAGCGCTGTAACCAATCTGTTGGCTGCTGTCCTTGTAAGACAAATTGTGAAATGCTTTAAGCCATATCTTTCATAGCTTTGATACCTTAGGTATTTGTCTGTTGAATTCTGCTGTCCATTGTGGGGGGACTTGCTATATGATGTTTTAATGTGTTGCACTGGAATAAAATGGGCATGCGTGGGTGAGCCACATACTTTAACATTGTCACAAATCTTTTCTGGAAGAGGGGCGAGTTGCACTTTGTGCGCACATTATAAAAAGCTGTAGGGTAGGGTGATTTGAGTGGGGGCATGGGTTGTGGGTGGTGGTTTGACACAAGAAAGACAATGCAGTTTGTCATGTGAAGAAGAAACAAAAGTCCTGGCTGCAGCTTCCAGTGTGAATGATTCCCAGAACTAAAGTGAAATCCCTAGTAGCGAGTCTCGGAGAGCCGCAAAACGGAGAATTCTTTACAGTCATTATGGGTATTTTATTCCAGCGTGAATTAATTTCTGTAAGAAAGGGGCAGCCTGGCAGTGAACTGCAGGCACAAGGACCTAAAAAAAAAAGAAAAACAGAAAACGTGGTGAGGGCTAACGGTGGGGGAGGGAGAGAATAAAGTGCAGAGGAGCAGCGGGAGTAGTGAGCCTGAGAAGAAAGACAACCAACTGTAAGCGGTGGGTTGACCCAAAGCCCACAGTAAGTACTTGTTCTATCGACAATAAGCCTTGGACAGCTCCAGGCCAGATGTAACCAAGCATTTGCAATGCAATAGGTCACACAATTGCTTGAGTTAGAGCTACTGGCACTGTAAATTCATAACTGGATTCTTCTTGCCACTTAAATTGGTCAACCCTACCTCATAATTTCATCTTTTCCTGCCATATAATTCCAGTGGCCCTGCAGATAACTAAAGCACTTCCATTAACCCTTTTCCTCTACCTACCGCCAAACATGAAAAAGTTGCCATTTAGCATCCTAATTTAAATCTGCCATGCTAATTCCAATAGAATGCCACTTTCACCACCCCACCATCAGAGTTGTGGCTGACTAACACAATTCCACCCAAAAAATCACAAGACAGTCACAGAGGAGAAATAAACTAGAAGGGTCACCCAAACATATCAAGAGTGTTCAAACATCGATAGTGTAATAAGGATGTCAAGTTGGTCTGAATCATGGTCATAATTGTAAATAGGAGAGATTATTAAAACATATACAATTATCATATAAACCTTTATCAGAAATTAAGTTTTGGCATTTGACTGTAATACACAAAAGAACCCCTAGAGGGCACCATAACAAAAACACAATTTGTATGAAACATGGTCATGCAACCATAACGTTAGCCTTTACAAAGCATAGCCACATGAAAAAATGGGAAAAAAATAATGCAGTATAACAATATATGTAACCCCTAAAGCACATAGTGCATTGCACATTTTCAGAACTAGCAGTCCTATTACAATAATATTACAAACAAAGACAATAAGACATAACTTCTCCCAGCTGTAAAACTAAAGTTTCAACCATAAAAGAGCTTAAAAAGTAAACAAATGGTGGTAGGAGTTATTATTTTGGAGTCCCCACTAACATAGTATGGAGACGCAGAAATAATGTAAGCAGAAAGACCACATTGTGGTCAATGTTTTGAGGGTGGTCCCATTGTCCTAGAACCACCAGAGGCTGAGTTATGAGCAAAACTGTTTTGTAAATGTAATGCCCTGCAAAGCATTATGGGGCAAGTTTCCATGCCACAAATATTTTAATATGTTGATAAGACTGTAATGCTTAGAACAGCCCCTAAAGGACACCCCAATGAAAATTAAATTTGTAACAAACAGGGTCATGTAACTATATAGTTAGCCCCAAGACCGTATAACCACACAAAAAGAAAATGGCAGAAAGCAATGCAGTGAAACCATATAGTTAGCCCATAGAGGACATAGTGCATTACGTTTCCAGGAGTAACAGCCCTACGGCAATGATATTACAAAGAAGGCCCTTGAAACACAAGTTATTCCCAGCTGTAAAACAAAGGTTCCAGCCATGAGAGTGCTGAAAATGACACTGAATGGTGGGTTGGGTTATTATTTTGGGGTACCCACTAACACAGTGCAGTGACCCAGAGATGTCCTTGACAGAAAGTGTGTGTTGTGCTGAAAGTTTTGGTGGTGGTCCCATTGTCCTAGGACCACCACAGGCTGAGTTACGGGCAAAAATGTTTTGTAAAAGTAATGCCCTGCAAAGCATTATGGGGCGAGTTTCCCGAATGCAGTGAATATTGTAGTATTGGCTCTCCCGCTGTGCTGGGAGAGTCTCTTTCGCTTTGAGGATTTCTGCTTTACATTAAGCATTTACCAATTTCAAGTTTTTTAAGCAGACAGTCACAAGAAATGACTCTGATTAGGTAACTGTGAACAATGTGACCAGCGCTCCAATACCGCCAATCAAGTTCACGCTGCTGTTTGCATTTTGAGTGCCATGGCCACCATGCAGCACGAAGGGGAGAGACAAAAGAAAAATAGTTTTGCCCACGCTGAAGTATATTGGCAATAGTGCAGTAATCCATGTAAAGGGGCAGTCTGCAAGGAGTGACAAAAATCGCCTCAAGGTGGGCCAAACATAAAGCATAAAAAAATTACATTGTGATTTTTGAAAGGCAAGCCCGAACACGAATGAGAGTAATGGGCGTGAGATGGGTGTGGTTAAAAGCTCACAATACTTTCAACAGGTCAAATCTCTTACACGCTCGACCTAAAAAGGGCCCCACCATGAGAAGAGGCAATACATCCTCAGGAGCAGAAGAGGACTCTGGAAGGCCGCGGAATACGCTGAATCCTCTTACACTAAGAAGTTCTAATGGGCAAATATAAATGTAATTATTCCTAATCTGCTCAAAAGCTGTGCTAACTGTCCTGCTGTAAAGTAATCCATGTAGGTGCAGCAGAAAATCCAGGGAGGAGGCAGCATTCATTTACTGACACTGTGCAAAATAAAAACAACCAGACAATTTTTCTTTTGGCACCATTTTTGGTACACAAGTAAGTGTTTCTGCAAATGTACATAATTCATATTGAAATGCTTGTTTTTTTCCACTTATCTCCTCTTGTTTGTCTGAGAAATAAACTTTACCTTCTGTGGCATTGCGGCACACTTGGGGGAAGACATTTCAAGTGCTTTCTTACTGCTGGGTTCTTCTACACCCTGCCAGTCTCACAACACTTTCTTCCTTCTCCAGTGGCTGCGGTCTGCTGAGGGGTGAAAAGGTGGTACTAAGTTATTCAAAAAGGTCATGCTACCTAGACTTTTATACTATTTTGCTGTCCTGCCCATAACTCTCCCTCGGGCATCCTTTCTCATGCTACACACTCTGCTGGGCAATTTTGCTCTACCTGGCAGACAACCCCACTAGCGGCCCCGCTACAGTTAAAAACGTGTCAGCTACTTCTGTTTCCTCATGGCAGCACTAGACCACCTTGGGGCTCATGCCTGCGGTAAAAGCAGACGGTGGATCATGGCCCTGCGGGTGTCTACGCACTTAATGCTTTCTTCCTCAGCTTATTGTGGTCCTCCACTGCTGGGAGGTTTCGCACTAGGTCTATTCCGCAGCACTCCGAGGCCAGGCATGCATCCCACTTTCTAAAGGTTAGTTTTGTTGCTGGTAAAGCATTTGGTGACTAAGCATTGGAAGTCGAAAGGATGGCCTCAGATGTCTCCATGGTTTCTGTAAGTGGTGGTCTGGGCTGGAGTGGGACGCAGTCCGCTCAAGCATGAGGAACTCAAGGGCCTGAAAAAGAATCTTCTGTTGCAGGGATGGGATGCACTGATTATAGCCTTCCAGGTTCTGCCCAGAGAGGACACACATCTACCCTAAATGCATGATTGCGGCAAGGCAACTCACTTACCCTTCCCAATTACACTTGACCACAGGAGACACTAGACAACCCACCTTCCCTGCCCTTTGTCTTAGCAGCTACACCAACGTAAGGTTGCACACACAAACATATATATGCATAAGGTTGTGTGTAGATTTACTCAGAATCCTTTTCCTACCTCTATTGCCCTCCCCGGCCCCCGCCCTGCCATCCTATTCCATTTAGCACTGGCGATTTTTCACCACCCTCCTACCCCAATTGCTGAAAATGATGGTGTTTGTTTTTGTTTCTCTCATAACCTATCATAAGGGGGCACCTCATACACCATAACTAACAGAACAATGTCCATAATACATAATACATCACAGAAATGCATTGGCATTAGTTGACACCTTGGACATCTGGTCGTATGCTTATGACCCAGGTATTAGTACTGTGCGAGGATCGCTGCATTTCTGACTATATCACTTGCAACCTTTACTGTGCTTTTCTTGTCTTGTGAAGTTTTAAACTGTAGTAAATATATTTTTTGAAAAAAAGATGGTATTATTTTAGAAGAATCTCCATCAGCAACTTTAAAACAGAGAGTACTAATATGGATTTAGCAAAGGTATTGACATAAAAAGAGACAGACCACCACTCCCACCCCCACCCCCCGTTCTAGGTGTTGATACTGCTCCCAGACAGTGAGACAAAAGGGGAATAGATGTGGATAGGGTTGGTGTTTGAAATGGCCCTTTCTGCATTATTATCTCTAAACCCTTTGCCTTTCTCCTATTTTCCTGACCCTCTTTTTGTTGCTTTTAGGACTCTGGGCGCTTTACCACTGTTAATCAGTGCTAAAGTGCATGTGCTCTCTCCCCTAAAACTTGGCACGATTGTTTGGCATATTTAATTTACCTGCAAGTCCCTTGTAAAGTGGTATACCATATACCCAGGGCCAAATTAAATGCTACTAGTGGGTTTGGAGTGCAAATTGCGCTACCCAGAGAAGTAGCCTTTCAAACCTGTCTCAGGCCTGCCACTGCACCGCCTGCGTGCATAGTTTACTGCCAACTTAACTTGGCATTTCAAACTACTTGCCAAGACCTAAACTCCCCTTTTACTACACATTAGTCATCCCTAAAGTAGGCTCTAGGTAGCCCCATGGGCAGGGAGCTGTGTATGTATGAGGTAGGACATACTTTAATATTTTACGTCCTAGCAGTGACAGCGTATTTTGTTTTTCAATACGGTGAGAGCTGCTCCTCTCATAAGTTAGCACTGGGAATTCCCTTATATATTTTTTAAGTGGTAATTTCTGATCTGAACGGAGTAGTGTGGGCATGTTTGGAATGGTAGTGAAAAATCCTGCTTACTGGTGTAGTTGGATTTTACATTAGTGTTTTCAAAAGGTCACTTTTAGAAAGTGGGCATTTCTCTGTGCTTATAACTTTAGTGTTT
Organism: Pleurodeles waltl; assembly: GCF_031143425.1. NCBI lineage: Eukaryota > Metazoa > Chordata > Amphibia > Caudata > Salamandridae > Pleurodeles > Pleurodeles waltl. The sequence continues at coordinate 1,068,951,256 of NC_090449.1, read as the reverse complement.
TGCAGTCTGACTCTCATCCACATTTAGGGCAGAGTGACAGCTACAGTTTGTGCATATATTCCAGACAGCCACAACATAGGATGGGGTGGGTGTAACAGGAGAGGTATCTGCATACTGCCAGTCTTCCTGGGCTGGGAAGAGGGAGGTGGGGCGCACTTACATTTTTATAGGGTGTGTCCTGCCCTCATACAAAGGGCTGATTTACTCCCTACTGATTTCTGGAGTCAGGGCTGGGTTGAAAGGGGTTGTGTTACACTTGAAAGGGTTCCTTTGAAGTCACCCCTTGAACAAAGGCATTTTTGAGTATAAGTACAGTGGCTCTGACCCCAGGTTTCTGAAGCACTTTGAGACGTATAACTGAACCTCTGTCAGAATGAAGGCTGCACTGATGAAAGGACTCACCTGGACTGATTTTCTGCTTGTAGTCCTGCTGCTTTCTGGGCTGCTTAAAGGACTCAACTGGACTGATTTTCTGCTGAGACATTTGGAGGACTTGTAACCAGATGCTGCTGGCTCAGCAATTGCCCCAATTGCCAAGAGGACTGTGGTTCTGTTAAGAGGAACCACCATTTAGGCTATCTGCCATTTTGTGCTGGCCTGCTGTCTGCCCACCTCTTCGTGTTCCTGTGCTCTCCCGGGGCTTGTTGCTGGCCCAATGCCCTGCAAGGTCACCGTGTGGTGAGCGCTGTCTGAGGCCCCGGCTGTGAGGCCCCGTATGTTTTCAATCAGCGCGTGGACAATGCTTTATAGATAACGTGTGGAGAGCGTTGTTCGCTGCTTCATGGGATTTCATACAGCGCATGGTGAGTTTTCCTTGCAGAGCCGCAAGTCTTTCCGTGGTGCAGCCGTCCCCAGCAAGGGCAACATCACTGGTGTCGGGTTAAGGCACCATCTCCCTGCATACGGCATCTCCGCCAGCTGCTGAAGATCCAGTTCCCCTAGCAAGGCCCCTTTGCCACAAGAAACGCAAAGAGCGGGGCTCACCAGCTGCTGGTTTGAGTGGACGCTGCTCCCAAGAGCTATGTCGGTGGCCCTTTCCGCAGCGCTCACTCTGAAAAGTAGAGGCAGTAGAGGAGTCCCTGCCATCCTGCATTCCTTTGCAGACAGACCATTTTTTTCTAAGATATTGTGCCCCTCCCATCTTGTAGAAGTACGGCCACTCACATGCAACTGTAGTTCTTTCTTGCCATTAACCCTGGAGAGCTGGGGGAAGTCCCATTGGCTCCGCCACCTGGTCAAGAATATCTTCAACCCTCCGTACTGTCTTACGAGAATGGGACCCGTGTGGTGCTATTCGTCAGCCAGCACACTCGTGGGTGGCTGTCCCCCATCTTGTCACCTCTCCCAGAAAGCCCATGGGGAAAAGTTGACCTCTGCTGGGTAAACCAATAGTGCCAAAACTAGCAGGAACTGTTTTATCTTTGTGATCATAGAAAAGTTGATAGGAGACACGGTGTGCTATGCCCTGTACGTCCACAAGTGCATATGGCAATTCAGGCGCTTTTCTCCAACCTAACATGCATTGTATGCACTAATATTATGATGTATAATTTTATTTGACTTACCTTGTCCAGGAATCTCAAGTATTATGTCAGTATTTGCATAATATGCACAGTATATATGATTCAAGTCATTTTTGGTCTAGGTTATATACAATATACTATATTTTTTATATGACCCTGTGTGAAGTCTCTTGTGGTGTATTTGTGTCACTGGTGTAAGCATGTTGTGCAAACACCTTACACACTGCCTCTGGGAGTAAGTCTGACTGCTCTGCACCAAGCTACCAGGGGGTGAGCACAGGTTATCTTTGGTGTGTAACTTACTTGTCCTGACTAGAGTGGTGGGTTCTGCCAAACTTAGGTGCAAACTCTAGCCAACCAGAAACCCCATTTCTAACAATGGGTCATCTCTGACTTCATAGGAAGGTGGAGCTGTCACAGTTGCACATCACAAAGCCTCTGCCTCAAAACACTCACATAGGGTTTGATATTAGTCTTTTGTGCCCCCCAGTGAAGCTGAGGCCAGGGCAGGAAAGCAAGAAATTCCAAGCACCTTTGGGAGTTGAACCCTCTTGAAACTTCAAAGCTGGCACCAAGTGTAACTATTGGATCCTCTGACCCAACTCTTCGGTACACTTCTGGACCTGTAGAAGACAGAGAAGAGGAAAGGCTGTGCTGCAAGGATTGCTACTCTGCTGTCCTGCTACCCGACTGAGAAGGATTGGAAATGTTTGTGAACCCAGGAACACCAGAGTGGCTTTAAGGGCAAGTTGGCTGGCCTCCTAATCATAGCCTCAGGGACAGAAAAAGGCTCCACATTTCTAGAACGCTGCACCTGGATTCTGCCTGCTATGAGTTCCAGTGCCCCAAGTGACTGCCAGAATGAAGTGGTACCCCACCTGTCATGACCCTTGGAAGTGGGGATAGAGGTGCCTTGCTAGCCAAGCTGTGATAGCTGTTGTTGTGTAAAACTCTATTCCTATTTTTCCATATTCTCCTTTTCTCTTGTGAAGGTTTTAAGTGAATTTGTAACTAGTTCATGCTTATTGCCCTTACTACATGTAAACTTTACCCACTACACCCACGCCTTCCCCATCAACCAGAACAGCTTTAGCACACCTTCCTGTAAATTATGCTTTCCAAACAATGGCAACCGCCTCCTTCAGGAATGAAACTCAATTTACCCATAATTTGTTTTGAACAATCGGACTGCTAACGTGCATGACAATCTGATCACAGATACATTTGTCATGCAATCAACCAAAATTGCAAACAACTGCTAATTTCTTACAAGCTGAAACATAATCGCTGACAATCTCATTTTTCCCTTGTTTTCGCTGAAATAATTTGTAGCGATCAACAGCCACCCCAACAGTCAGAGAAAAGTATGCGTCCAACTCCTCATGGGCATGAGTAAAAACATAGCCTCCACCTCCCTGCCTTTTTTTAATCTGGTTGGAGACTTTCAAACCATTTTTTTTTCTTCCTTTCCGGAGTTAAATCTTCCTCCTCAAATGCAGAAATATAGTTAGTGAAATACTCCCTCCATTCGTCCTATCCTCGTCACCAGTTAAAGATGCAAATGGCTTGCCACACAAGTATTGTTTGAAGCAAATGTTTTTTTATTCACTTTTATTTTTGTTTTCCATCACAACCTCCTCTGCAGCTGCTAGCAACTAAGCTATCTACCCCAAGAATCCACAATAGAATGCATAAATTATGGGGAATATGCTGAATATGGTGACCCCCCAAAAAAGTACGTTACCCCATCGTGTCATTAGCCCGCATTAATTAATTAATGATAGACATCAAGTTCGAGACAACCCCCCTTTCCAAGCAGATTACAAAAGACCCTCCCCACCTTCCTGACTGAAGTTTGGTCTCGAAGACAAAGCGGTGACTCCAGCATAATTTTCCTTCTGGGACAAACTGCTGTTCTCCGCCTAGACCTCTTGTCTGTAGCAAGGCACGGGGAAGGAAGGAGATGCGGCATGTAGGAGGCTGGCCTGGTTTGTAGTGGGTACTTAAGGTACTTACACCTTATACCAGGTCCAGTTATCCCTTATTAGTGAAATGTAGGCAGTGTTCTAGCAGCTTAGGCTGTCTAGGGGTAGCTGTAGAAGAGCAGCCAAGGCTGAACTAGGAGACATGCAAAGCTCCTGCAATACCACTATAGCTGCACAGTACTTATACACAATAAAAGACAATACTCAGTGTTACCAAAATAAAGGTACTTTATTTTAGTGTCACAAGGCCAAAAATATCTTAGAGGCAATATTCCTTCTGGAGGTAAGTATTATACACAGTATGTATAGTAATAACCAAAATCAGGTAAGTAAACAGTCATAGAATAGTGCAAACAGTAGAAAATACAATAGATTGCAATAGGCCTAGGGGCACCACAAACCATATACAAAAATAGCGGAATGCAAATGTCTAATTCCCCCCTAGGCAAGTGTAGTGTGTAGAGGGTTGCTGGGAGTGTAAGAAAACACCAAAGGTAAGTAAAGTACCCCGCCCAAGAGCCCAGGAAAGCCAGAGAAAAGTACAGCAAGTTTCTACGGGACACACTACAAGTCGTGATAAAGGATTAGGTAAGAACCAAGCAAGACTGCAAGCAGCAAACGATGGGTTCCCGGACCTGAAGACCTGTGGCGAGAGGAGATAAGTCCAGAAGTCGAAGAAGAGTCCAGGAAGAACAGGAGCCCCTGCCAACCTGGAAGAAAGTGCAAAAGTGGATTCTCCGGTTAGAAAAAAAGTACAGAAATGCACCAAAGAAGATAACTGCAGGTTCCTGTTAAGTGCAAGAGATGTCCCACGTTGAGTTGCTGGATGCAGGCTGTTTGCGTCACTGGATTCCGCCAACAAGCCTTGGTTCAAGCATATACACGGTTTGCGTCAAAGGGGAGCTGCCTGAACAAAGGAGGGACCTGGGGGTCTCAACTTGGACTGAGGAGACAGAGGGGGCTCTCAGCACTTCAGAGAGCCCTCAGAAGACCAAGCAGCACCCACGGGAATCCCAGAACACAGGGATAAAGAAGATGCAAAGTGCGGTCGTCGCAGCACTATACTGGAGGGTCCCATGCAGCCAGAGAACAATTCAGGGAGCTGTGCATCGCAGGATGGAGTGCTGGGGACATGGGCTACACTGTGCATGAAGAACTGTAGGAAGAAGTGCACAGAAGCCCAAGAGTCTGCAGAAGACGCAGTGCACAGGGGTACTGTCACAGGACGTGGAGGGAAGCTATTACCTCCACCAAATTTGTACAGCTGGACCTTTGGACAGTCTGGGTCACTTCAGTCTACCACCTGTGTTCCAGGGAGCACGCTTGTTGTCAGGAGATGAGTCCCAGAGTACTGGTTGTCATCGCAGAAGGGTGCCTGCGGAAGCAGGGAAGTGACTCCGTCACTCCATGGGAGATTCCTTTGGTTCTTCTGGTGCAGGGTGAAGACATGCAGTCCTCAGACCGTGCACACCTTGGAAACTGTTGCGAATGCTGGCTGGAGCTGAAGTTGCAGGTCACAGGAGTCGTCCTGGATACTTTGTTGCAGTTACAGCAGTTCCTGGAGCAGTCTGCAGTTGATCCGACGGTCAGAAGCTGAAGCAGAGGATGCAGAGGAGTCATGGAGGAATCTTGCAAACCAAATCTGAGGAAACACCGAGAGGAGAGACCCTAAATAGCCCTGAGAGGGGGATTGGCTACCTACCCAGGTATGCACCTATCAGGAAGCGTCTCTGAAGTCACCTGCTGGCACTGGCCACTCAGAGGTCTCCAGAGGGTCCCCACACCTTGGAATCCAAGATGGCTAACACCAGGGACACCCTGGAGGAGCTCTGGGCACCACCCCTGGGGTGGTGATGGACAGGGAAGTGGTCACTCCCCTTTCCTTTGTCCAGTTTCACGCCAGAGCAGGGGCTGAGGGGTCCCTGAATTGGTGTAGACTGGATTATGTAAGGAGGACACCGTTTGTTCCCTTCAAAGCATTTCCAGAGGCTCTGGGAGGATACCCCTCCCATGCCCGTAACACCTATTTCCAATGGGAGAGGGTGTAGCACCCCTCTGCTAAAGGAAATGCATTGTTCTGCCTTCCTGGGATTGAGCTGCTCAATCCCCAGGAGGGCAGAAACCCTGTGAGGCCTGTGAGATGGCAGCAGCTGGGGCTGCAGTGGAAACCTCAGAGAGCTGGTTTGAAAGTACTGGGGGTCCATGGTGGAGCCCCCAGGGTGCATGGGATTGCCCCTCAATACCAGATTTGGATTGAGGGGTCAATTCCATGATTTAAGACACCTCACATGGCCATATTCGGAGTTACCATTGTGAAGCTACATATATGTATTGACATATATGTAATTCACGCTTATAATGGTGTCCCCGCACTCACGAATTCCGAGGAATTGGCCCTGGACAACGTGGGGGCACCTTGCTAGTGCAAGGGTGCCCTCACACACAGTAACTTTGCACCTAGCCTTCAGTAAATGAAGGTTAGACATAGGTGACTTATAAGTTACTTAGTGCATTGGAAAATGGCTGTGAAATAGTGTGTGCACTATTTTACTTAGGCTGCAGTGGCAGGCCTGAAGAAAGGTTTGTATGAGCTCCTTGTGAGTGGCAAAAGAAATGCTGCAGCCCATAAGGATCTCCTGGAACCCCAATGCCCTGTGTACCTAGGTAAAATATACTAGGCACTTTTAAAGGGGGGGGGGGTCCAGTGTGCCAATCAGAATTGGAAACTGGAGTCACTAAACTGTATAACAAATTTGGTAAGCAGAGAGAGCATAAGCACTGGAGTTCTGATTAGCAGAACTTCAGTGACACAGTCAAGTATACTGACAACACATATAGGCCACAAACTATGAGCACTGGGGTCCTGGCTAGCACAATCCCAGTGAGACAGGCTAGACACACAAACAGGCAGAAATTGGGGGTGACATGCCAAGAAAGATGGTATTTTCCTACACTGCAGCTCTTCTCGGACCACCTAATAGAGTGCAGGGAGACTTCCGGGTTCGGGAGAAGTTGCATGGGAAAAGTACTCGAAAGGAGTCCATGGAGGTGGAGAAGCACTTTCTTTGACTGTGGGCGGGGAAGAGAGGTTTGGTAAGAACCCTGTATTTGAGTTTTTTGGTCACAGGTTTTGGTCAGCTGAGAGTATTTAATCATCAGCTGGCTAACAGACATGTGTATGTGTGACTTACACTGTGCTGACAAGATTGTCAGAGGAAAACAGAGCTAAGAAACAGAAGAGTTACTGGTCTCTGGCTCTGCTGAAAAGTGCTCTCCAAGTGCTTGGATTGAGCTTTCCTCCTGTTTTGTGATGTCTCAGGCCCAAAAAGACTTCTGCTCTTCAAAGGAACTCCTTGTGTGGTGAAAATCGACACGCAACCTGCCAGAATCCACGTGCAGCGTGCCAGGCGGTGAAAGAAACACTGCATCACTGCTCCGGAACGCGCTGCCCAGCTCCCCTAGTGTTGATCAATGCACCACCAGCCTTACAGCCAGAACTTTGACACAGAGCCCACCGGATCGACGCATCGCCAAGCCGGAACGACACAGCCCGACTTACTGCAGGAGGTATCGAGGCAGCGCCTGCCATGCGACAGAAACTCCGCTGCATCGCCCACCGGATCGAAGCAGCACCTGTGACTTCGTCCAGCACGCACAGGATTTCCCTGCATGTCACAATACCCTGCATTGCAAAGCGGATCCAAGCCTGCACGCCAGAATTCGAAGCAAAGTCCTTGCTGCGTGGATAAGAATTGATGCATCTTCTGTGTGCCTGAAAATCTGACGCACACCCTTCGTTTTCCACGCATCGCCTCCTCTGCAGTCTCCGTGAATGTAATTTTGACACATACCTGGTACTTTGTGCATACACAAGACAATTGTTGCTTTTTAAAGACTCTTCTTACCATTGCAAAAGTGATATTTTAACTTGTACTCATCAAATCTTGATTGTTTTGACATTACTTCATTCAGATAAATATCTTATATTTTTCTAAACTTGTGTGGTGTATTTTTGTGGTGCTTTCACTGTGTTATTACATGATTTATTGCACAAATACTTTACACATTGCCTTCTAAATTAAGCCTGGCTGCTCAGTGCCAAGTTACCAGCAGTTGGGCTGTGTGTGACTTAACCTTACTAGGATTGTGGTCCCTACTTGGACAAGGGCGTATACCTCTGCCAACTAGAGAACCCATTTCTAACACTCAGTAACTTAACTCTGCTACTTTCGAGTTCAGTTGCACCACAGTGGCTCTAGTCTACGTCCTGTCACCGTCACCCAACCCAAAACGACTTAGACTAGTGCACCAGCGCTGCTCAGCTGAAAACTACAGTGAGCAGACAAGCTGCGTGCCTGCAGTAAGACAGGGCAGGCAGCTCAGTCAGAAGATGATTATTGATCTGATCATGATCACCGAGCGCTGCACTAAAAAGCAAATAATTGAGGTAGTACATGTTTAGGCGATTATAACGGCTTACTCTTTCACGGACTTCGAGGTGAGCTGGCGCAACAGGCTGGCCTGCAACTGGCTGGTGGTGACAGTGCTCTCACTCTGGGACGCAGAGAAACGGCAGTTGCAGCGGTCTGTGGTTCACATCATGACGGTCTGGTTTCCAGTGCCGCAACCCAGTGGTCTGTGGTCAAGTCCAGTCACAGGATGAATACCACAGCGGCGAGAAGCTGCTTTATATTGCCACTTGTGCTGTCCGTGCAGGTGGTTCACGACAGCCACTGGACTCGTCTCAAGTCAGCCGCTGGCACTGGTGGGGTCAGGTCGCAGGATCCATATCACTCCAACAATCAGCTCTGCCCTACTCCCCAAAACCAACTGAGCAGGTTCACGACAGTGAGTCAGCAGCCAAGCTGGGACCAGGTTGCAGGATCCATACAGCCACGGTGCGAGCGGCCAGAAGACCCTGCGCTGACATTGCCCACAATACTGAAACCAAAACATTTTCAAATGATGCTCGCTGACACCACAGCTAGCAGCAGGAAGGACCCGTGACTCACCCAGCCAATTAAACTGTGTCTGAAAATTCACTCACACTATAACAGTTTTAGTAGCCAAGCCACTGGGCTTGGACTCCTGATGTCAGTTATGCCGGTGCTTGGTGTTTCCTGTGTTAATTACATTCTACCAAAGTACTACACTATCAGAGCTGTGGGCAGATCATGAGCCAGCCTCTAAGCCTGCCAGAAGCAGCATGATGCATTATAGCAGCACTCTGGCTTGAAAGCTGAGGAGGCGCTATAATGTGTGATTTTGCATTTCAGTACAGTGATGCAGACCACCACACTGAAATGCATAAGTCTAACGTGATGAGTGGTACTTGGCAGGGCTGGTGAAAGTCTGCAAGATCCGCCCATCCCTACTAACAACATTGGTTCAAAACAAACTCAATACTCTTCCCTCTGTGCTTTCCATCACAGTGTAGCATGCTACCTGTCTGCTAATTCTACAACGGGGTATGGAGCAGTCCATACATACTACAGTACAATATTACTAACAATTCTGCATCACTCTTTAGTAATTCCTGCACTCCTTGCTTCTCCCGCTGTCTGCACAGATGAAAGGAGGCGGCATTGCCTCCCCATTTAGAGCAGATGTTGCTTACAGCGTTAAACCTAAATATTACTTCCAGCTCAGCGCCCAGGTCAGGCAGTCGGCCAAGTTGGGGGCTGATGACACTCTGTGTAAACATTGGTTACACTGGTTAATGCCTGCAGCTGGGCTGCAGAACCACAGAACGGCTCGCTGAAGAGTCTGGAATCTTTCAAACGAGGGTTCTTAGCATTAGCTGGTGCTGGACATGAATAAGGGCATTCCAGCAGGATATATGACAAGTGCACAAATTCACTGTCAGTTACCCATACTAAAAACAAACTCGACACTGTGCATACATTAGATCATGAAACATGCGTGCCCCCACCCAAAAAAAAGATATAAAATGTTTATGCACATAAGGGTTACATTTGTCGCATAAAGCAGTTAAATATATAATCCAAATTAAGATTCTATTCTGCCACCTGTGCTGACTTTTCTCAGTCTTAAAAAAAAAAAAAGTTAATTATGTCCGCCTGCGCCCAGTGACATCTTCCATTCTCTAGTTTCCAAGCCCCCCTTTCCTTCCACCACGTCTTCCTCTCCTCACACAACTTTCCATTCTTCCGTCATCTCTGGTGGCTGGACCCCACAAAGCTCTCCATTGGGTTCAGTATTCTCCCCTTCAAGGCCTCTGAATCCCAGGCCCAGTAAAGGGCAGCCTCGTTAACACTGCTTCAGGCCAAATAACTATGCCAGCCTCGTTCCCAAGTTCCCTCTCTCCCACTTGTGGAGGCCGAGCTGCCATCCCTGACACATCCTTCTTTGTACAGACAGCCCTAAACCAGCTGTCTCCCAAGACCACCTCCCACATTGTCACTTGTGGAGGCCGAGCTGCCATCCCTGAGACAGTCTTTACCTTAAGCAGACAGCCCCATACCAGCGGTCTCCCAAGACCACAGCCCTCGCTGTCACTTGTGGAAATGGCTGCCAACGCAATTGTCATTCGTTTACAAAATGGCGGTTCTATCCCGGCATCCTCTCGGGCCACGAGGGGCACAAAGGACTCTGGGTAAAGCCGGTGCTCTGCTCGCTTCCGTCTTCAACGTCGCCTGTGCCACTCAAGCATGAGGCAGCCATCTTGGAACGGTGCTGCTGGCTGAAGAGAACAGCACCCAGAGTCCTATACTGATCCAAATAGCTATCATCTGCAAAAGATTTTCAGTGAAATGTGTTGCTACATACAGAAGCATGCCCGAACTCATGGACGACGGTTTCTTTTGGTTTACTCCTGACTGGAAGTATATAATTCAGCAGAGAAACATTATTAATTGAAAATGGCCGCCGTGGTTATCTATGTGTATCAACTGGTGGGCTGGAGAGTCCCTCTTCGATGTCTACCTAATACTCTTAATCAGAGTAATATAGAGGAACATTGTGGTTAAATTAAAGGGTAAAAATGCTTACTTTTTTCTTTGGCCTATAATACAGCCCTGCCAAGCTCACAGGTCAATGCCTGATGTTCCAGTCCAGGTTTTTCCTTTGAATCCTGGGACTTGTAGTTTTACTTGTTCCATTATACAAGAGGGCTACAAGTAACAAAATTCAAAAGAAAAGCCCTGGACTGGAACAGCTCCTCACACATAGACCTGGGAAAATTGGCAGCTATGTACCAAGGGTCACCATGCATATTGTAAATTAACTGACATGTTATCCAGATTCCAATAATGAGTTGGATATAAAAGCTATTTCTGCAAGTAGTTTGAGAACATTATTATTTAACCAGAGGTCTTCAAACTGGGGGGTGTGTCCCCCTAGGGGGGCCTCAACGGATTGGGGGGTGGGGGGTGGGGGGGGGAGGGGGGGGTTGCCAGGCTCTGGCCAAAGGAAGCATTATACCGGTAGCAGTGTTTTGTTTTAGTGAGCGGCAGTAAGCCACTCTGGAATGGGCCATGAATAACCTCTTTTAGCATTTATATTCTTGCTGGGAGAAGGTGTCAAAATAGAAGGGAGTTTAAATATTCTTCAAACCCCTCGTTCCCTCCCCCCATTTCTTATAATCACACTGTGGATACTTTTATACATTATTAAAGCCTACCTGACCAGAAAAATGTGTTTGCCTATCATGTATTTGATTGCAATTTAAAATCGGTAACAGAACCCAACTGCAATTTTAAATAAGTCTAGACCTATTTAAACACTGCCAGTTTAATAAAATAATTGTGAAAAATGTTTAGGGGGACCAGATGATTTTTTTTCCCACAGGGAGGCATGGCATTTAATAGTTTGAAGCCACTGATTTATACTGTATTTTGTGAAAATATATTCCTTCCTCTTTTCATTATAAAACAGTTTCACACATTCTCATAGCTGCCAAGTTTCCCAGGTCCAAGCGTGATGTGCTTCTCCAGTCCAGATTTTTTCTATTGAACTCTGGGACTTGTAGTAGTATTTTATAATGGAATAAATAAGACAACAAGTCCCAGAATTCAGAGAAACAAACCTGGGCTGGAGCAGCACATCACACCCATGCGTTTCCCAGCTCCATACCGGGAAAACTTGTCAGGGCTGCATTTATTGCTTGCCATTTACAGAGACAATGAATGTATGTGGTCAGAAGACAACAAAAACCCAAATCTGCTGCAGTAAACCACATAAAAAGTACCTAAGAGGAAGCACTCAGATAACAGTGCGGCGGATTCCTTCAAAGGAAAAGGAAGTCAAGCCAAATACTACATTAGGTTGCAAGACCAAGAAGGACGGGCTAGGATTGCAATTGGCTCCAAACTAAATGTATTCAACAAGAATCTCCTGTGAGAGACTACAGTGACTGCCGGAATGAGAGATACCTAAAGACACAGAACCACTGGCGTAAATATAGCCCCTAAACCCCCCTAGATTCAGCCCTGGCAAATTTGGTCAAACCAGCCCCCATAGCGTGCATAGTGATCAAACTTTACCACTACAGTGAGGATTGGGGACTGGGAGGAGAGGGGGGTGTCTCCCTCCCAAGAGAATTTGGGAAAAAAGTGCAAAAACAGTGCATTCTACAAAACAACTCATTATATGTTCAATTTTATTAGTTTTTAAAGCGTAGTAAATGATGACCTCACAGTGCACCAGGATTCAACAATCTTTACTGGGGCTCTTCAATAATTCCCTCACCATCACCCTCTAACAGTACCTCTCATCTCTACATAGCCCCTCTCTCACATGTATTTCATTTCTTTTATAGCGCCTCTCTTACCAGATTAGGGTACTGGAGCACTTGACATCACAGACACACATACAGAAACAATGAATCATATGTGTGTAAATCAGTGTATAGAAATGTTAACACATTTTCTCATCCTTCACAGGAGTCAAAAACTCTTCACCGAGGTCGAGGGATCTTTTGACCCAGTGAAGAGTGTGGTTAACCATATACAATCTTTTCAATCCCAATCCAACAAATTTAAAACACCATGACTAATGTGGCCATGGAAGGAAAACTTCAATCAATGAAAATTTCAAAACTTGATTTTACAACCACCAGGGGTGACTCCTCCGCTATGGTGGAGGAACGTCGCCCCTCCTCCAGCAGCAGCTGCAAACTTTTAAAAATAAACAATGTTTATTATCGTTTTATTTGCTAAAGGGGTGGGCCTTGGGGGTGACGAGCACTGAGAGGAGTGCACAGAGCACTCTCTTCAGTGCACATGTATGCTTGCCGGCCGTCTTAGGCTTTGAGAGAGCAGGCCCAGGCTCCCAGTCTGCCTTAGAGTGCCCAGCCAGAGCACTCCAGCCAATCATAACGCTGCACTGAGCAGCGTTATGATTGGTCACAGGGCAGGCTAGGAGCCTGTGTCCGGATTGCAGCGGAGAGAGTCAGTGCGTCAGTACTATTGTGGTAAGTTAAAAAAAATATATATATATTTTTGTTTTATTCCCCTACCCACCACTTTGCCCAGTCGCCAGCCACGATAAAGTCACGTAAATTGTATGCAGAATCAAATATAAAGATAAATGAACACCATGGATGTCCCAAATCAGCGAAACAAGTTTACTCCACTCAACATCAACACCATTAAACATTCAAGCAGATTAATACATATCATTAACAATGTAATCTGAGACACAGAAATGTGTTTCAAGTCAGACTTTGAAGACATTTGTCAAATCAAATTACAGAGAGTGAAGAACCAGGGTTTGGACATGGGTTGTCCCTACTGCTAACCAAATTAGAACAAGCATGTGTGGGAGCGGGCTAGCACATGCGGGCAAAAGACAAAAAAAGAGACAAAAATTCATTTGGAAAATCATCTATCTCGTGCTAAGTTAAATTAATTAGAAAATAAAATAGGCAGGTGTCAGCCTGCTAACTTCTATTAGGAAAAACACTGGTCTAGGAAAGCACAGCATTTGCAAGAAAATATACCTCTCCTAGGGTCAGCATTTAATGGTGTTTCATCAGCAAAGCATGTAGATGATTATCAAAGTCCGTTAGAAGCACCATCAGGGAAGTGCAGAACATAGGCTGCACAGTGAACAGCAAGAGCACAACTCAGTGCAAGGACCAGAACAAGACTAATTAGAACCTTGCAAAGTCCTTTCCTAAACTAGAAATACCGAAAGCATCTTGATTGATCAGTTTGATGGGTCCATATCACACAAAAGGGGCTATGTCCAATTAGAAGTCGAATACCAAGGGAAGTTGCAACAAGGCAAAGATTTCTCAGGTTTGGTCTGAAGTCACCTCCTGCTTCCATGTGAATCCAATAGTCAAAAAACAATTTTAAGCATTACTTGATACAAAACAAATTCTTCCCAGGGTATACAATGGTTTTATCCACTCTCATGTGAATGTTGATGCCAACAATAACAGTTTCTTTAATATTTTAGTCCACAGGCCGAAATTAAATGTTCCAGACTCAACGTCATTTAGAAACATATCTTGTACATTGAACAATGGGATTTTTCACTATTCTTAAGAACAACCTAGTGGAAGAAATTAATGTTAGAGAAAGAAGATTGATTCATCACTTTTACATGAATGCAAAATATGAGGTCTGCAGGCCTAGTTATGCTAACACAAGAAACATAAAAAAATACTTCAGTTAATAAACACGCATAATACTCAAACTTATAATTTCAATGTTAATTAATATATCAACAAAGAGAGAATAAAACATTTAATTTAATGTTGAAAAGTGTGTTAAGACATCACATTAAGTATGACAAAGAAGTCAATTTTTACACGCTACACTCCCCCAGCGCCTTGAGAATCTAACGGGTGAGTAGCTGCACTGTACAAACAATGATTGATTGATTGATTGATTGAATTGTTCTGTGCACATCTATTTAAACACATAAATCATACATTAAACATTATAAATAAAAATGTGTTTGAATACTGTTTGATTACTGTGTAGGAAGCTGGCTCTCAGGTGGGCACTTGGTCACTGTCGCCTGGGGGTCCTCCCTGGTCGGGTGGGCCACCTGGACTTGGGCCGTGGGCATCAGGTGCAGAGTGGTTAGGACTCACGCTTCTGGAGTGAGGTGGGAGTCCTTCGGAAGAGGTTTCTTCTTCTGTCCTTCTTTGGACAGGGCCGCTGTCCACAGGAGTTCTTGTTCCTCTGTGATGCAGGCAGTCCTCTGGAGGTTTTTCAGAGGTCGCTGGACCTGCAGGATGCGTCGCTTTTCTTCTGCAGGTTCTTTGAAGCAGGAGACAGGCAGGTAGGGCTGGGGCCAATTCAATTGTTGTCTCCTTTCCTTCTCTGCTGGGGTTTCAAATAAGCAGTCCTTCTTCTTCTTGTGAGGTCGTCAGGAATCTGACTAGCTTGGTTCAGGGGCCGTTTTTAGGGGTCAGAGGGTAGTAGCCAATGGCTACTGTCCCTGAGGGTGGCTACACCCTGCATGTGCCCACTCCCTTTGGGGAAGGGGGCACATTCCTAACCCTATTGGTCCCTGTCCTCCAAACCAAGATGGAGGATTCTGCAAGGAGGGGGTCACTTCAGCTCTGGATACCTTAGGGATGGTCCTGGCTGAGGTGGTGACTCCTCCTTGTTTTTCCTAACTATCCCTCCGGACTTGCCACCAAAAGTGGGCATTTGTCCGGGGGCGGGCATCTCCACTAGCTGGAGTGCCCTCGGGCATTGTAACACTGAGCCTGACTTTTTGAGGCTCATCGCCAGGTATTACAGTTCCTGCAGGGGGGGAGGTGTGAAGCACCTCCACCCAGTGCAGGCTTTGTTTCTGGCCTCAGAGAGCACAAAGGCTCTCACCCCAGGAGGTCAGAAACTCATCTCTCAGTGGCAGGCTGGCACAGACCAGTCAGTCCTGCACTGAAGGATTGGTTAAAATACAGGGGGCATCTCTAAGATGCCCTCTGTGTGCATTATTTAATAAATCCAATGCTGGCATCAGTGTGAGTTTATTATTCTGAGAAGTTTGATACCAAACTTCCCAGTATTTAGTGTAGCCATTATGTAACTGTGGAGTGCATTTTGACAAACTGCTAGACCATATATTTAATATGGCCACACTGTACTTACAATGTCTACGAATGGACTTAGACACTGTACGGGCATATTGCTCATGCAGCTATGCCCTCACCTGTGGTATAGTGCACCCTTCCTTAGGGCTGTAAGGCCTGCTAGAGGGGTGACTTACCTATGTCACAGGCAGTGGGTTGTGGGCATGGCACCCTGAGGGGGATTCCATGTCGACTTTGCTTTTTTCTCCCCACCAGCACACACAATCTTCAACAGCAATGTGCATGTGTTAGGTGAGGGGTCCCTTAGGGTGGCACAACACATGCTGCAACCCCTAGGGACCTTCCCTGGTCACAGGGCCCTTGGTACCACTGGTACCTTTTACAAGGGGCTTATCTGTGTGCCAGGGGTGTGCCAATTGTGGAAACAATGGTACATTTCTAGAGAAAGAAAACTGGTGCTGGGGCCTGGTTAGCAGGATCCCAGCACACTCTGTCATGTCAGCATCAATATCAGGCATAAAGTGGGGGGGGATAACTGCAACAAGGGCCATTTTCCTACAACTGTCAGTTATTCTAATGTCTAAATTATACATTGGCATCGTTTAAATCTGGCTAGCACATTATTAAATCAAGTGAGCACAATTGTGATCGGCACAAAAACAAAAACGTGCACTTTTAAAATGCGTATCAGTGCAAAGTTCTACGTTAGGCTTTTAAAACATGGGTATGAATGTCCCCTAATGCTGATGTCTGGGCCACTAAAAAGCATCACTAAATGTTTTGCTCAAAAGTTACAAAGTGTAGGAATAATATGTCATCCATATTGGTAGGCATTTTTAAGAGTGCTTGGCCTGGGGAAACATAAACTTAGGATTCAGACCGTAACACAGTGGTTAGATTTGACTTTTCTAATAACAATTTATTCCTACCCAAACAAATCATTTATTAGCAAAAGTAGGATAATCAAAGACTGGGGAAAAACATAACTTTCCAACCTGTACCATGCAGTTCACATGCAGCTCTTTGATGGCAGTTCGTAGCTCACTGAGCTAGAATATGATTGTAACTTCTGAACTGCACAGTAGCAAAAGGATCTTTGTGACACGGAGCACTGCACATTAAAAACTGTTCTGTGATCTGCATAGTACATGTTCTTTGCAGCAGACATATTAACACTCCACTCTACCTTAGATGAGTCCAAGCTACCACTAGACAAAACTCTGATCTCTCTCCAGCAGGTACATTACCCACCAGAGGTATCTTGGGACTTTTATTGAACCCTAAAAACTGTTGGATATACAAGGAACTCGGCAGTGCTTTTAAAACTGCTGCACTGCTACAAAACCAACCCCCAGTAACAAATGAAGCCCCCTCACCCTTCCAGCCTCCCAGGGAAACGCCTGATGCCTGGTATGGCCATTCCGGCCTTGGGGCTAGAGAGAGGTGGGTTAGACAGGAGTGAGGTATATATAGGTACGGTAGAGAGATTTGAAAGAGAGTGGGGCATTGGTACGTAGAGAAGCAGAGGTGGGTATAGAGAAAGACAAAGACAGAGGATGATCTAGAAGAGGTGAGGTGAAGTAATCAGAGAGACCTGGAACATGATGAAATATTATTTTTTATCATTTAATTGCCTCCAGCTGCTTGAGAGCATAAGGGCTAGTGTCGGGTAGGCCAAGCACGCATGCAAAGCCTCTATGAAGGCGCAAGCTGAGCTGCCACATTACAAAATATATATTATTATGTTTTGCTGGCAAAACATCGGTCCATGCTGATCAACTTATTAGGGGCTCTTTGGTAGGTGATGTCACTGGACAGTTGCCCACTTTGCCGGTGCCTTAAAACAGCTCTGCGTGGAATAAACAGAGGACTGAGCACTGAGGGAGTCCGGCTCATAAATGGCCTCTGAAGCAGACAAAGGCATGTGAACTGGATTCTCGGTTCTGTGGCTAACCAGGGGAGATCTTTTCATGCACAAGGCACTGGATCACTCTAATAGATCAGGGGCACAGCCACATTCTCCTCACAGGTTCTGCATTTGCTCTGTGCAATAATTGTGTTATCATTGTAAATGAAGCTCCTGTTGTGGGTCCTACTTTTAATGCTTCAGGTGAAGCATCTGAAAACCTTTCAGGTTAGGAGCACTGGATCAGAATATTAAAAATAATAATTCTGAGCTCATTCTGTCAGATCCTGTTCGGAAGGTCGCAGGAAGGTCTCAGGGCAGACAGGGCGCTACTGGTACTTGCGTTACCTGTTAAGCAGAGACATGGCTGGTGGGAGCTGGATGTTGACAGACCTGCCAACCTGTAATAAAATTTCACCCTGTGAGGAGGGGACAGGAGCTGAACCCAAGAGCTACCTAATTTGCACTCTGACCTCCACGAAACCCACCATCCCTTCCCCGTCCTCACCATCCCTTCCCCGTCCCTAAAAAAAGAAAGGGCCACTGAGGCTGTCACTGATTTCTTGGGATGTTTTCACACTCTTTAATGGACATCGGCTGATGGCAGCCATAAAAGACGAACTGGAAATCCACTATGCACAGTGACCATGAGAAGGGAGCCAAAATCGTGTGACACATGGTGGCACCATGTGAGTTAGAAGGTCTGTGTTGTGCTCATAGGGCACACACCATTGGGGTCTTCTTGGACGTCACTTGATCACAATGGTAGTCCTGCACTTACCTAGTGTTTCCCGCACTTCCCTAGTGCTGCTCAGGAGTTCAACATGGTAGGTTACATCTTCCGGGCTGGGAACAGGTCACCCGCTTTGGAAATGGCAGTGGCTTATCAGGCTAATGTATCACACACCGAAGCGCTAGGCCTTCAGGCACGCTGCAGGGCACCAAATGGCATGCTGTTGTTCGGCTTTATAGTTTCACCACATGAACCACACCAGGCCCGTCCTTTAGGGCGGAGGGGCTACGCCCCCTCATCTTTTGCTCTTCATGAAGAGTGCCCGTCAGGCTGAGCAAAGGTCAGCCTGACAGACACTCTTCATGTTCAGATCAGGCATCCAGGAGCTAGACATGCGAGATTTGCGCAGAGTCCTGGCTGCCTGAGCTGAACTTTGCTGGGCTGAAGAGGTCACAGCTCCTATGGGCGTGATCTCCTCGGCTCAGAAAAGGTGCCTTGAGGCAAGTAACTTGCAAGTTCGTAAGCTCAATCAATGGTTTATCAAAAGTATTATCATTATCCTGTAAAACACTCAAAACTAAATCTTGCACTCTTTCTTCATCACTAACATCTTGTCCTGAAATATAACTTATGTTCTTCTTATAAATCTTACATACTTTACTAAAATGTCCAGTCTTCCTACATAAATTGCATACCTTACTTAATGCCGAATGTTTTTTGGAATTAGCCAAATGATCAACAGCGCCACATGTATACCACACTCTTGTACCTCCTTTCTTCCATCCAACCTTTTTTCCTAATCCATTGGCATCTTTTATCATAGGAATAGCATTAATCGATCTAGTATCGTGATCAACAACATTTTTCCTTACAGTCTGGATACACCTTACGGAAACTTCTATGTTTCTAGCAACATCAACAGCATTTTTCAATGTTAAATCACTTCCACTTGACCATAGTTTTTCCAGTATCTTGCGCGATTTTGCTATCATCAATAATTGGTCCCTCAGGACCTGGTCAAATGACATTTGTTTGAGTTTACAAGTAACAGCTAACCCTCTAAGAGCAGCAACAAATTGATCAATAGATTCACCTTCATGTTGAACTCTAGAATAAAACCTATAACGTTCTAAAACTACATTAATTTTTCTGCCATAACGTTCCTGAAGTTGTTTCTTGGCAAGCTGATATATGTCTCCATCACCTGCATTATCCATTGATGGTAAATTCTTGTACTCTCTTAGACCAACCGCGCTTAACCTGTGTTTTAACAAGGTTAAATATCTTTCTGGTGAACACTCCTGCTCCTCCAAAATATCCATGTACGCTTTGAATAAGTCAATCCATAACTCCCATTGTATAGGTGGTTCTCTAGATTCTGATAAGAAAAATGGTGTTGGTTGAACAGCTGACATGGTGATAATACCAGAAACTTACTTCAGCAATGACAAAGCCACAGAATTATTATTACAAGATAACTCTGTAATTCCGGACAATATTCATATGGTATGCAGATCACCGAAATCTGCTGTATATATTTTTCTTTTTTTTTAAATGTATAAATTCATGCTTCCAAAATACACTTTACAATGTAAATAAACTTTGAAATGGAAATATATTAACTGATGTTCTGATGATATATACTGGTGTGCGAATCACCGAAATTCGCCAATATAAATAGATGTTTAAGATTATTCTCAATATATTTAATCTTTATATATTGTATATGAGTGTGCAAATCACCGTAATTTGCCAAATGGTACCTCCAAGATGGCCGCCACTACGTAGTACAAGACGTCTGACGTCACATTTGAACTGTAATGTGCAAAAGAAAACACCGCTGATGACTTGCACACCCAATAAAATAACAGCCACTGAAAGCCATGTAGCTGCTCCGCTGTGGGTATTACCACCCGTTGTCAATGTGGACCGCTTGGGCCCCTGCACAGGCGCAAGGATCCACAGAAAAGTATTCTAGAAAATAGAGCCGTAGGCGTAGCACGAATCACAGCCGGGAATAAATGATGGTGCTGCTCCCTGAACTCTCCCTCGTCGCCAATGTAGAAATAAAGCTCGTTCACCGCAGCGAATGTAATTTATTGTAGTTGAGATCCGGTACGAGGAGCGACACCGTCCGCTCAGCTCTCCTGATCCGTTACTCCCTCTTCTACAACCCTACATTCTACATTCCAGCACTTCTACATTCTAAACGTTCTCTACATTCTACTACACAACAACTACATCATTACCACACTGAGGCCTGTCCTCTTGGGGGGGGGGGGGGTCACCACACTGAGGCCCGTTCTCTGAGGGGGGATCACCTGTCCTCTGAGGGGGGGAGGGTAGTCACAAGCCTGTCCTCTTTGGGGGGTCTCTGGAATGAGGTCTGTCCTCTTGAGGGGGGGGGAGTCATTGGACTGAGGCCTGTCCTGTTGGGGGTAGGGTGTTGTCACAGGCCTGTCCTCTTTGGGGGGGGTCATTGGACTGAGGCCTGTCCTCTGAGGAGGGGTCAGTGAACTGAGGCCTCTCCTCTTGGGGGGGGGGGACATTGTCACAGCACTGGGGCCCGTCCTCTTGGGAGGGGGTCACTGGACTGAGGTCCGTCATCGGGAGAAGGAATCAACGGGCTGAGGCCTGTCCTCTTGGGGGGGGGTCACCTGACTGAGGCCCGTCCTCTGAAGGGGAGGTCACAGGACCGAGGCCTGTCCCCTGGGGGGGGGGGGGGGTCACCACATTGAGGCCATTTCTCTGAGGGGGGGATCACCAGACTGAGGCCCGTCCTCTGAGGGGGGGTCACCGGACTGGGGCCTGTCCTCTTGGGGGGTGTCACCTCACTGAGGCCCGTCCCCTGAGGGTGGGGGAGTCACTGGACTGAGGCCTGTCCTCTGGGGGGGTGGTCACAATACCGAGGCCTGTCCTCTTGGGAGGGGGTCACTGCACTGAGGCCTGTCCTCTTGGGGGGGTCACTGGGCTGAGGCCCGTCTTCTGAAGGGAGGTCCGCGGACTTAGGGCACAGCTGGTCACACGACAACCTGAGTGGGTTTTACCCATTTGCAGGACACTCCACTTATCTGAAATCATTTGCATTGCAGAGCAGCGTGAACAGCTGAAGCTGCAGTTATTGAGCTTCATTAGGAAATCTCTTTTCCTTATTTTGAGGCTCCTACCTGTCAGTCTGCACCGCTATTGCCCCAGCAAGCACGACAGACAGCAGTGAGATTCCTCCAGAGAAAACCTATTTTCTGAATTCTTCCATCTTTAGAAATACATACAGACAGGAAAATGTATTGTTTTCTGTCTGTATTCATATGTAAAAATCAGTAAGAATGGAAAACAGGAGGACTTACTCACAACCTGGGTAGATTCAGCAAGCACTTTAACCTTTTAAAGTGCATAGGGCTATCTCAACTGCACAGGTCTTTCCCTTTAAGCACCGTGTGCCTCTCTTCATGTGCAGTAAAGACTGGCATTGTGTGCTCCCCCTGTGACTGCATCGTCCTTGTGGATTTGCTGCCACACGGGTTCATAACACCCTCTAGCCTGCTGCCACCTGACTTACTATACCGGTCCCTGTCCATGGGGCACAGGCTCTGCAATAAGCAAAAGCTCCCATCAGCACTGTGTGCCCGACAGGTGCTGACGGAGAAGCTACACAACTCATGGTGGATAGAAGGCTTGGTCGCCCGACAGGTGCTGACGGAGAAGCTACACCACTCATGGTGGATAGAAGGCTTGGTCGCACCACTCATGGTGGATAGAAGGCTTGGTCTCCTGACAGGTGCTGACGGAGAAGCTACACCACTCGTGGTGGAAAAAAGGCTTGGTTGCCTGACAGGTGCTGAAGGACTAGCTGCACCACTCATGGTGGATAGAAGGCTTGGTCGCCCGACAGGTGCTGACGTAGAAGCTATACCACTCATGGTGGATAGAAGGCTTGGTCGCACCACTCATGGTGGATAGAAGGCTTGGTCGCCCGACAGGTGCTGAAGGACTAGCTACACCACTCATGGTGGATAGACGGCTTGGTTGCCCGACAGGTGCTGACGTAGAAGCTACACCACTCATGGTGGGTAGAACGCTTGGTCGGACCACTAGTCTTTCTGCTTTTCCAGCACAGTCCCGCTGGTGACCGCTTTGGCGGAGGTAGAGGCCAATGGTAGTCTACGTGTCAATGTCAATGTACAGTGCCTAGATTGCACTGCCCACGTGGAGCTGCTGCTGGGCCGGTGCAATCAGAGCCTAGTGCCACCTGACTCTGAATCCCCATTTTTCACAGAGCAGGGACAGGAGTGCAGTGAACAAAAACACACCTTCTATAAGCACTGGCTCAAGGTGAGCCCCAGACCACTGCTTCTCTGGTGATGGCCGACAAATACAGACTGCTTGTTATAGGGCTGGGCACACATGTCGGCTGTCCAAAGAGGGTATCAGTGATCCAACCATAACTGGGCTGGAAACAGATATTAAATTCAGAGTTGTTCAAAGCACGGGCCCAAAATTATGTTTGGCCCAGGACCCCCAGAATCTGTAAGGTGTCCATGGTCATGAGTGTATATTATGTTCATTTTTTTTTCTTTAATAGTTTGGTATTAGAACCATAAAGACATTAACATTTAATAATGTATGGATAAAGTACCCGTGCTGTACATTAAAGAATCTGGAAGTCACCGAGAACTTACATGACCATATGGGAGAACCGGGTCAAATGGCGAGTTACTTTTTCCCACTTCCTTTTGGATTTAACAAACATACTTGCTGTTTTTACTAAATGCCATGCAATATGATTTTATGTTAAATATAGAGCTTGGTTTATTCAGACATTGTGACTTCTGTGAGCATCATCATAACAATATAACATACAACATTTTAACATAATAAAAAACAAGCAAAACATAGGAAGCCATTTTGAGTACCAGTAGCATTAGTTCCATAGTTATGAATAAAAGCATGGCAGTTGTAAGTGTTTTCCATGCATCGTCTGCACCTGGTAGTGCTCAGATTCAGGGGTCCTCAGGTATTCATCTCAAACAAATATTCAGTCAAGGAGATATTGCCGAGTCTCTTGCACACCCTGACCTCTCGTCCGTCTTGCCTTGACTGATTGTACTACCTGATATCAACCACGACAATATAGTTGCATACTTATATTGAACAAAGAATATTGAGGGACAAAATACTGAGAGGTAAGTGCATATATGGAAGTATTGATTTACTATCCCTAGTTCCAGATCTATGTACCTTGAAGATGCATGCACCTTTATTCCTAACTCTAGATCCATGTACCTTGAAGATACATCTACTTTTATTCCTAATCACAGATCAATGTATCTTGAAGATACATGAACCTTTATTCCTAACTCCACATCTATGTGCCTTGAAGATGCATGTACCTTTATTCCTAATTCCAGATCCATGTACTTGAAAATACATCTACCTTTATTCCTAACTCCAGATCTATGTACCTTGACGATACATGTACCTTTATTCTTAACTCCAGATCTATGTACCTTGAAGATTCATGTGCCCTTATTCCTAACTCCACATCTATGTACCTTTAAGATGCATATACCTTTATTCCTAACTCCAGATCTATATACCTTGAAGATATATGTACGTTTATTCCTAACTCCAGATCTGTGTATTACCATGAAGACACATGTACCTTTATTCCTAACTCCAGTTCTATGTACCTTGATGATGCATGTACCTTTATTCCTAACTCCAGATCTATGTAACCTGAAGATATATGTACCTTTATTCCTAACTCCAGATCTATATACCTTGAAGATATATGTACGTTTATTCCTAACTCCAGATGTGTACCATAAAGATACATCAACCTTTATTCCTAACTCCACATCTATGTACTTTGAAGATACATGTACCTTTATTCCTACCTCCAGATCTATGTACCCTGAAGATATATGTACCTTTATTCCTAACTCTAGATCTATGTACCTTGAAGATACGTGTACCTCTATTCCTAACTCCAGATCTATGTACCATGAAGATACAAGTACCTTTATTCCTAACTCCAGATCTATGTACCTTGAAGATACATCTACCTTTAATCCTAACTCCAGATCAATGTACCCTGAAGATATATGTACCTTTATTCCTAACTCCACATCTATGTACCTCGAAGATGCATGTACTGTTATTCCCAACTCCAGATCTATGTACCTTGAAGATATATGTATGTTGATTCCTAACTCTAGATCAATGTACCTTGAAGATATATCTACCTTTATTCCTAACTCCAGATCAATGTACCTTGAAGATACATTTACCTTTATTCCTAACTCCAAATCTAAGTACCTTGAAGATACATGTACCTCTATTCCTAACTCCAGATCTATGTACCTTCAAGATGCATGTACCTTCATTCCCAACTCCACATCAGCATACCTTGAAGATACATCTACCTTTAATCCTAACTCCAGATCAATGCACCTTGAAGATACATTTACCTTAATTCCTAACTCCAGATCTGCGTACCTTGAATATACATGTACCTCTATTTCTAACTCCAGATCTATGTACCTGTAAAATATATGTACCTTTATTCCCAACTCCACATCTGCTACCTTGAAGATACATCTACCTTTAATCCTAATTCCAGATCTATGTACCTTGAAGATACATGTACCGTTATTTCTAACTCCAGATCTATGTACCTTGAAGATACATGTACTGTTATTCCTAACTCCAGATCCATGTACCTTGAAGATAGATGTGCCTCTATCCCTAACTCCAGTTCTATGTACCTTGAAGATGCATGTACCTTTATTCCTAGCTCCAGATCCATGTACCTTGAGGATGCATGTACCGTTATTCCTAACTCCAGATCTATGTACCTTGAAGATACATGTACCATAATTCCTAACTCCAGATCTATATACCTTAAATATATATTTACCTTTATTTCTAACTCCAAATCTAAGTACCTTGAAGATACATGGGTGTTTATATATGTGGAAAGAGGTATAGAAAACCTAGTGTTACTTGTATTTTATTTTGGATATTCTGTGATTGGTATTCTGTGCCATGGATATTGCTGATGCACACCAGCCCCAATGCTAGCAGGATGGTGACCATTCTCCATGCAGAACACCCCTGCCGAGCACCCTTTTCATGACCTTTGTTAATGTACCCTCGGCTCTAGTCCTTTTGCACACATCTAGGAGCCACAACTGCATCTTTGTAGACCTCATGGGTGAGTAGCCGCGCTTTACAAATACTGATTGATACCTTTGTGGCTCTTCTGACTTTCAGGACATGACTGTTCTTCTCTTGGCTAGAATCAGTGCTAAGTCCACAGATTTGCATGCTTGTTTAGTTTTGTTTGTTCTTTGTAAATTGCCTTGTAGCCAAAGCTCAGGTTTTAGTTCTAATCTCCTAACCTTAATCCCAGTGATAAAGCCCAGGACCTGTGGCCAGTATTGTACAAATACAGTGCATCCCACACCATATGATGGAAGTCCGCTTGCTGACTTTTACACTTGGGACATCTATCAGAGGTCCATGGATACATCTAAAGAATCTTTGTGGGTGCCTAGTCTAAATTATGCATGTAATTAACCTGTGTGTACTTGAACCTCTGGTTTCTATCAATTTTCATGTACCCCAACATCTGCACCCATTCCTGGTCTGTAAGGGCCCTGCTTAGTATAATCTCTCATCTCCTTTTTACCCTTGCTACATCAACATAAGAGGTGGGTGCTAAGACCTTGGTCAGGGCCAACACCGCATGCTGGCCCAACTCATGTGTGAGTATAATGATTAGTGTGCCAGTCTTAGGTGGTTCCCTGTTCTCTTCCCCACATATCAGCCTGGCCATCTCTGTCAGTGCCTGTGCACTAGGAAGATACCTGCCCTCAAACCATACATCTACTGCAGTGACTTGAAAGTGTGAAGGCTGCATTCTGAAAGTAGATCCCCCTACTGTCTCCATATCATGGTCTACCCACCGCTGCGTGTCATGGGTGTTCACCACCTCTATGAAACGAATGCCAACTTGGCCGGGTTACTTTATAAGGTCATGGAGCTCCACGGTACAGGTAAGTCTGCAATATCCCTAATCATATCATATAGAACACATGGTTGTTTTATGTCAGTGGCAAGCTCATTAGTTATGGTTGCCATAAGAAATTTGGTTTGGAGGAATCCTAGCCAATCAGAAGTTATGTGGGCCCACACAGCAACAACTGGGATCTTTTGTGCCTGGTGTCCTGGAGCCCCTGACTGTGGAAGCCCAAACAGCAAACCAAGTAACGCTTTGGTACTTGGCCCTCAGGGCAGTGAGGCAGAGCAGTCCAAGGCTTACTCAAGCAGGTGCTGTGATTCTGCTTGGAGGCAGGTGGACGGTGGATGTGAGGCGAGAGGCACCTCATTGGGTTGTGGCCTGAGACTCCTGTTATGAGCTTGCGTTTCTGAATAAATATTATTGGCTCAACTACTAATCATGGGGTTCTACTTCGGTTGTAATAATAGCCACAAATATGGAGTGCAGAAGTCCCTTTGGTTTTGGGAAGACAGTCAACTTTGTGTGTCATGTGGAAAATGCACGGTATCGTAAGCTGTGTTAAGATATGACAACAGGACAAGTTAGGGGTATTGCAGAACACATTATGGTCACTATGGGCCTGATTTAGAGATTGGCGGAGAGGTTAGTCTGTCACAAATGTGACAGATATCAGGTTCGCCATATTATGATTTCTATAGGATATAATGGAATCGTAATACGGCGGACGGGATATCCATCACGTTTGTGACGGAGTAACTCCCTCTGCCAAACTCTGAATGAGGTAATGTAATTATTAAAAAGTTGAAACTGTGGCCGTACCATTGTTGCTGTCATGGCATGAGCACATAGCCTCTGAAAGTTGAACTGCAGCACCAAGCGTGTGAAGGCCGTCAAGCAGAAGTATAACTATAACGCTCACTGACACCAAGGAACAGTCTACATCATCTTCATCATCATCATTAGCTACGCTATGTGCCGGCTTCTTGTGGGGGGTGAAGCGGGATACGCGCTGTACGCGGACAGTGCGGTTGATTTAGAAGTTATTTATCAGCTGCCAATTCCACAGATGATGAGAGGAATTGTGACCAGTCAATGGAACAGAAGCTTTTTTTGTTGCTCTGGGTAGTCACATTAGCTGTTTAGAAATAATTGCAATCCCTTAAAGCTATTGTTTCTGTGTTTATGAGTGACCAATACCAGTGAGTGAGCTTTACAACAAACCATTTATACCTGTTGGACAACTTTTCTACTGTGAACATGTGACAAAGGTGACTACCTTTATTATTTTGTTAGCAAGTGCCACCTGAGTAAACAAATCTGACTACTTTCTTTGTGTTAGTTATTAATTTTCTTACCTCATTACAATGTCTAGTATTGTGACACCCCTAGATTTGTTACCAACTCCAGGACAGCCTTTTGTGGATTTGGAAATCTGGGAACCAGTTTTCTTGGCCCGTGTAGAGGTACTGGAAGGGGATGAAAGTGCTACTGAAAGGAAATTAGTTCATTTAAAAATTGTTTGGGTGGCTTTGGGATTAAGGAATTAAAAAATGTGCCAACCTTTGAGAGACAGGGAAATATTGAAGAATAACAATATGCTTCTAAATAGCGGGAATTATGTTCTAGATTTAAAAAACGAGATAGTTGAGCGGACATGTACATTTTATGAATGAACGCAAGGACCTGAGGAGACTACTGAAGTGTAGGTATATGCCCTAAGTCATAGCAGTGACGTGTGACGTTGAGCACGTTAACTATGTGCAAGTGCTGAATGACTGTGGTGTTGGGTAATTCTAGAACATGTCCATGTGACTATGCATGTTCTTGCTACACATTCCAATAAGCCAGGTGCAGAATGTTTAAGTTTGAATTGTTGTTCTGGTCCTGGTGCTTGAAGGAAGTCAGAGTACTAAGCTAGCAGGGCTGCAAATAAAGGATAGCTATACTTACATTCTCTCTAGATCTTTACAAATGTTGGCGACAAGTTCAACAGCCCTGGGGAAGATGTATCTTCATGAACCAGTGTTGTTTGGTAATTATTTTCTACTCTTTGGAAATAAACCTGTTGAATGCTGATCGACGCTGGAGGGTCATGGTCTTGGTGTGGCAGAGAAGTTTTTTCACCACTCCAGTTCCTGAGCCAAAGCAAGAGTGTTGCTGTTGGAAGGAAAACAATTTTCTTCGCTAAAGTGGGTGGCACGTGCTCACAGTTTGCTGTTTCTGGCACAGGGTTTCAGCTCGAGGCTATGCGCATCCTCAAGCCAACGTATTACGTCACTCCACGCTCCGCGTGAATTTGAGCAGTGTGACCCTTGGAGGCAGCGATATAAGGATTGCCCATCATGAGTGCCCTGTGTCATTCCAAACATTGTGTGAGGTTGCCCAAAATGACCAGTGAAGGTGACCATGGTGGAATGGCCTGTCATATATGCCCTAGTGTTTTTGAAACAGATGGTGTGTTAACGCAAGGCACTGCTGCTTACGCAACGTGTACTCTGCCTTCCCAAGGCAATTTTACAATGTTGTGTTCTCAATTTAAGGAAGAATCTTTATCAGAACAAGCATTTGCAATGCAATGGGTCTCGAGTTAGAGCTATGAGCATTGTAAACTCCTAACCGGACTTTTCTTGCCACATAAATTAAAAATGAAAAATCCAGTTTCACATAAGCGAGCCGATTCAAAGCGCCATGGCATCAGCTTGAAGCAGCACACAAAAGGAAAAAGAAGTTCGCTTGCAGTCAAACGTATCTGCAAAAGTGCAATTATCCATGTAACGGGCGATGTCCAAGGTGGTAACTAAACCTCCCCAAGGAGGGACAAAGGTAAAGCATTTACCAGTGAAAATAAAGGATTTTTGATGTGCATGAACAAGTGATAATGACGGGTGTGTGGTGGGCGTGGTTAAAAGCCCAGATACACACCAACATTTCGGAAAAGCAGCGCTTGCGCACTGCTATGCTCGACCTAAAAAGGTACTTTTTGCTCACAGAGGTTAATTGTGTAGATAAAGAAATCTAAACTACTTGTTACAAAGGTTTCATTATTAGCACTGTACTTTATAGGTGAATATATAGATTATATAGGTAGCATATCCTCATATTATTTTAAACGCGTGTGTAGCTTAGGCTTTTACTTGACACGTCGTCAACCATTCCTTGCCTCAGCTGAACACCCTCCTTTAAATTGGCAGGAGTGGAAAGAGTATTTTATCAATTATATTTGAGGAATTTACTCCAGAGAGGGAAACAGAAAATACGTTTGCATTCATTGGGTCCTGCAGCTCTTAAAGTGTGAAACTGCTTGGAAGAAAGACAGGTTCTCACCTGAAGGGAATGTATTTGAAAATGCTGTCGCTGATTTAGGGACTATTATCCCCATTCTGCCTGTCTGGCTATTGATAAATGCACTTTTTCAATTGGAAGGAGGGTAACATGGAATCAGTTGATGACTTTGGCCTGATTCAGTTCTCGGCTGATGGAATACTCCGTCACAAACATGAGGCATATGCCGTCGGCCGTATTGTGATCTCCATAGGATACAGTGTCCTCTGCGTGACAAGTTAATTAGGGACAAAATAATAATGAATGTTAACAATCAAGGGGTCCAAGAATGGTTATGAGTTCATGGGGGACCCACAACTATCTGAAGTCATTGCAATCATTCACAAAGCAGAACTTTATAATAGATGTACTAAGCAGCAATTAAAAGTGCCAACAGTGACCCCGGGGAGGCAGTGCACAGAGTAAAATCTAAGAAACACGTTGGTAAAAGGAAGTTCTCATTTAGCTCATATCATGGGAGGGTGTTTGGGGTGATACACCTGCCTAATAAATGTACTTTGTAATACTTTTATTTACAGGTGCTTTAAGTCAGACATGCTGAGGTATTTGTTGGATTTCACCTGGGATTTTTACATGCACATACAAACACGGACACTCTCGCACCAGTTTTAAGTGTCTTAAAAATTACTTTACAAAATATTGAGTTTTAGGTTCATCTCACAAGCCCCTCTCTTCTCCCTCTCTACCGCTCCTTAAGCGTATATGCCAATGGCCTGATTCAGGCGGGAGTCTCCCGATTTCTGAAGCAAAAAATGGCTTTCTTTTGCCTGTTTCCCACCTGATCTTGCCTCTCATTCCTGAATGTGCCTTTCATTCAATAGAAGTCATTATTTTTACATCTCCCACCTTCCTCTCTTGAAATGTTGGCATATATGCCTAAACCCTATCTCCACATATAATGTACTTTAAGCTGCGTGATTGATGGGAAATCTAAATCTCACATCTCACCCCCCCCCCAATGTTACTGACCAGGCCACGCCCCTGGCTCCGATAGGCATAACAAAAAGAGGGATGAACAGTCAATGAATAGTACTTTTAAGGGTTATAGTTAGGATAAAGTTGAGCCAAAGAAGTCCCAGAGGTGTGGTCAGCTGGATCACCTAGAAATTTGTGAAAGTTCCACAGTAATGAATCAGAAGTGTGTAAACTATGGAATTAATATTTATTTTGTGAAAAGCTGTAAGGTGAGCAATTGTAAAAACAGAGTTAAACTAAACAAGAAACAAGGAGTTAGCTCAGATTCAGAGTCGAACTCAAGTTGTTCTGATTCAGAAAGTTCTAAAAGCTCGGAAAGTAACATTGAGGATTGCGCCTTGGTGATGGGAGAAACTCACGGGTGAGCTTATCCTTTAAATAGGAATTTCAGGAATAATCCTCTGTATGAGATCAGTTTAGGGGGAGTATGCATTATGATAGTTGCTAATTCAGGCTCCCTGTTTAACATTAGTAACAAACATGTATGGAATGAGGAATTTTTCAAAATAAATTAGGGCCACAACTTTTTCCTTTGTATATAAATTCTGTTTTAGTGAAGAAACAATATCAATGCTTGGGCACTGGACAGTGTTGTTTGAATTTAAGAATAGCAAAACTATTGGGAAATTATACCTGGCAGAGTAAGGTCCACTGTCCTGTAAAGGATTGATCAAAGGGCTCTAGACATTATTCTGGATCCTAATAGTTGAAACAGGGACCTGTGATAGGGGAACATGCTACTATTATGGACTCAGCATTGGAGGAGTTTCCTAGTGTGTTCTTGATATTGTGGCGGGCTTCTTCCATAAAATAATTCTAAAAGACCGCCACACCGGAGCAATAGAGTGTGGAACCTATCTTTAGTCGTAAGGGAGCAGCTGAATTTCTAAATCGAAAAGTTATTAGAAACTGTAACAATTGAACCCTATTGAGCCAGCTGAACGGGCTGCTCCCCTTATTGTGGACAGACGTGCAAATGGGAAAATGTGTCTGTCTGTGTCTTGATCTCAAGGATTTGAAAAACAACATTGTCAGAGAACAGTTCCCATTGGCTAGAATAACTTAAATGTTGGCTATGCCAAAGGGTCTGCAGTGGCTTACTGTAATTGATCTGTTGATGGCTTATCACCAAGTATGCTTACACCCTGTTTGTGAAAAACTGACAGTGTTCATGATGCCCGTCAGATGTTTTCAGTATGTACCTGTGCCCTTTGGTCTAGCATGGGCTGCTGTTGTATTTCAGTGGTAATATACAGGTTATTCAAAGACACAAAAGGGAATATGTTCTTCCTTGAGAAAACTGGTTTGACCCCGAGCTTGCAAATTGTAAATTTGAGGTTTAAAGTCTAAATCATTTAGGACAAGAAGTCAATAAAAAGGGGATCAAAACAAAGGAAGAGTTGATGAAAGATATTAGAGGGTAAAGTAAGGTCATTATTTCTAGACTTAGTAGGATTTTATGCTCAATTTGTACAGAATAATTCAGAAAAAAACTCATGCATTGAGACATCTGTGAAAAATCAAGCTAACATTTGTTTGGTAAGATCTATGTGAGAAAAACTTTTAAGTAACCAAAATAGACATTTACAGAGCCACCACACTTTATGGATTTAACCCTATGGTGGTATCCATCTTTACTACCCACACAAGCCACAGAGGAATTGCTTCGGTTTTATCGCAAAAGGATCATGATGAAAAATAATTCACAGCGGTGTTTGATTCAAGGGCATTATCTCCTTCAGAAGAACGTTACTCAGTAGTGGAAAAGGAATCTCTGGCTGTGTTATGGGGACTTGAACATTTTCAACACTATTTGTGTGCTGCACACATTTCTTGGCGCTGACTTAATGGACATCAACTGAATGTAAGTTAGATTGAAATTGTAGAACAATTTTAATCTAGGGATTGAGGGTCGCTGACGGATACTGAGTGGGACTTTGTTCCATAGTTTCTGTCACCTGTAACCTAAAATTCTTGTCTCCTAGTCTTTTAAATTTATTTTTTGGGATGGAGTTTAGGACAGCCGTTTGAGACCGAGGACGCATTTTGGGACATATGTAGTCATTTGTTTAAGGAAAGGAGGACCAGTATTGTTCAAGCTCCTACTGGAGGTTCAAGCTACAAACTAGTAGTGGGTTTAACTGATTCAGAAAGTTAGAGATTCCCCCAAACTTGCAGTGGTAATTTGATTTGATTGCAGCTTTAAAGATGCTTTTCCATGGGAGGCTAAGATGTACTAAGTCACAGAAATTGATTCAGGAACGAATAAAAGCATTGGCTTCTGTAATTCCTTGAGGAACAGTGAGGAATAGGATAATTAGTCCATCCTTGGTGGCTCTGGGCTCACCCGCAGCCAGGACACCATCAGACTGCAGACTAGGAAGAGTAACAAACTAAAAAAACAAGACACCAGGCCTTTTCTATCTGTACACCCAGGAGTTAGAGCAATATACCTGTATCTATCAGGGATGCACCAACACTGCTCCAATTTAGGAAGGAGTTGAAGACTCGTCTCTGTAAAGAAATCTACATCACAATGCAGTAAAGTTCATAACCCACCTACCTCTCCTGTCTCTCATTGACATTAGGCTTGTTTATTTACCCTGTACAGTGCTGCACTGCTTTTTGGCTAGTTTTGTGCTGTAGAAATACCACACATACATATATAAATATATATATATATCAAGGTTTCAGGGTTAAAAAGCTGGTTTGTGATGAAAACTTGACATTTGCATCAAATTGGACCCCAGGAATTCAGAACAGTTGGGCTGGGAATGCTGAATTTCCTGCGGAAATAGGCCAGGGCCTTGTGTTCCACGAGTTGATTTCAGAGTCTGTTACCAGGATTTCTGATGTTGGAGGGTTAGGTTCTAGGAAATTCATCCCCTTCCAGTGTTTTACCACCTATACGCCACCAATAAGTTGACATCGGGGTGATTAGCTGTGACATTTACCACAATCTGAGTATCATCCATATACATATATTTGGTTATTCAGAAATAACTCTGTAAAATAGTGAAGGGCCTAAGATAAATATTAAAAAGGATGGGCTTGATAGGGCAGAGAAACCCCTCCGATCCCCCGCTTCCCCCAATTTAACTTTTTTCCTTTTGGACTGTACAGGGAGTGCAGAATTATTAGGCAAGTTGTATTTTTGAGGATTAATTTTATTATTGAACAACAACCATGTTCTCAATGAACCCAAAAAACTCATTAATATCAAAGCTGAATATTTTTGGAAGTAGTTTTTAGTTTGTTTTTAGTTTTAGCTATGTTAGGGGGATATCTGTGTGTGCAGGTGACTATTACTGTGCATAATTATTAGGCAACTTAACAAAAAACAAATATATACCCATTTCAATTATTTATTATTACCAGTGAAACCAATATAACATCTCAACATTCACAAATATACATTTCTGACATTCAAAAACAAAACAAAAACAAATCAGTGACCAATATAGCCACCTTTCTTTGCAAGGACACTCAAAAGCCTGCCATCCATGGATTCTGTCAGTGTTTTGATCTGTTCACCATCAACATTGCGTGCAGCAGCAACCACAGCCTCCCAGACACTGTTCAGAGAGGTGTACTGTTTTCCCTCCTTGTAAATCTCACATTTGATGATGGACCACAGGTTCTCAATGGGGTTCAGATCAGGTGAACAAGGAGGCCATGTCATTAGATTTCCTTCTTTTATACCCTTTCTTGCCAGCCACGCTGTGGAGTACTTGGACGCGTGTGATGGAGCATTGTCCTGCATGAAAATCATGTTTTTCTTGAAGGATGCAGACTTCTTCCTGTACCACTGCTTGAAGAAGGTGTCTTCCAGGAACTGGCAGTAGGACTGGGAGTTGAGCTTGACTCCATCCTCAACCCGAAAAGGCCCCACAAGCTCATCTTTGATGATACCAGCCCAAACCAGTACTCCACCTCCACCTTGCTGGCGTCTGAGTCGGACTGGAGCTCTCTGCCCTTTACCAATCCAGCCACGGGCCCATCCATCTGGCCCATCAAGACTCACTCTCATTTCATCAGTCCATAAAACCTTAGAAAAATCAGGCTTGAGATATTTCTTGGCCCAGTCTTGACGTTTCAGCTTGTGTGTCTTGTTCAGTGGTGGTCGTCTTTCAGCCTTTCTTACCTTGGCCATGTCTCTGAGTATTGCACACCTTGTGCTTTTGGGCACTCCAGTGATGTTGCAGCTCTGAAATATGGCCAAACTGGTGGCAAGTGGCATCGTGGCAGCTGCACGCTTGACTTTTCTCAGTTCATGGGCAGTTATTTTGCGCCTTGGTTTTTCCACAAGCTTCTTGCGACCCTGTTGACTATTTTGAATGAAACGCTTGATTGTTCGATGATCACGCTTCAGAAGCTTTGCAATTTTAAGAGTGCTGCATCCCTCTGCAAGATATCTCACTATTTTTGACTTTTCTGAGCCTGTCAAGTCCTTCTTTTGACCCATTTTGCCAAAGGAAAGGAAGTTGCCTAATAATTATGCACACCTGATATAGGGTGTTGATGTCATTAGACCACACCCCTTCTCATTACAGAGATGCACATCACCTAATATGCTTAATTGGTAGTAGGCTTTCGAGCCTATACAGCTTGGAGTAAGACAACATGCATAAAGAGGATGATGTGGTCAAAATACTCATTTGCCTAATAATTCTGCACTCCCTGTAGTTACATTGTTGAGTCACCTGGACTCATCAATCAAGCAGTCAGAGTTTTATAAAGCACAGCTACTCACCCGTTAGGTCGTCAAGGCGTGGGGGGGAGGTGTAGCAAGTACCGGAGGTGGATTAAAAAAGCCATGTCTTCAGTTCCTTGTGAAGGTGGTTTGTCTGATGTGGATGGGTAGGGCGTTCCAGGTGGTGGCGGCGAGGTAGGAGAAGGAGCGTCCTCCTGTTCTGGATTTCCTGATGCGGGGTACTTCTGCGAGAGAGAGCTGGGCTGAGCGGAGGGCCCTGTGGGGTACGTGGCAGTTGAGTCGCTGGTTAAGGTAGGCAGGTCCGGAGTTGTGGAGGGCTTTGTGTGCGTAGGTGAGGATTTTGAAAGTGATTCTTTTCTTGATGGGGAGCCAGTGCAGTGTGCGTAGGTGTTGTGAGATGTGGAAGTGTCGGGGAATGTCGAGGATCAATCTGGCAGTGGCATTCTGGAAGTTTTGCAGTTTGCGGGTGAGTTTTTTGTTGATTTCGGCATAGAGTGCATTGCCTTAGTCCAGTCTGCTTGTGATGAGGGCGTGTGTGACAGTCTTTCTATACTCGAGGGGGATCCATTTGAAGGTCTTGTGTAAGAGACGGAGAGTGCGGAAGCAGGTGGAGGTGACTGAGTTGATCTGATGGTTCATGCTGAGGTCAGGGTCCAGGATGATTCCAAGGTTGCGGGTTTGGCTGGTGGGGTGAGTGGATTTCTGAGGGTGGGTGGCCATCATGAGTCGTTCCATGCGTTGGGTTGAGGACCCAGGATGAGTACCTCGGTCTTGTTTGTGTTGAGTTGAAGGCAGCTATTTCTCATCCAGTTGGGGACTGCTTTCATGCCCTCGTGGAAGTTGTGTCTGGCCTTGTCTGGTTTATTGGAGAGGGAGAGGATGAGTGAGGATCCTTGGGGCAATCCGCAGGTGGTGAGTGTGGGTTCTGCGAGGAAGGGGGCGAGTCTCACTCGCTGCGTTTTGCCAGAGATGAAGGATTGGATCCAGTCAAGGGCCTTGTCTCTAATGCCAGCTTCGTGGAGTCTTCTTATCAGGATGCGATGGGAGACTGTGTCGAACACTGCCAAGAGATCAAGTAGGATGAGAGCCGCCGTCTCTCCCTTGTCCAGTAGGGAGTGGATGTTGTCTGTTGTGGACAGGAGGGCCGTTTCGGTGCTGTGGTTTGACCTGAATCCGTATTGGGAGATGTCGAGAATGTTGTGGCTTTCTAAAAACGTGGTGAGTTGGCTGTTCACTGCTTTTTCTATGACCTTCACAGGAAAAGGAAGTAGGGAGACGGGCCTGAAGTTTTGTTGAGGTTGGTGGGGTCAGCTGAGGGTTTCTTGAGGAGGGGGTTGATCTTGGCGTGTTTCCAGTCATCGGGGAAGGTGGCGGCCGCTAGTGAGCAGTTGATAGTGAGGCAGAGCCTGGTGGCGATGGTGTCTGCAGCTCTGTTGAAGACGTGATGGAGGCACGGGTCTGTGGAGGCCCAAGAGTGTATGGACTTCATGGTTTTCAGTGTATTTTCGGTGGAGAGGCATGTCCAGGTGGAGATTGTGGGTTTGTTGGCGTCAGTGGTTGGACGGGGGGGTTCGGCACGTGGGATGTCCTTGTTGAAACTGTTGTAGATGGTCTTGATTTTGTGGTGAAAGTATGTGTTGAGTCTGTCGCATAGGTCCTGTGAGGTTGGGATGTCCGTTGTCTCGCTATTGGGTTGGACGAACTCCTTGATGATGTTGAAGAGTTCCTTGCTGTTGTGTGTTTGTGAGGAGATCCTGTCTTGGATAGCCTTCATTCTGGTGTTTCTGATGAGTTGGTGGTGTGCGGTGGTGGAGGCTTTGAAATTGCTGTGGGCTTCTGGGGATTTAATGTTTCTCCAGATTTTCTCAAGTCGGCGACAGGTGCCTCTTGATTCCCAGAGTTCGGGGGTGAATCAGCTGGCTCTCTTTGTGTGGGTGTTGTTGTTTTTTTTGAGGGGGGCTATGGTGTTGGTGCAGTCGGTGATCCACTTATGGAATGAGCTTGCTGCGGTGTTTGGGTCATTGTGCGTGTGATGGTGGGTGCAGCGATGGCAAAGGCGACGGTGAGCTGATCGTCGGTTATTCTTGTCCAGTTTCTATGCGATGGCTGGAGCTGGGGTCTGGTGATGGTGGGTGAGTTGAGGGTGAAGTGGATGCATCAGTGATCTGTCCATGGGAGTTCCGTGGTGTGGCTGAAAGTAGCAGAGGTTCCTGTAGTGAAGATGGGATCAAGGGTGTGTCCTGCCGAGTATGTTGGCTCTGTCACGATCTGTCGAAGTCCTATGTTGTGGAGGTTGTCTAGGAGGGATGCGTTGTTGGGGTCTTGTAGTTTCTCGAGGTGGAAGTTGAGGTCTCCCAGCAGGGTGTAGTTGCTGACTGCGATGGCTTGTGTGGAGATGAAGTCTGTGATGGAGTCAGCAAAAGTTGTGTGGGGTCCAGGAGGGCGGTAGACGATAGTTCTCCTAACAGTGGATGTCGGGCTAGTGTGTAGCTTGAAGTGGAGGTGTTCCATCAGGTTAGTGGCTTCTTTGGAGTCTTCGGAGTGTGTGTTCAGACGGAGGTTGGACGTGTGGACGATTGCGATTCCCCCCCCAGGGCGGCTGGGGCAATCTTTCCGGGTGATCTTGTACCCCTGGGGATGGCGATGTCTGGGCCTGAGGTGTTGTTGGTCCAGGTCTCGGTGAGGAATGCGACGTCCGGGTGATGCTGTCAAGGAGGTCCCAGATTTCGGTGGCGTGTTTATGAAGGGAGCGGACGTTGAGGAGGATGCACTTCAGGGGTTTCGGGTTCGGTGAGTTGTTGCGGGTGGGTTGTGCTGGGTCTCGGGTCCTGGTGGTGGTGCAGGTTTGACGGCAGCGGAGGCAGCTGAAGGGCCTGTATGTGTTGCCTGGAGCTGCTTGCTTGCAATTGTTGATGCGTCCTGGGTTGAGTGCTAAGAGTTCATCTGCTCTGTAGAGGCGGTGGGTGGCAGGACCAGGGGTCCAGGTGCTGGTCGCTTTCGAGTCACCGATGGGCACAGATGGGCTTGCCTTTAGCGCGCCATTGGTGTGCCAGCTGCGTGGCCGCACAGCCGCTGCCATTATATAGGGAGGGGGGAGGAGAGGACAGCTGAGAGGCGGGAGCGAAAACAGTGCAAAAAAGGGGTTGGTTCCGTGGGGGCAACAGCAGCGGGGATAGAGGCCAAGAGAGAGGAAGGAGGTGTGGCCGCAGGGGCAGCAGTGGCAGGGGAGTAAGAGAGGGGGGAGAGGAGAGCCAGAGTGAGAGAGAGAACGGAGTGAGCGGAGAAAAACGAGGAGGAGACAGTGAAACGCAGAAAGCTAAAGACACAAAAGGAACAGAACACAGAAGGAAAAGCACACAAAGAGTGAACAGAGGCAAAAGAGGAAAAAAGAGAAAAGAGGCAGAAGGCAGCCCAGTAAAAGAGCAGAGCTCTCCCACTAGACACCCTGGATGAAGCATAGGCAGATGCCTGCGGGTGAGGAGGGCCTCGAACTACTGACAGAGGTCAGAGTTCAGAGGAACAGAAGGACTTACTTGCCGGTGGAGCTACGAGGTGGCAGAGCAATTCACTGACTAGGTCAGTGTGGTTGCTCGTCCTACCACGCAGCAGCCGCCATTAAGTAGGGAGGAGAGGAGAGCTGGGAGGCAGGAGCGAGAAACGGCGCAAAAAAAAGGGGCGGGCCATGGGGGCAGCAGCGACAGGGATAGAGCGCAAGAGAGAGAGGAGGGGCGGGGCTGCAGGGGCAGCAGCGGCGGGGGAGTAAGAGAGGGAGAGAGCCAGAGTGAGAGAGAGTGAGTGGAGAAAAACGAGGACGAGAGAGTGAAACGCAGAAAGTGAAAGACACAAAAGGAACAGAACACGGAAAGAAAAGCACACAAAGTGTGAAGAGAGGCAAAAGAGGAAAAAAGAGAAAAGAGACAGAGGGCAGCCCAGCAGAAGAGCAGAGCTCTCCCACTAGACACCAGGAATGAGGCGCAGGCAGACGCATGCGGGTGGAGGAGGCCATCACTGACTGTTGACAATTCAGGCTTTGTATACATTTCCTCATAAACTGTCTTTAGATTGTCATTACATTTTTCTTGAATCTTACACATTTTCTAGTTGTCTACCATTTTTTGCGATGGGGACAGCTTCTTTTTGAGCTTTGGGGTTGCTAGGCCTCCCTGGTGATATTATGGATGTCTTTAGAAGTCTCTGTGGGGTATCTATGCTCATGCATGTTTGTCTCCAAGCATCAGAGTAGAAGGTTTTTGCACTACATGGTTTTTGCTTTCATAGTGCACGTGTGGAGCCCCAGTGAAGGCGTATGGGGAGGAAGCGAGTTCTTTCCTCCGGTGGCCGGTGCTACGTAGATTGTCACAGTGGTGCTTGCGTAGAACAGACAGTCTTGTTTTACAAGGAACTGGAATGCCAACAGGGAGTGAGGGAAGCACCCATCTTCTCTAGCCTGGTGGCAGAGACTACCTTATGTCAGAGGTGAGCCTCTCTGGACTATGCACTTTTGAGCAGTCTCTAAGCCTGTGCTGGATACCAGGTGGTATAGGTCTCAGCAGCACACCTGGGATGTCCTAGTGCAGTGGTTCTTAACCTTTTGACTTCTGTGGACCCCCACTTAATTATTACTGGAACCCGAGGATCCCCTCTGAGTCACTGCTGGAAGCTGAGGACCCTGGCCTAAGCATTTTCGATGACTTGAATCTTAAAACATTATACGAAATATACACAAGCATCCATTCATCAAACACTTAGACAAATGGTGAAATTTAAATATTTTATTTAAATCACAATTTTTTTTTTTTTCAAAACAATATTTGAATTTTAATGGGAAGGTTGGACCTTTTCTAAATTCTGTTCCAGCCACCCATCCCCCACACTGCTCCCACAAATCAAACTGAGGATACTGAATTACTACTTAGCCTCCAACTTCAAATTACTTCTTGTCCACAGAACGTTTTAAAATGTTCAGTTTTATATTATGCTTCTTTAGTTATATACATTTTGTTAATCTGTTAATGTTATTTAATTTTCTAAGCATTCGCGGGCCCCCTTGATTAGGCTTTGTGGCCCCCCAGGGGTCCCTAGTCCAGAGGTTAAGAACCATCACCCTAGTGCATGTGTATCTGGCAGATTGTGGTGTCTGGTGGTGAATATGTTTGAAAATCTCTTAATCCTAATTTTGGGAGCTAGCTGTGTTTGGATAGTTAGGGATCTGGTCATCTGCACCTGACTGGTTTAGCACTTTCATGAGGAGGGGTCTGGGACCAGCCCTGGGTGTGTTTTATTCATAGAGTCTGATGAGCAGTCGCATGAAGGGTTCAGTTCTTTCATAGTTAAGGGGCGTGGGGTCGGTGGTGGTTGTGTTTTTTTTTTATGGATTTGTGGTTCGTGTGGGCAAACACTTTTGTAAAATGGGTCAGGACCTATGTGCAAAGGAGATTATTTCCTTCCTGATGAGCTCTTTTATGGACATAGTGGGGGACAGACCACAATACTGAAAATTGTTTTATTGTCTGAAAGCAGGGTGCCGTTGTCCTCACATATATACAAAACAGTGGTGTAATTATTTCAAGTACTTAGAATACTATTTACTCCATTATAGCATTTTGTGAGGATATATGTTGGTCCTGTGGGCAGAATAATGGACACTTTTTGCTCAGCCAGAACAAGGGTTACACCTGGGGCAAGAAAACTGGCTGTCTCTCCACAGTTTGGCACTAGGGATGCACTGTGGAAGCTGGCTGCCTCCCCACAGTTAGGGACCAGGGATGCACTGTGGAAGCTGACTGCCTCCCCACAGTTTGGCACAGGGGATGCACTGTGGAAGCTGGCTGCCTCCCCACAGTTTGGCACCAGGGATGCACTGTGGAAGATGGCTACGTCCCCACAGTTAGGGACCAGGGATGCACTGTGGAAGCTGACTGCCTCCCCACAGTTTGGCACAGGGGATGCACTGTGGAAGCTGGCTGCCTCCCCACAGTTTGGCACCAGGGATGCACTGTGGAAGCTGGCTGCCTCCCCACAGTTAGGAACCAGGGATGCACTGTGGAAGCTGGCTGCCTCACCACAGTTAGGAACCAGGGATGCACTGTGGAAGCTGGCTGCCTCCCCACAGTTAGGGACCAGAGATGCACTGTGGAAGCTGACTGCCTCCCCACAGTTTGGCACATGGGATGCACTGTGGAAGCTGGCTGCCTCCCCACAGTTTGGCACCAGGGATGCACTGTGGAAGCTAGCTGCGTCCCCACAGTTAGGGACCAGGGATGCACTGTGGAAGCTGGCTGCCTCACCACAGTTTGGCACCAGGGATGCACTGTGGAAGCTGGCTGCCTCAGCACAGTTTGGCACCAG
Source organism: Pleurodeles waltl (assembly GCF_031143425.1). Classification (NCBI taxonomy): domain Eukaryota; kingdom Metazoa; phylum Chordata; class Amphibia; order Caudata; family Salamandridae; genus Pleurodeles; species Pleurodeles waltl. Next base: position 1,068,909,685 of record NC_090449.1, on the reverse strand, counting down.
GGATGCACTGTGGAAGCTGGCTGCGTCCCCACAGTTAGGGACCAGGGATGCACTGTGGAAGGTGGCTGCCTCACCACAGTTTGGCACCAGGGATGCACTGTGGAAGCTGGCTGCCTCACCACAGTTTGGCACCAGGAATGCACTGTGGAAGCTGGCTGCCTCCCCACAGTTAGGGACCAGGGATGCACTGTGGAAGCTGGCTGCCTCCCCACAGTTTGGCACAGGAGATGCACTGTGGAAGCTGGCTGTCTCCCCACAGTTTGGCACCAGGGATGCACTGTGGAAGCTGGCTGCCTCACCACAGTTTGGCACAGGGGATGCACTGTGGAAGCTGGCTGCCTCACCACAGTTTGGGACCAGGGATGCACTGTGGAAGCTGGCTGTCTCCCCACAGTTTGGGACCAGGGATGCACTGTGGAAGCTGGCTGTCTCCCCACAGTTTGGGACCAGGGAAGCACTGTGGAAGCTGGCTGCCTCCCCACAGTTTGGCACAGGGGATGCATTGTGGAGAAGGCTTGGGTCTCTGTGACCTGAAGGAGGTGAGTACAGTCCCAAGAACAACACCACAAGAGCAGAGTTCTCACCACCATTTCCCAAGAGAAGAGAAGAAAGGTTCAGGTGTGCCTCCCAACAGGAATGGGAGGGAACAGCTCAAGATACCTTTGGAATGAGCCTCCTAGTGTTGTACGTGTGTGTGTGTTTGTGTGCGTGCGTGCGTCTGTGTGTGTGTGTGCGTGCGTCTGTGTGTGTGTGTCTGTGTGTGTGCGTGCATCTGTGTGTGTGTGTGTGAGAGAGAAAGTTTGTCTATTGCTGCCCATGTTGTTATTTATTCTCGGGCTGTGGCACTTGTGTGTGGCACACTGTTGCTATCCATTCCCCAAATTGGAAAACAAGCATTGGCAAAACCAGCAGGTCTCCCTTTGCCAATGCCTTTTAGCAATGCTGTACATCATCTACAAGATACTGTGTACCATATTGGAAATGTAACAAAAAATGCAATGATGCTGCAGTTAATGCTGAACTTTTCCCATTGGAGAAGGGTCAAGACTGATTTGCATATGGCTGTCTCCAGACTGAGGTAACATAGTGGGCAAAAAATGATGGAGTGCGATGTGACTCTAAGCGATTGCCTGTGGCTGAGATGAATTCAAGCATTTAATCCATCACTTTGTGTTTTTGATGTCCTCGTTTGTAGGCCACATCGTGCCTCCTTCTGCCTCACCCTACACTGCCTGTATCTCTACCTCACTACTGTTGGTTCTTTTTCTTTGTTGTTTTTTTCCCCTTTTGTTACTTTTTTTCTTTCTCTTCCTCTGTCTTTCTCCCTTTGCCACAATTTTTCTTCTTTTGTTCCTCATTCTTTCTCCCTGATACTGTTTTCCTGTCTTTCTCTTACTGAATATTTCTCCCTTCTCTCTCTTTTTGTTTCTTGCTCTTCGTCAAAGTCTGATGATGAAACAGTACTGTCCCCCACAAAAGTGCTAAAAATGAGAGATTGGCACCCCCGCACTCCCACTGCTAACCTCCTGTCCAAATGAAGCTGCCGTCCAAGCCGCATCTGTTGTGTATGTGAGCCTAGCTAGTTCTCTTGTTTTCTGTGTGTGTCTGAATCTTGACAAAAACTTTCCACTGTACACAAAGGAACCAGACTTGCTTTGCCAGAGCTTGTTTTCATGTGCGTGGAGCAGTAGGCCATGGATGGTTTAGGCAGAAGATGTGTGGGTTGTGTGAAGGAGGGGAGAAGGAGGCCGTCTGCGCATGTTTATAATCCCTCATGTCTAACTTCAAACACTGCACCTCCAGACCCAGCCTTGGGAACAGTTTACATCTGAGTTTCCTGTTAAACCTCTGCAGAATGTCAAAGAGTAAACAATGCACCAGCACATAGACGGTATATATTTGTCTATATATATGTTCAATGAAAAAAAACAAAGGTTACAGCGACGTTATAGCTGGGTTCTGAATTTACTCACACAAAACCAGTTATAGTTATGGTTAACTCAAGTAACTATAACTCGAGCCTTCGCCACGCACTGCTAATTACACCACATATTACATCATTGATGACACCTTCTATGGCACAATTGATATGATCACTGCAACATAGGCAATACAATTATTGATGAGAAAACTGTGCATGGTGGGGGTGCGAATTATAGTTACCTTAGGGCGTGAGTTATAGTCACTTGAAATAGCTTTAACTGCTGAATTCATATGCTTTGTGCAAGTAAATTCAGAACCTAACTAAAACGTCCCTATTGGCACAGGGAGTCTTCTGCATGTCTCTGGAGAGCGTGGTTCCCTTGCCTTATGCTGATCTCTGGGTAAGCCACTTAAAAGTCACTGTATGCTTTCTAGATCCCTACCTCAGTGAAGATGATAATCGTGCATGTCCACTGAGAATCTCAATGTTCACATAGACTGAGACCCTAAAGTTTAGCTCTGAGGTCGAGGGGGGCATGCATAGTGTACCCCTATTTCACAGAGAGTGGCTACTGCCCTCTCTACCCAGGCTCTGGTCGACTGCCATTGGTGGAAGCAATAAATCTATAGTCTGGGATACCTGTATCCTTGTACCATAAGTGGAAGGGGCTACTGGGCTCCCTCCTGATCACGTCTGTGCAGCTTTCTTTGCCTGTGGTCCTGTTCTCTACCTGGGAGGTGTATTTGAGAGCCAGTGGGTTCCCTAGGGGAGACTCGTGAGGAGGGCCATTGTGTTTAATGTGAGCTGAGCTGTTCCGCTTGACATTCCAGCTCCCCCGTGCCCCTCCCTGTTCCTTGGAGAAGCCTGGAAGGCTGGGGATAGATATTTGCTCTTTTCTGTGTTTAGATGCACTAACTCTGCTAGGTGGACCCGCCCCCTTTCTATTGGGTGATAGTTAGTGCCTCCTGGTCTGGAGTTAATTAAAATTCCTCTCTGGGGAATAGCCCGGGTTGATACCAAGAGCTTGTCAAAGAGGGCAGTAATTCATCCTTTGCATGCTTTGAACATGCAGTGAGCATGGCACATATGTGCCTCATGATTGGAGGGGCATCCAGGATTCCAAAGTAGCAGACCCGCTGATTGGATCAGTGTATCAATATGAGGTGATAAAAGTCTTGCCTGAGTGGTCAATGGTTGTTCAAGACTGGTCTTCTGTTCTAACAAGTATCTACGGAGGCTAGCTTTGGCCTGTCTTGAAAGATAAGGGAAGCTTGCTCACTGTTTCTGACTTGAGAGAATTTTCTCTGTGATGAATGGACTCTGCTGTGAAGGAATTTGCCAGCTTGACGAGCAGCAAGGGCATCGGTCAGCAGCCTGAATTTAGAGGATCAGGTGTTGTGTGAGGCTTGTGGAGCATCTGCTTGGAACACAAGGATATTGCAGACATCTGCTCAAGATAAAGAAGCTTGCAGCCCATCAACAAAGATGGAGGGAGATGGGGAAGCTTGACCTCAGTCCTTGAAGGTGAGATCACTTTTCCCAGACCCCTCCCCTGTGCTGTGGGAGCCTGTGTGATACTCCCAGTTACAATCTGTACCTGGTGAAAAGTGTCCTGTGGGACAGGCCCCCCACCTTCCTCTTTGGGACATCTTGGGGTACCAGGGAGTACTGGCACTCTGGCCAGCCACTGCCCTCTGACAGCTAGCCAGTGGCTACTGACTAGTGGGACTCCAGTAAAGTGTACCAAGACATCAGGCACCCGTGATCAGCTCCCTGATGCACTAGAGTGGAGTCCTCGCTAAGAACGGGAGGGCACTTCTGTTTTTTGGGTGGTGGGTTCTGGGGGTGATTTGGAACATTTGACTTCACATCATATGCTGAAACGACATCACCCTCAATACAAGGATTAGTGTTATGGCTCTAGCGAATGAGAGCAACCCTGTTCAACATGGTCTGTTATATGCAATGCTAATTGTGTGTCTACATGTTAACTGTTTTTTTATTGTGCTTAGCGTCTAGGCGCTATAATACTGTTTGGGGTCAGAACTTTGGCCCAAAGGGTTGTAGAGATTTTGATTTTCACTATCTATTCTAGTTTAATGTGTAGTATATTTCTCTTATGTGTGTTCATATACTTTTTGTTTTAAAAAGTAAAGCACTGACTGGACACTGATCGTATTAGCTGGTAGTACGGCGTACCCTGTATTCTGAATGTCTAAACCCACCTCACCTCCTTGAGTAAGCTTGGATTGCTCTGTCTCGCTACCCTGAGAGAGTCAAGTGCTGGAGAGGAGGACGTGGTTATCCAGTTTTGGGTCCAGTAGTACTGAGGACCCAGGACACCAGCCGGGAACACTCTAGTTGATGGGATTGGAGCGCAGTAACCACTGAGTGCCCTGGTGCCCAGGAAACCAGGCATCACAGTCCCTGTAACCCAGAGGTCTTCAAACTGGAGGGCAGGCCCCCCTAGGGGGGCCTCAAGTGATCCCAGGGGTGGGGGGGTGCCAGACTCTGGCCAAAAGAAGCATTATACAGTCTTTGTTTTAAGCAGAAGCATGTTATTGCATTTTTTTAAAAAGGTAACAGTACTTAACTGCAATGTTTAAATAGGTCTAGACATATTTAAACATTGCCATCTTTATGAAATAATTGTGAAAAATTCTGAGGGGGGCCAATGATTTTTATTTTTCAACTGGGGGGGCACGGCATTAGAAAGTTTGGAGACCTCTGCTGTAACCTTTGTTTTTTTTTAGTGAATCTCTATGGCTTTTTAGCACGCGTGCACGCACTTTAATATAACCAGCGCTGCGCTTGGCCTTTGGCTGTGTCTGGCGGGGGTTCACTGCAGGGCCTGGCCGTTGGCCAGGCCCAGCGGCTAAACCTCCCGCATGCACCCAAACCCAAGCTGCAATATGTATGTGTCCTAAGGAGTCAAGATATCATGTTGAACCCTTATATGTTTTTACACTCACCCCCTCAGCCACAACTTTTCTGTCCGTTTGTGGCCAGCCAATCAGGGCCTTGCTTTTCCCACGAATCTGAGGATCCACTGCGGATGGATGTGTGTGTGTGCATGCGTGTGTGTGCATCTGTGTGAGCATGTGCTTCTTCACGCGTGTTGTAGAATGTTAAGGTTAGATCCCAAGGGGAGGGAGTGGGTGGCACTTAGTGGTGGAATTCATTCTGTGAGGGATCATTGGCTGATGACAGCATTAACCCACTTGTGGGAACACACAGGTGCCTCTGCCCTGCAGGGGCTGCAGGGGCCGGCCTTAATAGCACCACTTCCGGCTGCACTGGCGTTAATGCTGCTAATGCTGCAAGTTATAAACTGAATATTCTGGAAAATACAGCTCGAGACTAGATCAGCTCATAGTTCATGATTCAATATTACTACAATGTATTCCATCCTTTTAGCAGGAATCAACCTAGAATATGAGTTGCAAAGACTTGTCACATCAGCAAAGCATCTCTACCTGAAAAATAATTTAAAAAAATCAGTTTTGGTATGTCTTCCATTAAAATACTTTAACTAAATGTGTGAGTGATGTATTTAGCATTCAAAACAAGAGCTTTTAATCCAGAGGGAGCATCAGGGAGAGACAGGCGGAAACAATATCAAGGACGGAGACACACAAACCTAAAACCGCTTTGAGCCTCAGATAATTGAAAGCAGAGCGCCGAGCATCATGTTTACAGCGCGGAACATTTCCAATTTTGGCAACACCTCCAGGACTGCTCTCCGTGCCTCAGCTGAGGGCTGATGGTTTTGTTTTGTGCGCCTTGACAACCTCTTGGCTAGAACAAAGCACACGCTCTGCACAGTTTACAAGCCTTCGCTAAACACGTCAGGACTGACAAAGATGGCGCCAAACTAAACTGGGCACCAGGAATCAACCCCCCACGGTCAAACACTCCGACACAAGAACTTAGAACTCTGTGGCAGCGCCAAGACAAACCCTTCAAGGCGCTAGGATGACGCTCTGGCTCTCTCTTTTCCGACCTCTGCAGCTAAACAGGACCCAGTATCTTCTGGAAGGTTCTCAGGGCCTGATTACAGGTATAGCTGCTATTAATTGCACCTGGCGAATAAACAATACCACGGGGTTCCTTATTTACCAAGTGGGATAAATAGCACTAATAAGTGGCGTAACAAAGGCCCCGCAGCCCCTGCGGTGTGGGGGCGGGCCCGAGCTCCATGGGGCCCCGTCAGCACAGAACACTGTGTACTGGCGCAGGCTCCTGCCCGGGGGGTTTGGGGGGGGGGGGGGTGCACACTGGTTCCCTTTTTAATAAGATGCTTAATCTCTCTGATAAGAGCGCAATGGCTTCTGTTACTGAACCATGTGATCTTGTTCCTGGGGCCTCGGGGGCTCAACAAGGAGGCGCCTAGATGTGCAAAACATGCTCGGTCTGTTTCTGAAGCGCGCCCACTTCAAAGCACATTACCATCAAGACAAGTACAAATAAGGCTTTGATTCGTTGTCCCATTTATTCTAACAATGATCTATATAAAAGCAGGGGGGTAACGAACCTTAAGAGGGGGCCTGCAAATACCTGTAGGGGGTCCCCTCCTCCCTGGACCCAGCCAGTGTACTGTGCTGAAGGGGCCCCCTGGAGCTCCGGGGCATCCTCTCACCGCGGGGGCCTTTGTTACGCCACTGTATACAAATATGTTACCTCAGTTTGAAACGCATTAAAATGCTCATACACTTGCATATGTTAGGAGAAATGTATACCATGTAAATGCAATAACCTAAAAGTCCCTTAAAAAGAGAAACTGTATGGACATATAAATATATTTCAACAGATTTATGGCAGTCTCACGCAGTTTTCGTGTAGGCCGACAAAGGTATGCTGGTTACTTAGCAGTATTATTCACATCCTAATGCCGCAGCCCTTTGAAAGTGTAACCTCTCACCCTCCCTGGCGATCTCCTGCTCTTCCATGGGCAGTGAGTTACCGCTGCGTCCGAAGCCACGTGACAGCCACATAAACACAGTGATAGCGAAGCCAAACTTTCTGAATATGAGGTCAGGAAGGAACTCGGCTCTTTGTGAAAAGGACGCAGTCTCGTGACATCACCCGAGCCAAAGTTTAACTTCACCAGATCCATCCCGTGAAAAGAGGTATTCATCTCAAGATGTCCTCAGGTCATTGTGTTTCCCCACTGTCACTTATGACTGCAGTAGACCTGAGGCTGCCGGTTGCAGTGTTTCTTGCTGTCACTCATGGTTGCAGTAGGCCGGACACTGCGGGTCCCCGTGTTTCCTGCTGTCACTCATGGTTGCAGGAGGCCGGACACTGCGGGTCCCCGTGTTTCCTACTGTCACTCATGGTTGCAGTAGGCCTGAGGCTGCCGGTACCTGTGTTTCCTGCTTTCATGGTTGCAGTAGTCCTGAGGCTGCAGGTACCTGTGTTTCCTGCTGTCATGCTTGCAGTAGTTCTGAGGCTGCAGGTACCTGTGTTTCCTGCTGTCACTCATGGTTGCAGTAGTCCTGAAGCTGCAGGTCACTGTGTTTCCTGCTGTCACTCATGGTTGCAGTAGCCCGGAGGCTGCAGGTCACAGTGTTTCCCACTGTCACTCACGGTTGCAGTAGCCCAGAGACTGCAGATCACAGTGTTTCCCGCTGTCACTCATGGTTGAAGTATTCCTGAGGCTGCAGGGCCCTGTGTTTCCTGCGGTCACTAATGGTTGCAGCAGCAATGCTGCTGCAGGTCCCTGTGTTTCCTGCTGTCACTCATGGTTGCAGCAGCCCTGCGGCTGCAGGTCCCTGTGTTTCCTGCTGTCATTCATGGTTGCAGTAGTCCTGAGGCTGCAGGTCAAGGTGTTTCCTGCTGTCACTCATGGTTGCAGCAGCCCTGCGGCTGCAGGTCCCTGTGTTTCCTGCTGTCACTCATGGTTGCAGTAGTCCTGAGGCTGCAGGTCACTGTGTTTCCCGCTGTCACTCATGGTTGCAGCAGTCCAAAGGCTGCAGGTACCTGTGTTTCCTGCTGTCATGCTTGCAGTAGTCCTGAGGCTGCAGGTACCTGTGTTTCCTGCTGTCATGCTTGCAGTAGTTCTGAGGCTGCAGGTACCTGTGTTTTCTGCTGTCACTCATGGTTGCAGTAGTCCTGAAGCTGCAGGTCACTGTGTTTCCTGCTGTCACTCATGGTTGCAGTAGCCCGGAGGCTGCAGGTCACAGTGTTTCCTGCTGTCACTTACGGTTGCAGTAGCCCAGAGACTGCAGATCACAGTGTTTCCCGCTGTCACTCATGGTTGAAGTATTCCTGAGGCTGCAGGTCCCTGTGTTTCCTGCAGTCACTCATGGTTGCAGCAGCCCTGCTGCTGCAGGTCCCTGTGTTTCCCGCTGTCATTCATGGTTGCAGTAGTCCTGAGGCTGCAGGTCACTGTGTTTCCCGCTGTCACTCATGGTTGAAGCAGCCCTGCGGCTGCAGGTCCCTGGGTTTCCTGCTGGCACTCATGGTTGCAGTAGTCCTGAGGCTGCAGGTCACTGTGTTTCCTGCTGTCACTCATGGTTGCAGCAGTCCAAAGGCTGCAGGTACCTGTGTTTCCTGCTGTCATGCTTGCAGTAGTCCTGAGGCTGCAGGTACCTGTGTTTCCTGCTGTCATGCTTGCAGTAGTCCTGAGGCTGCAGGTACCTGTGTTTCCTGCTGTCATGCTTGCAGTAGTCCTGAGGCTGCCGGTCACTTTGTTTCCTGCTGTCACTCATGATTGCAGTAGTCCTGAGGCTGCAGGTACCTGTGTTTCCTGCTGTCACTCATGGTTGCAGTAGTCCTGAAGCTGCAGGTCACTGTGTTTCCTGCTGTCACTCTTGGTTGCAGTAGCCCGGAGGCTGCAGGTCACAGTGTTTCCCGCTGTCACTCACGGTTGCAGTAGCCCAGAGACTGCAGATCACAGTGCTTCCCGCTGTCACTCATGGTTGAAGTATTCCTGAGGCTGCAGGTCCCTGTGTTTCCTGTGGTCACTAATGGTTGCAGCAGCCCTGCTGCTGCAGGTCCCTGTGTTTCCTGCTGTCACTCATGGCTGCAGCAGCCCTGCGGCTACAGGTCCCTGTGTTTCCTGCGGTCACTCATGGTTGCAGTAGTTCTGAGGCTGCCGGTCACTGTGTTTCCTGCTGTCACTCATGGTTGCAGTAGTCCTGAGGCTGCAGGTACCTGTGTTTCCTGCTGTTATGCTTGCAGTAGTCCTGAGGCTGCAGGTACCTGTGTTTCCTGCTGTCACTCACGGTTGCAGTAGTCCTGAAGCTGCAGGTCACTGTGTTTCCTACTGTCACTCATGGTTGCAGTAGCCCGGAGGGTGCAGGTCACAGTGTTTCCCATTGTCACTCATGGTTGAAGTATTCCTGAGGCTGCAGGTCCCTGTGTTTCCTGCGGTCACTCATGGTTGCAGCAGCCCTGCTGCTGCAGGTCCCTGTGTTTCCTGCTGTCACTCATGGTTGCAGCAGCCCTGCAGCTGCAGGTCCCTGTGTTTCCTGCTGTCACTCACGGTTGCAGTAGCCCGGAGGGTGCAGGTCACAGTGTTTCCCACTGTCACTCATGGTTGAAGTATTCCTGAGGCTGCAGGGCCCTGTGTTTCCTGCGGTCACTCATGGTTGCAGCAGCCCTGCTGCTGCAGGTCCCTGTGTTTCCTGCTGTCACTCATGGTTGCAGCAGTCCTGAGGCTGCAGGTCACTGTGTTTCCTGCTGTCTTTCATGGTTCCAGTAGCCCGGAGGCTGCAGGTCACAGTGTTTCCCGCTGTCACTCACGGTTGCAGTAGCCCAGAGGCTGCAGATCACAGTGTTTCCTGCTGTCACTCATGGTTGAAGTATTCCTGCGGCTGCAGGTCCCTGTGTTTCGTGCTGTCACTCATGGTTGCAGCAGCCCTGTGGCTGCAGGTCCCTGTGTTTCCTGCTGTTACTCATGGTTGCAGCAGCCCTGCGGCTGCAGGTCCCTGTGTTTCCCGCTGTCATTCATGGTTGAAGTATTCCTGAGGCTGCAGGTCCCTGTGTTTCCTGCTGTCACTCATGGTTGCAGCAGCCCTGCGGCTGCAGGTCCCTGTGTTTCCTGCTGTCACTCATGATTGCAGTTGCAGCCCGAAATCACAAGTTTGTCAGCTTCAGAAGCTTTATGACCTACGAATTTTGAATACACATAGGGCCCGATTCACAAGGGGAAACTTAGACTGTTGCTCTAAGTTTAGACCAGAAGTCTAAATTCACAACTTTGGGTATTCACAAAGGTAAGTTATGAGTAGTGTCTTTACGTCTGAATGAGGTGCAGACTCTCCGCACTCAGTGCGGAGTCTCTGCCCGAGTGCAGAAATTCCACTCAGCACCAGAGTCTACTGTCTGCACCCGGAGTGTCATCTCTGCACCCGAAGTGTCCTCTCCGCACCGGAGTGTACTCTCTGCACCCAGAGTGGAATCTCTGCACCCGAAGTGTCCTCTCCGCACCTGGAGTGTCCTCTCTGCACCCAGAGTGGAATCTCTGCACCGAAGTGTACTCTGCACTCGGAGTGTCCTCTCTGCACCCGGAGTGTCCTCTCCGCACCTGGAGTGTCCTCTCCGCACCCAAAGTGTCCTCTCCGCACCGGAGTGTACTCTCCACACCTGGAGTGTCTTCTCTGCACCGAGAGTGGAATCTCCGCACCGGAGTGTACTCTCCACACCCGGAGTGTCCTCTCTGCACCCGAAGTGTCCTCTCTGCACCAGAGTGCACTCTCCGCACCTGAAGTGTCCTCTCAGCACCTAGAGTGTACTCTCTGCACCCGGAGCGTCCTCTCGACACCCGAAGTGTCCTCTCCGCACCGGAGTGTATTCTCCGCACCTGGAGTGGAGTCTCCGCACTGGGAGTGTCCTCTCTGCACTGAAGTGTCCTCTCCGCACTGGAGTGTACTCTCCGCACCCAGAGTGTCCTCTCTGCACCCGAAGTGTCCTCTCCGCACCAGAGTGTACTCTCTGCACCTGGAGTGTCCTCTCTGCACTCGAAGTGTCCTCTCCGCACCAGAGCGCACTCTCCGCACCCAAAGTGTCCTCTCTGCACCTAGAGTGTACTCTCCGCACCCGGAGTGTCCTCTTGGCACCCAAAGTGTCCTCTCCGCACCAGAGTGTACTCTCCGCACCTGGAGTGTCCTCTCTGCACCCAGAGGGGAATCTCCGCACCGGAGTGTACTCTCCGCACCCAGAGTGTCCTCTCGGCACCCAAAGTGTCCTCTCCGCACCTGGAGTGTCCTCTCTGCACCTGAAGTGTCCTCTCCGCACCGGAGTGCACTCTCTGCATCCGAAGTGTCCTCTCTGCACCTAGAGTGTACTCTCCGCACCCGGAGTGTCCTCTCCGCACCCGGAGTGTCCTCTCGGCACCTGGAGTGTCCTCTCCGCACCGGAGTGTACTCTCCGCACCTGGAGTGTCCTCTGCACCCAGAGTGGAATCTCTGCACTGGAGTGTCCTCTCTGCATCCAAAGTGTCCTCTCCACACCAGAGTGTACTCTTCGCACCCGGAGTGTCCCCTTTGCAACCAAAGTATACTCTCTGCACCGGAGTGTACTCTCCGCACCCGGAGTGTCCTCTCTGCACCCGAAGTGTTCTCTCCGCACCGGAGCGCACTCTCCGCACCCAAAGTGTCCTCTCTGCACCTAGAGTGTACTCTCCGCACCTAGAGTGTCCTCTCGGCACCCAAAGTGTCCTCTCCACACTGGAGTGTACTCTCCGCACCTGGAGTGTCCTCTCTGCACCCAGAGTGGAATCTCCGCACTGGAGTGTACTCTCTGCACCCGGAGTGTCTTCTCTGCACCCAAAGTGTCCTCTCTGCACCGGAGCGTACTCTCCGCACCTGGAGTGTCCTCTCTGCACCCAAAGTGTCCTCTCCGCACCAGAGTGCACTTTCCGCACCCGAAGTGTCCTCTCTGCACCTAGAGTGTACTCTGTGCACAAGGAGTGTCCTCTCTGCACCTAGAGTGTACTCTGTGCACACGGAGTATCCTCTCTGCACCTAGAGTGTACTCTGTGCACACGGAGTGTCCTCTCGGCACCCGAAGTGTCCTCTCCGCACCGGAGTGTAGTCTCCGCACCTGGAGTGTCCTCTGCACCCAGAGTGTACTCTCCGCACCCGGAGTGTCCCCCCTGCACCCGAAGTGTTCTCTCCGCACCGGAGTGTACTCTCCGCACCTGGAGTGTCCTCTCTGCACCCAGAGTGGAATCTGCCCTCTCGGAGCAGATCTCCACCCTGAGTGCAGAGATTGCACCCCGAGTGCAGACGTAAACATACTACTCATAACTTACCTTTGTGAATGCCGAAAGTTGTACATTCTGAGTCGTTTTTTCTTCTGTTAAGTTCTCCATTGACTGGAGTGTGATTCGTGCCTCTCTGTGCTCTCGGTAGCATGTGAAAAGGTTGCAAACATCCGATTTTGAGTAAAAAAGAGCTTGGAAAAGAGACCAAACTGAGAAAAAAAACATGTAGAAAAGACAGCAGGAGCTAAATATATTAAATATAATATAAATATTCTAAAATGTTAAGGGACAAAGCAGCTGAGCAGGTGCAACAAATTGCAGGCGCCATAAATGGAAATGAATGAAAATCAATGTAACAGGGAAGCAGTGGGAGGAGTCGGGGTTTCTTCCCAGGTGAATGGTTTGTGTGACGCTAACATGGCTGCACCCAGAGAATGTGATATAATCTGGATATCTGACTCACGTCCAGGTTGTTTCTTCTCCATAACTTTTCACTGTTATGTGTAGACTGGCCTGCTGGACCCATGGGGCAGGGTTGGACCACATTATATAGCTGTGTTGGCTAAATAATGCGGCAAGAAGAGTTCAAATTATGCGGCGTGTGGCAGTACATCTTGTGACAGTTTTACATCATTATTGCATCAGTTTTATTTGTTAACAGGGTAACTCCTCGTTAGCATCAGTTTATAACACCTGCCTTCAGCAACAGAAAAATTACCAGTTAAGCTTTAGAAAGGGCCCTTAACCACTGTAAATATAATTAATTAAACAGTGGTACTTTTTTTTTAACTAATAACTTTGGCGCTGTTTGACGAATCTGCACAAAACTTTTTAAAAAAAGCTAATTCACATCATCTCCTTTCTGGAAAGTTTCAGGGTGATCTGTCAAGCGACAGCCAAGAAAAGGGGTGGGTCTCAAAACACTTTTCTCCCATGCAATTTCCATAGGAAAAATTACAGAAAAGCCATACTGAAAAACACGACTGAGCAGAATTACACCAAGTTTGAAGGGAAGTTAGATATTTATCCAGAAAGTGTGCTTATTTTGATGTAGAGTAAATCCATTCAGCTGGTTAGAGAATTTATGGTTTAAAAAATAGAGATATCTGTTGCTGCGGGTCGCCCGCAGGAAAAACAACAAAAAAGATTCTGTTTGGCTGGTCCTGCGAGCGTCTCATGGGACCGAGTGATGTGATTGGCTGGCACAACAGGAAGAAAACTTTTACAGCCACCATTACAGGACTCGAGGAAAATGAAAAATAAAAAACCATATAATGGCGCAGGGTACTGATACCCTGACCCCTAACCCTAGTGGTGTGTGTAGTGTTGCCGCAGGAAGTGGGCAGGACCACTTCCTTGGAATCAGAAGGGGTTGGGGGCAAAAACCCCCGGCGAGAGGTGCGAGATGGATCGCACCAGGAGGACACGGGGAGGGTATAAATAAAGGTGAGGAATGCGGGAAAAGGGTCTTTAATGCGAGAGCAGATAATAAACGGATGCGACCCCATACCTGTGTGTGTGTGCCTTCAACTTCCGCGTGGCTCGCCAGCGACGCTACACAACAGTGTGCAGGGGACCCCAGAGGTACCTCCAGTGAGCACAACATTAATAACAAAATGTAGTTTAGTCACAGTCCCACTGGACTCCCACAGGACCCAGGGCTGCCTGATGGCCCCGCCAGGCTCTGGTGGCAGCAAGTGTGGGCCACGTGTCCCTACACACGAGTCCCAGGAAATGGGGGCGGGGATGGAGTCTGTAGATGGTTGGCTGCTCATGGAGGCTTGGCCGCCTGCAGGGTGTTGGGCGCTGGGGGGGGGGTGGAGTCTGTAGGTGGTTGGCTGCTCATGGAGGCTTGGCTGCCGGCAGGGTGTTGGGCGCTGGGGGCGGGGGATGGAGTCTGTAGATGGTTGGCCGCTCATGGAGGCTTGGCCGCCTGCAGGGTGTTGGGCGCTGGGGGTGGGGGATGGAGTCTGTAGGTGGTTGGCTGCTCACGGAGGCTTGGCCGCCTGCAGGGTGTTGGGCGATGGGGGTGGGGGATGGAGTCTGTAGATGGTTGGCTGCTCACTGAGGCTTGCCCGCCTGCAGGGTGTTGGGCGCGGGGGATGGAGTCTGTAGATGGTTGGCCGCTCACGGAGGCTTGGCCGCCTGCAGGGTGTTGGGCGCTGGGGGCGGGGGATGGAGTCTGTAGATTGTTGGAGGCTTGACCGCCTGCAGGGTGTAGGGGGCGGGGGATGGAGTCTATAGATGGTTGGCCGCTCATGGAGGCTTGGCCGCCTGCAGGGTGTTGGGCGCTGGGGGCGGGGATGGAGTCTGTAGATGGTTGGCTGCTCATGGAGGCTTGGCCGCCTGCAGGGTGTTGGGCGCTGGGGGTGGGGGGTGGAGTCTGTAGGTGGTTGGCTGCTCATGGAGGCTTGGCCGCCTGCAGGGTGTTGGGCGCTGGGGGCGGGGGATGGAGTCTGTAGATGGTTGGCCGCTCATGGAGGCTTGGCCGCCTGCAGGGTGTTGGGCGCTGGGGGTGGGGGATGGAGTCTGTAGGTGGTTGGCTGCTCACGGAGGCTTGGCCGCCTGCAGGGTGTTGGGCGATGGGGGTGGGGGATGGAGTCTGTAGATGGTTGGCTGCTCACTGAGGCTTGCCCGCCTGCAGGGTGTTGGGCGCGGGGGAAGGAGTCTGTAGATGGTTGGCTGCTCATGGAGGCTTGGCCGCCTGCAGGGTGTTGGGCGCTGGGGGGGGGGTGGAGTCTGTAGGTGGTTGGCTGCTCATGGAGGCTTGGCTGCCGGCAGGGTGTTGGGCGCTGGGGGCGGGGGATGGAGTCTGTAGATGGTTGGCCGCTCATGGAGGCTTGGCCGCCTGCAGGGTGTTGGGCGCTGGGGGTGGGGGATGGAGTCTGTAGGTGGTTGGCTGCTCACGGAGGCTTGGCCGCCTGCAGGGTGTTGGGCGATGGGGGTGGGGGATGGAGTCTGTAGATGGTTGGCTGCTCACTGAGGCTTGCCCGCCTGCAGGGTGTTGGGCGCGGGGGATGGAGTCTGTAGATGGTTGGCCGCTCACGGAGGCTTGGCCGCCTGCAGGGTGTTGGGCGCTGGGGGCGGGGGATGGAGTCTGTAGATGGTTGGAGGCTTGACCGCCTGCAGGGTGTAGGGGGCGGGGGATGGAGTCTATAGATGGTGGGCCGCTCATGGAGGCTTGGCCGCCTGCAGGGTGTTGGGCGCTGGGGGCGGGGATGGAGTCTGTAGATGGTTGGCTGCTCATGGAGGCTTGGCCGCCTGCAGGGTGTTGGGCGCTGGGGGTGGGGGGTGGAGTCTGTAGGTGGTTGGCTGCTCATGGAGGCTTGGCCGCCTGCAGGGTGTTGGGCGCTGGGGGCGGGGGATGGAGTCTGTAGATGGTTGGCCGCTCATGGAGGCTTGGCCGCCTGCAGGGTGTTGGGCGCTGGGGGTGGGGGATGGAGTCTGTAGGTGGTTGGCTGCTCACGGAGGCTTGGCCGCCTGCAGGGTGTTGGGCGATGGGGGTGGGGGATGGAGTCTGTAGATGGTTGGCCGCTCACGGAGGCTTGGCCGCCTGCAGGGTGTTGGGCGCTGGGGGCGGGGGATGGAGTCTGTAGATGGTTGGAGGCTTGACCGCCTGCAGGGTGTTGGGGGCGGGGGATGGAGTCTATAGATGGTTGGCCACTCATGGAGGCTTGGCCGCCTGCAGGGTGTTGGGCGCTGGGGGCGGGGGATGTAGTCTGTAGATGGTTGGCCACTCATGGAGGCTTGGCCGCCTGCCGGGTGTTGGGCGCTGGGGGCGGGGGATGGAGTCTGTAGATGGTTGGCCACTCATGGAGGCTTGGCTGCCTGCCGGGTGTTGGGCACTGGGGGCGGGGGATGGAGTCTGTAGGTGGTTGGCTGCTCATGGAGGCTTGGCCGCCTCCAGGGTGTTGGGCGCAGAGCTATTGTCATAAGATATTGATTTATATTAAAAGAAATATTGAAAAAAACACAAAGGTTACATTAAAACCATGAACAACACTAAAATTCCCAAGTTATATGTAAATACAAATATATATTCATGTCAGTGAAAATAAATGTGCCCAAATAACACTTTATGTAGAGCAACTGGTTTAAATCTTTTGATTAAAACCAGGAAGTAACACTAAGAGAGTTCATCACAGCCTCACATCGGTACCCACAGGAGTCCCTTGGGGACTGACTTTGTCTCCCTATCTGTTAGATATTTGTGTAAGCCCCTTCCAGTCATCATCAGAAGCACAGGATGCCTGCTAACCCCTGTGCAGATGGCACCAGCTCATTTTACAAATGACCGGATACTAATGATGTGAGACTATGGATGAATTCCAACTGGTTAAAAATTACCCTTGATACAACTGAGATTCTTGTGGTTGGGAGACACTAATTATGTTATGTTATGGTTATATTATGTTATGTTTATGTTATGGTATTTTATGGTTATGTTATAATTATGTTGTGGTTATGTTACAAAGATTACATTGGCTTTCTATCCAAAAGAAGATTTAAGACCTTTTAAGTCATTGTGCATAGTACATTTGTGTATACAGGGCAATTCCACCAACAACTTTCCTCCTGGAAGTGGAACCTGCTTCATTTAGATCTGCGATCCATTCCCTCTCGTCACTGTTTTAGAAAAAAAACTGAGACAGCATTCCAGCTCAAGCATTCTAGCTCAAGGATTCTAGCTCGAGCATTCCAGCTCAAGCATGTAAGCTCAAGCATTCTAGCTCAAGCATTCTAGCTCAAGCATTCCAGCTCTAACATTCCACCTTACACATTCCACCTCAAGCATTCTAGCTCAAGCATTCCAACTCAAGCATCCTAGCTCAAGCATTCCAGCTCAATCATTCCAGTCCAAACATTCTAGCTCGAGCATTTCAGCTCAAGCATGTAAGCAAAAGCATTCCAGCTCAAGCATGTAAGTGAAAGCATTCCAGCTCAAGCATTCCAGCTCTAACATTCCACCTTACGCATTCACCCTCAAGCGTTCTAGCTCAAGCATTCCAACTCAAGCATCCTAGCTCAAGCATTCCAGCTCAATCTTTCCAGTCCAAACATTCTAGCTCGAGCATTCCAGCTCAAGCATTCCAGCTCTAACATTCCACCTTAAGCATTCCAGCTCAAGCATTCTAGCTCAAACATTCTAGCTCAAGCATTCCAACTCAAGCATCGTAGCTCAAGCATTCCAGCTCAAGCATTCTAGCTTGAGCATTCTAGGTCAAGCATTCCAGGCCAAGCATTCTACGCCAAGCATTCCAGCGAAAGCATGTAAGCGAAAGCATTCCAGTTCAAGCATTCTAGCTTGAGCATTTCAGCTCAAGCATTTTAGCTCAAGCATTCTAACTCAAGCATTCCAGCTCAAGGATTCTAGCTCAAGCATTCCAGCTCCAGCATGTAAGTGAAAGCATTCCAGCTCAAGAATTCTAGCTCAAGCATTCCAGCTCAAGCATGTAAGCAAAAGCATTCCAGCTCTAACATCCATCTTAAGCATTCCAGCTCAAGCATTCTAGCTCAAGCATTCCAACTCAAGCATCGTAGCTCAAGCATTCCAGCTCAAGCATTCTAGCTCAAGCGTTCCAACTCAAGCATCGGAGCTCAAGCATTCTAGGTCAAGCATTCCAGGCCAAGCATTCTACGTCAAACATTCCAGCTCAAGCATGTAAGCGAAAGCATTTCAGCGAAAGCTTTCTAGCTCGAGCATTCTAGCTTGAGCATTTCAGCTCAAGCATTCTAGCTCAAGCATTCCAGCTCAAAGATTATAGCTCATGCATTCCAGCTCAAGCATGTAAGTGAAAGCATTCCAGCTCAACCATTCTAGCTCAAGCATTCCAGTTCAAGGATTGTAGATTAAGCATTCTAACTCAAGCATTCCAGCTCGAGCATTCCAGACCAAACGTTCTAGCTCAAGCGCTCTAGCTCAAGCATTCTAGCTTAAGCATATAAGTGAACGCATTCCCTCTCAAGCATTGTCTCTCATATATTCCAGCTCAAGCATTCCAGCGAAAGCATTAAAACAAAAGCATTGCAGCTCAAGCATTTAAGCAAAAGCATTCCAGCTCAAGTATAGAAACGAAAGCATTCCCGCACAAGCATTCCAGCCCAAGCATTCCAGGCCAAGCATTCCAGCCCAAGTATTCAGATCAAGCATTCCAGCTCAAGCATATAAATGAAAGCATCACAGCTGAAGCATTCTAGCCAAAGCATTCCAGCCCAAGCATTCTAGATCGCGCATTTCAGCTCACACATTCCAGCTCAAGCCTGTAAGCGAAAACATTCTAGCTCAAGGATTCCAGCTCAAGCATTCCAGCCCAAGCATCCCAGCCCAAGCATTCAGCTCAAGCATTCCAGCTCAAGCATATAAATGAAAGCATTCCAGCTCAAGCATATAAACAAAAGCATTCCACCCCAAGCATTCCATCTCAAGCATATAACTGAAAGCATCACACTTCAAGCATTGTAGCCAAAGCATTCCAGCCCAAGCATTGTAGCTCACGCATTTCAGCTTACAGATTCCAGCTCAAGCCTGTAAGCGAAAGCATTCTAGCTCAAGGGTTCCAGCTCAAGCATTCCAGCCCAAGCATGTAAGCGAAAGCATTCTAGGTCAAGGATTCCAGCTCAAGCATTCCAGCCCAAGCATCCCACGCCAAGCATTCAGATCAAGCATTCCAGCTCAAGCATATAAACAAAAGCATTCCAGCATTCCACCCCCCAAGCATTCCACTCAAGCATATAACTGAACGCATTCCAGCCCAAGCATTCTATACGCGAAAGCTTTCCTCTCCTCTCTATGTTCGGTCTCTTTGGAGGCATCACGATGAAGGTTGCGGAATAGAACCAGTCGAATTCTCACAAGTAAGTAGTGACACCCAAATCCACTTCCGGCTTGAAAAGATCCAAGAACCTAGTGCGACAGCACTTCCTGCTTGGGTCAGAGGATGAAGCCGGGCTTCCGGTGCTTTGATGCAGCCAAGATCCTGGTCCCAGGACAACCAGGTTCACTGACCACCGAGGTGCACCTTGTGCCTAGGAGCACCTCCAAGCACCTCACTGACAGCAAAGAACCGGGGACCTCTGCTTGAATCCGATCTCTAGATCCCCCCACGCCAAAGCTCGGACAAAGGCGTCCGCCTGGAGTGGAAAAGCTTCTTACCACCGCAGACCACCTGGTAGAGTGGAAAATGGCATCCCGTGGCTACCACAGAAACTCACCGGCAGCCTGCAGAGGTTACAACACGAGCAGCCTGCTACACATTGTGGGCAAAAACTGCCCAGGTGGATTATTGTTACCAAAGGTCATGGGATTTTCTCCGGAAGGTTTGTGCATCTAATTCTGAGTTGTCCACTATCTAATGGAGAATAATTTGGGGTGACAGTATTTGCAACTGGAATTACCACTCAATATTGCCCTCTGCACACTGTTTTAATAAGTGCTTAATTTGAGCCGGTGGTTTCCGGTGCTCGGCACTGGCACTGGCACTTAATCGTCAACACCGGATTTGTGACAGCTGCCACGTGGTCCTGCTTGCGTAATTCTCTAATGAACGCCACAGTTGTTTCATGCTGCATATACATTAAAAATGGCTAATACTTGCCACCCAGAGCGGTAAAAATAGCTCGGTTGGCTCGTGTTAGTCGTTTTAATGTATAAAATGTCTGAATTGTCATCAGTAGCGCGGATATCGGTACTGGGTGGCGCGCGCTGTTGTGGTCTCCTGACAAGGGCCGGCACTTATTTTTTTTTTACAAATTAAGTATTGGTTTTAATTGGACAAATTCCTTCATTTATTATCGGGCGGAATCTGGGTGTGAAAAAAACAGGATTTTGTGCAATTTGCGAGGGACGTATGGATTAAAGGGCTCTCCTTGTGAAAGGCCCTGTGGAGGGCACGAAGATGATTGTTCCAGGGATGAAATTTAACAGGTGCGATGAATATTACCCATTACAATTTTAGTCCATTACATTAGACATAACAAGCGGATTTTTTTGTTTTCTGGACCAAAATCTGCATGTGACAGTATTTAACGGACATTTTCCTCAGGTACATTTCATAAGGGTTGAACTGAGATAGTTTGCCTGAGGAATCTGGAGGGACGCATTAATTACTAAAAAACATGTAATTCTGATTCCTGTACGACCAGACGTTTGAGAAGAGATGGGAAAAGAACAGACTTTTGCAATGAAGTTCTCAGAATGAGGTGGGTGTTGTGAAAATCTCTGAACATCCAGCGTGATCACATAAGGACCACCCTGCATGGACTTCCTTGAGATTGACTTCTGACCTGTGCATAAATGCTTCCGGGTGAAGGTCCGAGATGTTCCGAAACTGACCCGCTGGACACCGAGGACAGACCTGCGATGGCTTCTGCACACTTGATGGGTCATGAGCGTTCGAGCATTGGGACCATGACACTGCTTAGGGGTGCGCAAAATTAGTGTCAAGTGTTATAGCATAATTATGTGAAATTTTAGGAATATTATGTGAAATTATATGTAATTATACAAAATGCAGATTCGTCAATTGGCGCTGCATTTTAACACTAAATGTGTCTTTCCATCAATTTTGGAGGCGAGGGCGCATTTTGCACTAAAAATTGCTCGAAAACACAAGTGCCGTGAGCAGCAGCCGCCCATGTGCTGGTTGTGTGCATTGTTCCTCTGCTCCTGTGATATGATTGTGCAGCGAACTGCTGCGTAATCAAGCGATGAGGGGTAACAGCGTAATTTCAGGAATTCGCAGAACAAGCGTAATGTGAAATCCCGAAATTTCATGAAGTATGCCAGCGTAATTGTGCCTAGTCCAGCTGCCTTGTACCTGTTCGCGAACTGTAAAATGTCTTGAATCCAGAATGGAGGGCAGAACCGGATTACACTGGGTCAGAAACTCTTGAAAAACGAACTTCTCAATCTTCCCTTGGAGTGCGGAACCCGAGTAATGACTGAAGAATTCCACACGAAGATTCCTGCCTGCACCAGATCGGACCCGGTGACCCGCTGGTCTCTAAAGAATCCACTTTGAGGAAATAGTGAAACAGAACCGAACTTTGGGCCTGATTTAGAACTCGGCGGATGGGTTACTCCGTCTGCAGAATCTAAATCCCATAGGACATAATAGGATTTAGATTTCGGTGAACGGGATATCCATCACCATTGTGACGAGTAACCTGTCCGCCGAGTTCTAAATAAGGCCCTTTAATGGGTATTTTAAAAAAACGCAGGGTTTGATTAACAAAGGGACTTACGACTTGTAAGTGCAGAGATTCCACCTTGAGTGCAGAGGTTCTGCTACGAGTGCGAAGAATCCGTCACAAGTGCGACGACTCCGTACCCTTAACTTTACGAGTCGTAGGTTCCTTTGTGATTCGGGTGCCCAGTGTGGATGCCAAGCATCCCCCTACCCTGCAAACTCACAAATAGTCTCACTGGGATGAGAGAGCTGCCCAAGACAAAATCACTACCTGGACTGGCTGCACATTTTTTATTATATACTTCTAACTGCATCTCCATGCTAGTGGAAGCAACTCTTAAAAACGTCATGAAGGAGCTTACGAAGTGGAACTGAGAAAGCAACTCCCACATAATGGTATAACCAGCCTGTCACCTCCACGCTTCTGCTACTTTTAGCAGATAATTACCTCAATTTTGTTTCTATGACATTTTAAGAAATGTGACTGTGGCTGAGGGGTATTAAAGGTACTTATGAGGTATTCTATGATCCTGGAAATATCCCTGCATGATTCTGCTACTGGCAGAATGATCCTTCTTGGTTCTTCGGAGAGGATCGGCTAATGCGTGGCGGAAATTGGTCGATCGAGTGTGATTGTTAGTATCTTAATACATAAAGTGATGGTTTTATTATAGCGCTTTCCTTTTACGTCGAACCCGGTAAGGATTCCTACTCAAAAGAGAATATTTGAAATGGTTACAGGTTCAAGGCACGTGTTTAGTGCTTTCTAGAACTGGAAATTATTAGTACCTGAATGTCCATTGCACTTGCAGCAACTTGGTCTGTTGCACTTGTTAAGGTCATGGCGAGGGCTATAGCCAATGCTTAATTTGTTAAAAAGTCAATGTCAGGGCCAGTATCAACACAGCTACGAGCCACGCTCCAAAAGATTTCTATATACAATAGATAACGAAATATGGAGGTTCCAGCTCGTTTGAGGCAAATAGATAGGGAACAGTTAGAGAAAGTTTTAGCCGTTGTTGATAATGGTATGACTACCTTGTGAACTCGCATATACACGTCAAACAACATTGTGTCTTCTGCTATTTACATTATTAAAAATTATATGTCATTTTTACATCAATGGCAAAGTCAGCTTAGGTCCATTTTGCAGTTGACTTGGACTTTACAAGTTTTTAAGGCGAATCGCGTACCCAGGAAGCACATGAACTCCAAGGAGTTATTTGCCGCATTCAACCCTACACGTAAATAACTGATATTGGTGAAGTGGGAAGCTAGTTACGCAATGCTTCATGTAGTAAAGCTAGTAAAGTTGCATTTTTCAGTGTCCAAAACACCATCATCAGTGTGGTTAATACATGGGGTGATCACCCTGCCAACATCCACCTTTCAATTCACCTCAGTGTCTGAAGCATGTTCCTGTTGGCAGGGCATTTAGGATTGGGTAGGAAAATAAATATATATATATAAACAACACATAGCCCTAAGGACGGTAGCGGGCATTCTGTCCTGGATGCTTACCACCCCGCTGTCTCTTCAGCTTCCCAAGAAGATTGCCATCCAGACAACACGAAGACCCCTGGTATCTCATTCAGGTATGGGGTTAGGGCTTCTCCCTTAGGATGGGCCAAGCAAAAGGGTTACAACAACTATGCTCTCAGATCTAGACATAGGATTGGGTAGGAATAACTACAATCCCTAGGCTTTCAGGACTCATACAAAATGGTGGGGATGTCCATCTTCTTTATTTTGGCTGTAATAATGATTATTGTGTTGAGTTTCATCTGCCTTACTATCACATGATGCTTTTTATACTAGGATGCAATTGCTTCAATAAATGCATTGAAATACTGTTTGCAACACGTGTTCTGCATTGGCATTTGTGAGTAATGGAATAACTGAGTGAAAGGGGTCTGATCTATTTCCAATACTTTCCTGAGGAGTCAGCGTGTCAGGTTTAGGTTGCCACAAACGACCTCTCACCTGATAAGGTTGGGTGAGGCCCACCCTACCTAACCATACGTCTAGACTTCTAAATGTATTTTTCACTACTGTGAGGCCTATTGGTCCCATAGGAAAACATTAGGTCCCCTTATTATATTTACTAATTTGCAAATTTCTATTAGGAGCAGACAGGAATGTTGAGTTTGGTGTCTGAAGAATTGTAATTTAAAACCCTCTTTAATGGTAAAATCAGATTTTAAGTCACAATTATGAAAATGCCACTTTTAGACAGTTCCTAGAAAAAGAGATTTGCCTTTCCTGACAATTATTAACAACACATTTGATTCTGTGTAGTGGGCACGAAACTTGATTAGTGTGGCCACAGATTTATACTCTTCCATTTTTTGCAAATCTAGAACAAATACATTCGAATTCAACATGTCATAAACTTTGGAACTCTAAACCAACCGTGAAACTCAGGTAGGTGCTTCGCAAGGCCACCACAAAAACAAAACAAACTCTTATATGAACAATAATTAACATTCAAATCATACCTTTAAATCGTAACAACGTATATACAAATGATTCTTTTCAGATTAAAACATCACATAAGTAATGACACTGATATTGTCCCAGTTCTTGATTCAAATGCTCAAGAAGTTCTTCGACTTTTCTTTAAACTCCTCCACAAAACAACCATGGGTTGGAGAAACTGCCCTTGTGTGTACTTTAAGGAGGGGACCAAGTTTGTTTTTCTGTTTTCATCAGGTTCCAATTTTCATCAGGTTTACAAAGGCGGTTTCTCCAAGGCAGTGGTATTGACATGAAGGCAGTCTCCTGACATCCTTACTCTTAACTTTATCTTAACTTTGGACTTTTCTCAAGAAATACATTTGAGATTTTATACATATATCTAGCCGGATTGACTTAATTTATGATTTGTATATTTATTGACCTACTGTTCTACTTTGCCAAGACATAATGAAACACAAAAATTGTCTGGTGAAAGGGAGAGAGGAGATATTCATCGAGTGTCTGGATTGTATAATGTGTAACACGAAAATCTAGCTTTGAATCCTGGCTTCCCCACTTGACCAAATGTGTGATTCCAGGCAAATGGCTACTTCACTGTGTCTCATTTTGACCGTCTGACCTGAGAGGACTTTGCAGGAATTCAGTTCAGGATGTGCACTGTGTAAAAACCTAACTCGTCTGTGACTTACTAGACAATAAGTTGCAACCACAGTGTCTACCATATAGACAGTGCACATGGCACAAACTGACATATTTAGTTAACTCACAGCAGTGACATCAGAGTTAGAACCTGGATGCCCCCAGTAGGCCCCCGCCCCAACACCCATCAAACGTAAACCGATAAAGCCTGGTTGTCTTTGACACTGGAAGACTTTATTTATAAATGACAATAAAATTAAAACAACACTGTGCAGAATTATTTAAGTTATCACTAAAAAACATAATATGCAAAGCTAATTTAAATCCGGCAATAAATCATGATAACGCCCACAAAACCAAAGATCCTCCCGCATTCCTGAACTTCCGTTGGACCACACAGGTGAACGGTCCTTACCTGTATCCATGGGGGGCGGTTCCCAACACCTCACCGTCCCTTGTCCTCGTGCTCACGGTTCCGCCACCCCCCCCCAAACACCAATCTGCTGTGGGGGTGCAACGGGTTGGCCGAGAGCAGGAGCCCCGTGCCCACCCCAGCGATCTGGGCACCCTAACCCCCGAAGCTGGTGTGTACATCCGCCGGTTGGTTCATAACTGCAGGATCCTACCTCTGGTGTATCTAGGGGACCCTGCCTTGGGGACCCCTCTGTTGCTTATGGTGAATTTAGTATCTTATCTCACGCCTCGTCTCAAAGTCTCATATCCAAGGGATGGGAGGGTGGGTAACGCCGGTCACTGGTCTGGGCCGCCTACGCCGCATCCAAGAAAAGGCTGAGGCTTGATCTGGGGGGGTACTTAAATACCCCCTCAATGGATGTGGAATGGCGGCTGGAAGTGACACGCCCCCACGCGACTCACAGGATCCTACTCCTCTGCCCTCTCGCCTCGCGAGGCAAGAAGGGGGAAGTGCCTGATCCACTAGATGCAAGACCGGCGCACAGGGCCCAGGCCACAGAGGCCCCGGGTCCTAAGCTCTGCGCCACCCTGATTGGGGCAGCGCCCTGCCAATGCTGTGGGGAATTCGTGTTTGAAAACTGTAGGAGGCTGGACTGGCTTGTAGTGAGTACCAAGGGGTACTTGCACCTTGCACCAGGCCCAGTTATCCCTTATTAGTGTATAGGGTGTCTAGCAGCTTAGGCTGATAGATAATGGTAGCTTAGCAGAGCAGCTTAGGCTGAACTAGGAGACATGTGAAGCTACTACAGTACCACAAGGGTCACTTGCACAATATCATAAGAAAACACAATACACAGTTATACTAAAAATAAAGGTACTTTATTTTTATGACAATATGCCAAAGTATCTTAGAGTGTACCCTCAGTGAGAGGATAGGAAATATACACAAGATATATATACACAATAGCAAAAATATGCAGTATAGTCTTAGAAAACAGTGCAAACAATGTATAGTTACAATAGGATGCAATGGGGACACATAGGGATAGGGGCAACACAAACCATATACTCCAAAAGTGGAATGCGAACCACGAATGGACCCCAAACCTATGTGACCTTGTAGAGGGTCGCTGGGACTATTAGAAAATAGTGAGAGTTAGAAAATTAGCCCTCCCCAAGACCCTGAAAATTGAGTACAAAGTGCACTAAAGTTCCCCTAAGGACAAAGAAGTCGTGTTAGAGGAATAATGCAGGAAAGACACAAACCATCAATGCAACAACTGTGGATTTCCAATCTAGGGTACCTGTGGAACAAGGGGACCAAGTCCAAAAGTCACAAGCAAGTCGGAGATGGGCATATGCCCAGGAAATGCCAGCTGTGGATGCAAAGAAGCTTCTACTGGACAGAAGAAGCTGAGGTTTCTGCAGGAACAAAAAGGGCTAGAGACTTCCCCTTTGGTGGACGGATCCCTCTCGCCGTGGAGAGTTGTGCAGAAGTGTTTTCCCGCCAAAAGAACGCCAATAAGCCTTGCTAGCTGCAAATCGTGCAGTTAGCATTTTTGGACGCTGCTGTGGCCCTGGAGGGACCAGGACATCGCAAATTGGACCAGGAGAGAGAGGGGACGTCGAGCAAGACAAACAGCCCTCTCAGCAGCAGGTAGCACCTGGAGAAGTGCCAGAAACAGGCACTACGAGGATGCGTGAAACAGTGCTCACCTGAAGTTACACAAAGGAGTCCCACGTCGCCGGAGACCAACTTAGAAAGTCGTGCAATGCAGGTTAGAGTGCCGTGGACCCAGGCTTGGCTGTGCACGAAGGATTTCCACCGGAAGTGCACAGGGGCCGGAGTAGCTGCAAAAGTCGCGTTTCCCAGCAATGCAGTCTAGCGAGGTGAGGCAAGGACTTACCTCCACCAAACTTGGACTGAAGAGTCACTGGACTGTGGGAGTCACTTGGACAGAGTTGCTGGATTCGAGGGACCTCGCTCGTCATGCTGAGAGGAGACCCAAGGGACCGGTAATGCAGCTTTTTGGTGCCTGCGGTTGCAGGGGGAAGATTCCGTCGACCCACGGGAGATTTCTTCGGAGCTTCTAGTGCAGAGAGGAGGCAGACTACCCCCACAGCATGCACCACCAGGAAAACAGTCGAGAAGGCGGCAGGATCAGCGTTACAGAGTTGCAGTAGTCGTCTTAGCTACTTTGTTGCAGGTTTGCAGGCTTCCAGCGCGGTCAGCAGTCGATTCCTTGGCAGAAGGTGAAGAGAGAGATGCAGAGGAACTCGGATGAGCTCTTGCATTCGTTATCTAAGGAAATCCCCAAAGCAGAGACCCTAAATAGCCAGAAAAGAGGGTTTGGCTACTTAGGAGAGAGGATAGGCTAGCAACACCTGAAGGAGCCTATCAGAAGGAGTCTCTGACGTCACCTGCTGGCCCTGGCCACTCAGAGCAGTCCAGTGTGCCGGCAGCACCTCTGTTTCCAAGATGGCAGAGGTCTGGAGCACACTGGAGGAGCTCTGGACACCTCCCAGGGGAGGTGCAGGTCAGGGGAGTGGTCACTCCCCTTTCCTTTGTCCAGTTTCGCGCCAGAGCAGGGCTAAGGGGTCCCCTGAACCGGTGTAGACTGGCTTATGCAGAATTGGGCACATCTGTGCCCAAGAAAGCATTTCCAGAGGCTGGGGGAGGCTACTCCTCCCCTGCCTTCACACCATTTTCCAAAGGGAGAGGGTGTAACACCCTCTCTCAGAGGAAGTCCTTTGTTCTGCCATCCTGGGACAAGCCTGGCTTGACCCCAGGGGGGCAGAAACCTGTCTGAGGGGTTGGCAGCAGCAGCAGCTGCAGTGAAACCCCAGGAAAGGCAGTTTGGCAGTACCAGGGTCTGTGCTACAGACCACTGGGATCATGGGATTGTGCCAACTATGCCAGGATGGCATAGAGGGGGCAATTCCATGATCATAGACATGTTACATGGCCATATTCGGAGTTACCATTGTGAAGCTACATATAGGTAGTGACCTATATGTAGTGCACGCGTGTAATAGTGTCCCCGCACTCACAAAGTCCGGGGAATTGGCCCTGAACAATGTGGGGGCACCTTGGCTAGTGCCAGGGTGCCCTCACACTAAGTAACTTTGCACCTAACCTTTACCAGGTAAAGGTTAGACATATAGGTGACTTATAAGTTACTTAAGTGCAGTGTAAAATGGCTGTGAAATAACGTGGACGTTATTTCACTCAGGCTGCAGTGGCAGGCCTGTGTAAGAATTGTCAGAGCTCCCTATGGGTGGCAAAAGAAATGCTGCAGCCCATAGGGATGTCCTGGAACCCCAATACCCTGGGTACCTCAGTACCATATACTAGGGAATTATAAGGGTGTTCCAGTATGCCAATGTAAATTGGTAAAATTGGTCACTAGCCTGTTAGTGACAATTTGGAAAGAAATGAGAGAGCATAACCACTGAGGTTCTGGTTAGCAGAGCCTCAGTGAGACAGTTAGGCATCACACAGGGAACACATACATGTAGGCCACAAACTTATGAGCACTGGGGTCCTGACTAGCAGGGTCCCAGTGACACATAACAAACATACTGAAAACATAGGGTTTTCACTATGAGCACTGGGCCCTGGCTAGCAGGATCCCAGTGAGACAGTGAAAACACCCTGACATACACTCACAAACAGGCCAAAAGTGGGGGTAACAAGGCTAGAAAGAGGCTACTTTCTCACAAAAACTATGAAAGGTAACACATGTAAATGCAGTGATTGACATACTGTAGTGCTTTAAAGCAAAACGCAAGCACGCAAGACACAATATTTACAATTTGAGAGTTTTTTCTTATTTATCGTTTTTTGTGCAATTTACATGCTAAACCTTTTGATGGCTCGGCTCGGCTCGCGTTCTGGCTCTCGGAGCCAAGCCAGACCCCTGGCTCCGCACTGGTCCTGTCCTCCATAAGCAGGGGCTGACTTGCCCTTGCAGTTCGCCTTCAGTATTACCGAGTTCTCATAATAGTCAGAGCCTCGACTCTCCACTTTCGTATCCGCATTTACTTTAAATAGCGCCTACTTGTCGGAATGATCAGGCTTCGAAGCGCATGCATAAAAGAAACTGACAATAAATGACACCATAATAACATGTGGGCATAAATAAGGCATCACAACAGTTCCCTTTTGTTATAATTTTTCTTTCTACTTGAAATTTGAATGTCATCCAAAAAACAGCAAATCCGAGACTTTTGCACAAATGAAAAACGGCAATAAACATCCATTATTGAAATGACTTCTGGCGGGGCCCAGCGCCCCCGAGCTCAGGATCTGGAGGCCGGGCAGGGCCTGACAACAACATCCCGCATTAATCCTTCAAGGGACGGGCTGACAGTACCAGGGCTGCGTGACGTCAGAGCCGGGCAGCCGGCCACATCTGGAAGGACTCTCAGGCCTTTTATCCTTAAATAGGAAGACGCGTCCAGTTCTGTGGCTCTAACACATGCCCTTCAGCCCGTGAACGTCAACAGCAGATGATGGCGGTTTTGGCCATGAAACGAGCACTTTATGCCCTGAACTCAGGCAGTGTCCACAGTTTGGAAGAGCGGCGTCTGAGGCGATGGGCTCCAGATGTGAAGTGAGGCATCATGTCTCACACGAAGCCCACAACATCTCCCACGCTCCAGGAACACTTCCCAAAGAGTTAGAAATGCACTCCTGCAGAATTCCATCTTCCTTTGGGGTACATTTTAAACCCTTGTGATTCTCACCGGCACATGCAGGGGTACTCTTTGGAAGCTGGGCAGTTTCCCAGGAGCACTTCAGGAATTGTTTGTGAACTTCAGGTTGCGCACATGCACAAACAATGTATGCACGTGTGCATGCAGCAGGTGTCTACGTGTGCATGTGTAAATGTGCTATCCAAGGGGGGTCGCTCATGGAACTCTCTTACTTCTCAGGAAAAATGAAAATGTTTGCCCTTAAGAGAAATCTCTTCCCTTGTGCTGCTAGCAATCTCGAGGGGCTTCCTACCGATGCTTTGCGTCTTGATTTACTTCTTGCAGGGAGTAAATCCCTGAACATATCCAGGGTGGGGAACTACTTGCCAAACCTCTGTGATACGCACAACCTCAATTCTGGTGGGTGTTCACCTTCTGAGGCAGACAGCGCCCTCGTAGGGTACCCCAAACACACCCCTGGGAGCACATTCGCTCATGCTGGTGTAACATAACATCTGAGCAAATGCCTTTGTGAGTGTAAATTCGCATATTCTTAATGCAAATTTTAGCTTGCACTTGTAAATTGAGCTTGTTGTGTTATCAGCAGCCCTTTGGGAAATTTACTTGAAATATGCTCTGTCACTTTTCTGAGATCTGAGTTACTTTGTATGTGAGATCTAGTCCAACTGATCCATAAGGCTAGATACTAGTGCCCTGAGATCAGGACATTTAAATCACCTTGGACACCCCTCAGAGCTCTGCAACCTGGCAAATGACCCATCATATCTTTGAGTGCTGAGACACCATATCCTCTATGTAGGAAGTTGGCTCTGTATGTGCTATTTCAAAGTAAGGAATAGCATGCACAGAGTCCAAGGGTTCCCCTTAGAGGTAAAATAGTGGTAAAAAGAGATAATACTAATGCTCTATTTTGTGGTAGTGTGGTCGAGCAGTAGGCTTATCCAAGGAGTAGTGTTAAGCATTTGTTGTACATACACACAGACAATAAATGAGGTACACACACTCAGAGACAAATCCAGCCAATAGGTTTTTGTATAGAAAAATATCTTTTCTTAGTTTATTTTAAAAACCACAGGTTCAAATTCTACATGTAATATCTCATTCGAAAGGTATTGCAGGTAAGTACTTTAGGAACTTTAAATCATCAAAATTGCATGTATACTTTTCAAGTTATTCACAAATAGCTGTTTTAAAAGTGGACACAGTGCAATTTTCACAGTTCCTAGGGGAGGTAAGTATTTGTTAGGTTAACCAGGTAAGTAAGACACTTACAGGGCTTAGTTCTTGGTCCAAGGTAGCCAACCGTTGGGGGTTCAGAGCAACCCCAAAGTCACCACACCAGCAGCTCAGGGCCGGTCAGGTGCAGAGTTCAAAGTGGTGCCCAAAACACATAGGCTAGAATGGAGAGAAGGGGGTGCCCCGGTTCCGGTCTGCTTGCAGGTAAGTACCCGCGTCTTCGGAGGGCAGACCAGGGGGGTTTTGTAGGGCACCGGGGGGGACACAGGTCCACACAGAAATTTCACCCTCAGCGGCGCGGGGGCGGCCGGGTGCAGTGTAGAAACAAGCGTCGGGTTCGCAATGTTAGTCTATGAGAGATCTCGGGATCTCTTCAGCGCTGCAGGCAGGCAAGGGGGGGATTCCTCGGGGAAACCTCCACTTGGGCAAGGGAGAGGGACTCCTGGGGGTCACTTCTCCAGTGAAAGTCCGGTCCTTCAGGTCCTGGGGGCTGCGGGTGCAGGGTCTCTCCCAGGCGTCGGGACTTTAGGTTCAAAGAGTCGCGGTCAGGGGAAGCCTCGGGATTCCCTCTGCAGGCGGCGCTGTGGGGGCTCAGGGGGGACAGGTTTTGGTACTCACAGTATCAGAGTAGTCCTGGGGTCCCGCCTGAGGTGTCGGATCTCCACCAGCCGAGTCGGGGTCGCCGGGTGCAGTGTTGCAAGTCTCACGCTTCTTGCGGGGAGCTTGCAGGGTTCTTTAAAGCTGCTGGAAACAGAGTCGCAGCCTTTCTTGGAGCAGGTCCGCTGTCCTCGGGAGTTTCTTGTCTTTTCGAAGCAGGGCAGTCCTCAGAGGATGTCGAGGTCGCTGGTCCCTTTGGAAGGCGTCGCTGGAGCAGGATCTTTGGAAGGCAGGAGACAGGCCGGTGAGTTTCTGGAGCCAAGGCAGTTGTCGTCTTCTGGTCTTCCGCTGCAGGGGTTTTCAGCTGGGCAGTCCTCCTTCTTGTAGTTGCAGGAATCTAATTTTCTAGGGTTCAGGGTAGCCCTTAAATACTAAATTTAAGGGCGTGTTTAGGTCTGGGGGGTTAGTAGCCAATGGCTACTAGCCCTGAGGGTGGGTACACCCTCTTTGTGCCTCCTCCCAAGGGGAGGGGGTCACGATCCTAACCCTATTGGGGGAATCCTCCATCTGCAAGATGGAGGATTTCTAAAAGTTAGAGTCACCTCAGCTCAGGACACCTTAGGGGCTGTCCTGACTGGCCAGTGACTCCTCCTTGTTTTTCTCATTATTTTCTCCGGCCTTGCCGCCAAAAGTGGGGCCTGGCCGGAGGGGGCGGGCAACTCCACTAGCTGGAGTGTCCTGCTGGGTTGGCACAAAGGAGGTGAGCCTTTGAGGCTCACCGCCAGGTGTGACAATTCCTGCCTGGGGGAGGTGTTAGCATCTCCACCCAGTGCAGGCTTTGTTACTGGCCTCAGAGTGACAAAGGCACTCTCCCCATGGGGCCAGCAACATGTCTCGGTTTGTGGCAGGCTGCTAAAACTAGTCAGCCTACACAGATAGTCGGTTAAGTTTCAGGGGGCACCTCTAAGGTGCCCTCTGGGGTGTATTTGACAATAAAATGTACACTGGCATCAGTGTGCATTTATTGTGCTGAGAAGTTTGATACCAAACTTCCCAGTTTTCAGTGTAGCCATTATGGTGCTGTGGAGTTCGTGTTTGACAAACTCCCAGACCATATACTCTTATGGCTACCCTGCACTTACAATGTCTAAGGTTTTGTTTAGACACTGTAGGGGTACCATGCTCATGCACTGGTACCCTCACCTATGGTATAGTGCACCCTGCCTTAGGGCTGTAAGGCCTGCTAGAGGGGTGTCTTACCTATACTGCATAGGCAGTGAGAGGCTGGCATGGCACCCTGAGGGGAGTGCCATGTCGACTTACTCGTTTTGTCCTCACTAGCACACACAAGCTGGCAAGCAGGGTGTCTGTGCTGAGTGAGAGGTCTCCAGGGTGGCATAAGACATGCTGCAGCCCTTAGAGACCTTCCTTGGCATCAGGGCCCTTGGTACTAGAAGTACCAGTTACAAGGGACTTATCTGGATGCCAGGGTCTGCCAATTGTGGATACAAAAGTACAGGTTAGGGAAAGAACACTGGTGCTGGGGCCTGGTTAGCAGGCCTCAGCACACTTTCAATTGTAAACATAGCATCAGCAAAGGCAAAAAGTCAGGGGGCAACCATGCCAAGGAGGCATTTCCTTACACAACCCCCCCCCAAACGAAAGAGGATGAGACTAACCTTTCCCAAGAGAGTCTTCATTTTCTAAGTGGAAGAACCTGGAAAGGCCATCTGCATTGGCATGGGCAGTCCCAGGTCTGTGTTCCACTATAAAGTCCATTCCCTGTAGGGAGATGGACCACCTCAACAGTTTAGGATTTTCACCTTTCATTTGCATCAGCCATTTGAGAGGTCTGTGGTCAGTTTGAACTAGGAAGTGAGTCCCAAAGAGGTATGGTCTCAGCTTCTTCAGGGACCAAACCACAGCAAAGGCCTCCCTCTCAATGGCACTCCAACGCTGCTCCCTGGGGAGTAACCTCCTGCTAATGAAAGCAACAGGCTGGTCAAGGCCATCATCATTTGTTTGGGACAAAACTGCCCCTATCCCATGTTCAGAGGCATCAGTCTGCACAATGAACTGCTTAGAATAATCTGGAGCTTTTAGAACTGGTGCTGAGCACATTGCTTGTTTCAGGGTGTCAAAGGCCTGTTGGCATTCCACAGTCCAGTTCACTTTCTTGGGCATTTTCTTGGAGGTGAGTTCAGTGAGGGCTGTCACAATGGATCCATATCCCTTCACAAACCTCCTGTAATACCCAGTCAAGCCAAGGAATGCCCTGACTTGAGTCTGGGTTTTTGGAGCTACCCAGTCCAGAATAGTCTGGATCTTGGGTTGGAGTGGCTGAACTTGGCCTCCACCTACAAGGTGGCCCAAGTAAACCACAGTTCCCTGCCCTATCTGGCATTTGGATGCCTTGATAGAGAGGCCTGCTGATTGCAGAGCCTTCAAAACCTTCTTCAGGTGGACCAGGTGATCCTGCCAGGTGGAGCTAAAGACAGCAATATCATCAAGATAAGCTGTGCTAAAGGACTCCAAGCCAGCAAGGACTTGATTCACCAACCTTTGGAAGGTGGCAGGGGCATTCTTTAAACCAAAGGGCATAACAGTAAACTGATAATGCCCATCAGGTGTGGAGAATGCTGTCTTTTCTTTTGCTCCAGGTGCCATTTTTATTTGCCAGTACCCTGCTGTCAAGTCAAAGGTACTTAAGAATTTGGCAGCACCTAATTTATCAATGAGCTCATCAGCTCTTGGAATTGGATGAGCATCTGTCTTGGTGACAGAATTGAGCCCTCTGTAGTCCACACAAAACCTCATCTCTTTCTTTCCATCTTTGGTGTGAGGTTTGGGGACTAAGACCACTGGGCTAGCCCAGGGGCTGTCAGAGCGCTCAATTACTCCCAATTCCAGCATCTTGTGGACTTCCACCTTGATGCTTTCCTTAACATGGTCAGATTGTCTAAAGATTTTGTTCTTGACAGGCATGCTGTCTCCTGTGTCCACATCATGGGTACACAGGTGTGTCTGACCAGGGGTTAAGGAGAAGAGTTCAGGAAACTGTTGTAGGACTCTCCTACAATCAGCTTGCTGTTGGCCAGAGAGGGTGTCTGAGTAGATCACTCCATCTACTGTGCCATCTTTTGGGTCTGATGACAGAAGATCAGGGAGAGGTTCACTCTCTGCCTCCTGATCCTCATCCGTTACCATCAACAGATTGACATCAGCCCTGTCATGGAAGAGCTTAAGGCGGTTCACATGGATCACCCTCTTGGGGCTCCTGCTTGTGCCCAGGTCCACCAGGTAGGTGACCTGACTCTTCCTTTCTAGTACTGGGTAAGGGCCACTCCATTTGTCCTGGAGTGCCCTGGGAGCCACAGGCTCCAGAACCCAGACTTTCTGCCCTGGTTGGAACTCAACCAGTGCAGCCTTTTGGTCATACCAAAACTTCTGGAGTTGTTGGCTAGCCTCAAGGTTTTTGGTTGCCTTTTCCATGTACTCTGCCATTCTAGAGCGAAGGCCAAGTACATAGTCCACTATGTCTTGCTTAGGCTCATGGAGAGGTCTCTCCCAGCCTTCTTTAACAAGAGCAAGTGGTCCTCTTACAGGATGACCAAACAGAAGTTCAAAGGGTGAGAATCCTACTCCCTTCTGTGGCACCTCTCTGTAAGCGAAAAGCAGACATGGCAAGAGGACATCCCATCTCCTTTTGAGTTTTTCTGGGAGCCCCATGATCATGCCTTTTAATGTCTTGTTGAATCTCTCAACCAAGCCATTAGTCTGTGGATGGTATGGTGTAGTGAATTTATAAGTCACTCCACACTCATTCCACATGTGCTTTAGGTATGCTGACATGAAGTTGGTACCTCTGTCAGACACCACCTCCTTAGGGAAACCCACTCTGGTAAAGATACCAATGAGGGCCTTGGCTACTGCAGGGGCAGTAGTCGACCTAAGGGGAATAGCTTCAGGATACCTGGTAGCATGATCCACTACTACCAGGATATACATATTTCCTGAGGCTGTGGGAGGTTCCAGTGGACCAACTATGTCCACACCCACTCTTTCAAAGGGGACCCCCACCACTGGGAGTGGAATGAGGGGGGCCTTTGGATGCCCACCTGTCTTACCACTGGCTTGACAGGTGGGGCAGGAGAGGCAAAACTCCTTAACCATGTTGGACATATTGGGCCAGTAGAAGTGGTTGACTAACCTCTCCCACGTCTTGGTTTGTCCCAAATGTCCAGCAAGGGGAATGTCATGGGCCAATGTTAGGATGAACTTCCTGAACAGCTGAGGCACTACCACTCTCCTAGTGGCACCAGGTTTGGGGTCTCTGGCCTCAGTGTACAGGAGTCCATCTTCCCAATAGACCCTATGCGTTCCATTTTTCTTGCCTTTGGACTCTTCAGCAGCTTGCTGCCTAAGGCCTTCAAGAGAGGGACAGGTTTCTTGTCCCTTACACAGCTCCTCCCTTGAGGGTCCCCCTGGGCCTAAGAGCTCAACCTGATAAGGTTCAAGCTCCAAAGGCTCAGTTCCCTCAGAGGGTAGAACTTCTTCCTGAGAAGAGAGGTTCCCTTTCTTTTGCTGTGTGGTAGCTGGTTTCCCAACTGACTTTCCTGTTCTCTTGGTAGGCTGGGCCATTCTTCCAGACTCCAGCTCTACTTGTTCACCCTGTGCCTTGCATTGTGCTCTTGTTTTCACACACACCAGTTCAGGGATACCCAGCATTGCTGCATGGGTTTTTAGTTCTACCTCAGCCCATGCTGAGGACTCCAGGTCATTTCCAAGCAGACAGTCCACTGGGATATTTGAGGAGACCACCACCTGTTTCAGGCCATTGACCCCTCCCCATTCTAAAGTAACCATTGCCATGGGATGTACTTTTCTCTGATTGTCAGCGTTGGTGACTGTGTAAGTTTTCCCAGTCAGGTATTGGCCAGGGGAAACCAGTTTCTCTGTCACCATGGTGACACTGGCACCTGTATCCCTCAGGCCCTCTATTCTAGTCCCATTAATTAAGAGTTGCTGTCTGTATTTTTGCATGTTAGGCGGCCAGATAGCTAGTGTGGCTAAATCCACCCCACCCTCAGAAACTAGAGTAGCTTCAGTGTGGACCCTGATTTGCTCTGGGCACACTGTTGATCCCACTTGGAGACTAGCCATACCAGTGTTACCTGGATGGGAGTTTGGAGTGGAACCTTTCTTGGGACAGGCCTTGTCTCCAGTTTGGTGTCCATGCTGTTTACAGCTATGACACCAGGCCTTTTTGGGATCAAAGTTTTTACCCTTGTACCCATTGTTTTGTGAAGAGGTTCTGGGCCCACCCTCCTGTGCAGGTTTTTGGGGGCCTGTAGAAGACTCTTTACTATTTTTAGTTTTGGTTGTCTCATCACCCTTCCCCTGGGGAGTCTTTGTGACCCCTTTCTTTTGGTCACCCCCTGTTGAAGTCTTGGACACCCTTGTCTTGACCCAATGGTCCGCCTTCTTTCCCAATTCTTGGGGAGAAATTGGTCCTAGGTCTACCAGATGCTGATGCAGTTTATCATTGAAACAATTACTCAATAGGTGTTCTTTCACAAATAAATTGTACAGCCCATCATAATTACTTACACCACTGCCTTGAATCCAACCATCTAGTGTTTTCACTGAGTAGTCAACAAAGTCAACCCAGGTCTGGCTCGAGGATTTTTGAGCCCCCCTGAACCTAATCCTGTACTCCTCAGTGGAGAATCCAAAGCCCTCAATCAGGGTACCCTTCATGAGGTCATAAGATTCTGCATCTTTTCCAGAGAGTGTGAGGAGTCTATCCCTACACTTTCCAGTGAACATTTCCCAAAGGAGAGCACCCCAGTGAGATCTGTTCACTTTTCTGGTTACACAAGCCCTCTCAAAAGCTGTGAACCACTTGGTGATGTCATCACCATCTTCAAATTTTGTCACAATGCCTTTGGGGATTTTTAACATGTCAGGAGAATCTCTGACCCTATTTATATTGCTGCCACCATTGATGGGTCCTAGGCCCATCTCTTGTCTTTCCCTTTCTATGGCTAGGAGCTGTCTCTCTAAAGCCAATCTTTTGGCCATCCTGGCTAACAGGAGGTCATCTTCACTGAGAGCATCCTCAGTGATTTCAGAAATGTGGGACCCTCCTGTGAGGGACTCACTATTTCTGACTAACACAGTTGGAGACAGGACTTGAGGGGTCCTGTTCTCCCTATTTAGGACTGGAGGAGGGACATTGGCCTCCAAGTCACTAATCTCTTCCTCTGTGAGGTCATCATCAGAGGGGTTGGCTTTTTCAAACTCTGCCAACAGCTCCTGGAGCTGAATTTTGGTAGGTCTGGAGCCAATGGTTATTTTTTTGATATTACAGAGAGACCTTAGCTCCCTCATCTTAAGATGGAGGTAAGGTGTGGTGTCGAGTTCCACCACATTCATCTCTGTATCAGACATTATTTTGCTAAGAGTTGGAAGACTTTTTAAAGAATCTAAAACTGTTTCTAGAATCTAATTTCAAACTTTTAACAAACTTTTAAACTCTAAAAGACAATGCTAAACAGGGACTTAACACACAAGGCCCTAGCAGGACTTTTAAGAATTTAGAAAAATTTCAAATTGCAAAAATTAATTTCTAATGACAATTTTGGAATTTGTTGTGTGATCAGGTATTGGCTGAGTAGTCCAGCAAATGCAAAGTCTTGTACCCCACCGCTGATCCACCAATGTAGGAAGTTGGCTCTGTATGTGCTATTTCAAAGTAAGGAATAGCATGCACAGAGTCCAAGGGTTCCCCTTAGAGGTAAAATAGTGGTAAAAAGAGATAATACTAATGCTCTATTTTGTGGTAGTGTGGTCGAGCAGTAGGCTTATCCAAGGAGTAGTGTTAAGCATTTGTTGTACATACACACAGACAATAAATGAGGTACACACACTCAGAGACAAATCCAGCCAATAGGTTTTTGTATAGAAAAATATATTTTCTTAGTTTATTTTAAGAACCACAGGTTCAAATTCTACATGTAATATCTCATTCGAAAGGTATTGCAGGTAAGTACTTTAGGAACTTTAAATCATCAAAATTGCATGTATACTTTTCAAGTTATTCACAAATAGCTGTTTTAAAAGTGGACACAGTGCAATTTTCACAGTTCCTAGGGGAGGTAAGTATTTGTTAGGTTAACCAGGTAAGTAAGACACTTACAGGGCTTAGTTCTTGGTCCAAGGTAGCCAACCGTTGGGGGTTCAGAGCAACCCCAAAGTCACCACACCAGCAGCTCAGGGCCGGTCAGGTGCAGAGTTCAAAGTGGTGCCCAAAACACATAGGCTAGAATGGAGAGAAGGGGGTGCCCCGGTTCCGGTCTGCTTGCAGGTAAGTACCCGCGTCTTCGGAGGGCAGACCAGGGGGGTTTTGTAGGGCACCGGGGGGGACACAGGTCCACACAGAAATTTCACCCTCAG
Organism: Pleurodeles waltl; assembly: GCF_031143425.1. Lineage (NCBI taxonomy): Eukaryota > Metazoa > Chordata > Amphibia > Caudata > Salamandridae > Pleurodeles > Pleurodeles waltl. The sequence continues at coordinate 1,068,870,819 of NC_090449.1, read as the reverse complement.
CGGCGCGGGGGCGGCCGGGTGCAGTGTAGAAACAAGCGTCGGGTTCGCAATGTTAGTCTATGAGAGATCTCGGGATCTCTTCAGCGCTGCAGGCAGGCAAGGGGGGGATTCCTCGGGGAAACCTCCACTTGGGCAAGGGAGAGGGACTCCTGGGGGTCACTTCTCCAGTGAAAGTCCGGTCCTTCAGGTCCTGGGGGCTGCGGGTGCAGGGTCTCTCCCAGGCGTCGGGACTTTAGGTTCAAAGAGTCGCGGTCAGGGGAAGCCTCGGGATTCCCTCTGCAGGCGGCGCTGTGGGGGCTCAGGGGGGACAGGTTTTGGTACTCACAGTATCAGAGTAGTCCTGGGGTCCCGCCTGAGGTGTCGGATCTCCACCAGCCGAGTCGGGGTCGCCGGGTGCAGTGTTGCAAGTCTCACGCTTCTTGCGGGGAGCTTGCAGGGTTCTTTAAAGCTGCTGGAAACAGAGTCGCAGCCTTTCTTAGAGCAGGTCCGCTGTCCTCGGGAGTTTCTTGTCTTTTCGAAGCAGGGCAGTCCTCAGAGGATGTCGAGGTCGCTGGTCCCTTTGGAAGGCGTCGCTGGAGCAGGATCTTTGGAAGGCAGGAGACAGGCCGGTGAGTTTCTGGAGCCAAGGCAGTTGTCGTCTTCTGGTCTTCCGCTGCAGGGGTTTTCAGCTGGGCAGTCCTCCTTCTTGTAGTTGCAGGAATCTAATTTTCTAGGGTTCAGGGTAGCCCTTAAATACTAAATTTAAGGGCGTGTTTAGGTCTGGGGGGTTAGTAGCCAATGGCTACTAGCCCTGAGGGTGGGTACACCCTCTTTGTGCCTCCTCCCAAGGGGAGGGGGTCACGATCCTAACCCTATTGGGGGAATCCTCCATCTGCAAGATGGAGGATTTCTAAAAGTTAGAGTCACTTCAGCTCAGGACACCTTAGGGGCTGTCCTGACTGGCCAGTGACTCCTCCTTGTTTTTCTCATTATTTTCTCCGGCCTTGCCGCCAAAAGTGGGGCCTGGCCGGAGGGGGCGGGCAACTCCACTAGCTGGAGTGTCCTGCTGGGTTGGCACAAAGGAGGTGAGCCTTTGAGGCTCACCGCCAGGTGTGACAATTCCTGCCTGGGGGAGGTGTTAGCATCTCCACCCAGTGCAGGCTTTGTTACTGGCCTCAGAGTGACAAAGGCACTCTCCCCATGGGGCCAGCAACATGTCTCGGTTTGTGGCAGGCTGCTAAAACTAGTCAGCCTACACAGATAGTCGGTTAAGTTTCAGGGGGCACCTCTAAGGTGCCCTCTGGGGTGTATTTGACAATAAAATGTACACTGGCATCAGTGTGCATTTATTGTGCTGAGAAGTTTGATACCAAACTTCCCAGTTTTCAGTGTAGCCATTATGGTGCTGTGGAGTTCGTGTTTGACAAACTCCCAGACCATATACTCTTATGGCTACCCTGCACTTACAATGTCTAAGGTTTTGTTTAGACACTGTAGGGGTACCATGCTCATGCACTGGTACCCTCACCTATGGTATAGTGCACCCTGCCTTAGGGCTGTAAGGCCTGCTAGAGGGGTGTCTTACCTATACTGCATAGGCAGTGAGAGGCTGGCATGGCACCCTGAGGGGAGTGCCATGTCGACTTACTCGTTTTGTCCTCACTAGCACACACAAGCTGGCAAGCAGGGTGTCTGTGCTGAGTGAGAGGTCTCCAGGGTGGCATAAGACATGCTGCAGCCCTTAGAGACCTTCCTTGGCATCAGGGCCCTTGGTACTAGAAGTACCAGTTACAAGGGACTTATCTGGATGCCAGGGTCTGCCAATTGTGGATACAAAAGTACAGGTTAGGGAAAGAACACTGGTGCTGGGGCCTGGTTAGCAGGCCTCAGCACACTTTCAATTGTAAACATAGCATCAGCAAAGGCAAAAAGTCAGGGGGCAACCATGCCAAGGAGGCATTTCCTTACACTCTAGATGTTATTCATCACATCACTGGGCTCTAAGGTATCTTCCACCTGAGATATGGCCCATCAATTTCCTGAGGCTTTCAAAACCTTACACTTACAGTAGTGTACGGCCCACCACGTCTGAGGTTTGAGGTACTGTATACCTCAGATATGGCTCATCGCTCTTCTGATAACTGCCCTACCTTTCTCCAGTTTATGGTGGTCACATCTCTGAGGACTACAGTCCCATGTACCCGAGGTAATATGCCACCCCACATCTTTGTGGAGTGAAACTCTTTATAGCTGACATAAGGTCCATCACATCTCTAAGCTTAGAAGTATCTCAGACTTGACGTGTGTGTCAGTTTCCATTTGATGAGAACTACCTGAGTTTGTAGCCCCACCTGCCTGAGCCCCTGATTGGGTTTCCTTGTCCCTGATGGATGTCAGCACCGGCCTATCTTCCTTTCCGCCTTGTCCCCCTGGAACTACAGATGTGTCTTCACTATGGTTGGACACCCCGACAGCCTCAATATGGCTTCTGTCTCCTCATCTCTGCTTTCAGTTTAGACATAAAGTCTAAGTTTAGACCTGAAGTCTAAGTTTAGACCAGAGGTCTAACTTAGACCAAAAGTCTAACTTTACTACGTTTCAGTATTCACAAAGGTAAGTTACTACTAGTGACTTAGTAACTTAATTTTACTATCAGTAAGTTTGCCAGTAGCATAACCTGTTAAACTCTATAAAAACTGGAAAGGTTGACCAGCCTACTTGTAAGCATTACATATTTGTGGGAAGGCAGGCATACGTTCTGCGTCGTAGGGCCTCTCCTGTCCAGCTCAGTGCCCATTGTGGCTTTGCAATAATCTGCCTCTGAAGAAGAAAGCGAAACCCATCTCGATTCTCACGCCTCGCCATCACCAGAAGAGATGCACACCACCACATAGGATTCCTTATAACTGGTGTGTTAAGGCCAGGATAGAAGCGCTTTGAGGCGATGCAGTTCGCTGTGGGCAGTATGCAAACCTCCAACATAAGTATGTAACTGACTAAGGATGGGCTTATATCCCTTCTAAATCAGCTGCCCATAGTGCCAACTATGCGTTGTGCTGATGCGGTGCTATGAGCGGTTGTCCGGAAGCCATTTCACTGCCTCCTACGTGCTTTACCCACCGTCCTTGGTTGACGGGGGCCTCTCCTACTCCTACATTGCCACCAAGACCTGGAACGACCTGCCCCGCCCACCCCCGAACAGCACTCTTCCAGGCAGATGTCAGAAATAAACTCAAGACCTGGCTGTTCGATGGAGACTTGGCACCCTCGGCGCCCAGATACCCCTAGGGGTGACAGTGCTGCGCTTTACAAATGCTGATTGATTGACTAATGCCAGTAGAGCTCTCGCCTTCGCAACTCTCTCTTTTCTCAAGAAGAAAAGTACAAATAACCGTACCCTGCAGCAGTATACGTGGTTGTGGAGAGCTGGCACAACGCCGGTCCACAAGGGTGTTCAGCTCTTGGGATAAAGTGCTGGCAGAGCTGTGGGCTTTGGCTGGCCTGACTTCCTGTCATGGAGTGCAGGGCTGCCAGGGCACTAATGCAGTCGCACAGGCCTGGCATGTGCACAGGAAATGCCAGTCACATGCTGATGTGCTGAGCGCAGAAAGGCGCCAAAAGCAATACGCAACACACGTGCAGGCTAGACACTGCAGTACCACTCCAGACCACCGGGAGCGCTAGACCGAGGAAGGAAGTTTGCTGGAAAGATTCTGTTGGCAGGACGGGTGTCGCCTGACCAATATTATACTGGCATACCCAGGATTTTTATTTTAAGGGCTGGAGAAAACAGGAGAAAATCAGCAAAAGCCGGTATTTTTCCCTATTTGAATGTAGATTTAAAACAAGCCATAGAGGAGTAATTCAAATCAAGTATATAGAGGAGCTGCTAAACTGATGAGTGATACAAATAAGGACAGAATGAGCTTGTTATACAGGAATCCAGAGGATTGTACACATACTTGCACTCAACTCCCAACTTCTGGGCATTTCAGAATCTCTAATTGCGAACAAATGGCAGGAATCTTTCTCTGAACAAGGTGGCGACTGTAGTTGGCATTCTGCGGCTTCAGGTCACCATCTCGTTCTGCTCTTCCCAGACTGCTTCGGCACGGAGACCCGGTTACGCCTTGGCTTGCACATTACTCGCGGTTGCTTCTCTGCGCCTGCCCTACGGTTGTTTGAGCTCTCTGACTGGTTTTCTCACCACTGCTGATGCTAGGAGGTAGGCCATGCAGGGATGGGGCTGCCTTTGAAGAACGCCATTGGAGGCCTCTCTGATTCCAGTATATAGTGGGATAGAAGTTGGCAATGCATATAGGGGCACAGTGGCTACCACATTAGGCCCCTTTAAAGTTCCATTGGTCCCCAGAAATGATACCCCCAAGAGGTTGTGAAGTAAATGAGGGCCTGATTTAGATTTCAGTGGATGGGTTACTCTGTCATAACGGTGACGCATATCCTGTCTGTTGACATATAAATTCCATTATATCCTATAGTATTTATATTTCAGTGGACGGGATATCCGTCACCCTTGTGACACAGTAAGTCATCCGCCGAAATATAACTCAGGCCCTAAGTGAGGAAGCCTCTCCATCTTGTGCCCTTGTTTTGGTTCTCCCCTGACAAGAAGCTCACTGCTCCATCCCACCTTGATGCTGGTGCTGTAAGACAAGGAGTACGGCTGGAGCAGTGCGGCTTGCTCTTTCCAGGGTAAGCGTGTGGGTGTTGAGATCCTCTGCGAGCTCAGTGCCAGAGATGGCCACTCTGAGTTTTTAAGTGAAAGAGTCTCCTACTTACTTCTTTGGTTGTGAAGGTTTTGAGTGGGGCTACCTGGTCCTGGGCACATGTGACTTTCTTTGCCGGGTGGTCATGGATGACTTTTACTGGGGACACATCAGAGAGCTTGTGTGACAGTCTCTCCGTTTAAGTTTTGTCAACGCCTGAAGAAGGCTAGAGTCAGGTTAGCTGATAGCCTGACATTCTAGTAGAATATGCAGTTTTCAATGTTGTTCTGTCAAAGTAGTGTGATCAAAAAGTAGTGCAATATCAAGGTAAATATAGATGGGTGAGGATAGATTTACTATTCTTAACTGTGCATGTGTGGATCTTGACAATATATAGATCGTCAGGGTCCATACATGTGGAAAGATGTACATATATCATCAAGGTACATAGGTAGTTAAAAGCAGTGAATATATCCTTAATAAGACCCTTGTTGACCAGCTGCCTGATAAGTTCCTATTAAATATATGTGATACGAAGGGCCTGATTTAGACCCTGGCGGACAAGTTACTCCATCACAACGGTGACGGATATCGCATGCACCAGAATCCAAATCCCATTATATTCTAAGTAATTTAGATTTTGGCGGACGGGATATCCATCACCGTTGTGTCAGAGTAACTCGTCCAAAAGTATCTAAATCACGCTTTAAGGCTTGGCTCTCTGCAGATCCATGCTTTGGCTGTGAGTCAGAATATCGAGGGCAAAAAATATCGCATGGGCAAAATTATTGTGGCAGAAATATCAAGGACCAAATTATTGAGAAAGTATGTGCGTATAGGTAAGTATAGATTTGCTGTCCTTAAGTCCACATCAACGTACCTTGAAGACATATACATTATCAAGGTATACATATGTGGAGTGATGTATAGTAAATCTATACTTAACTCCACAATATTTTGGTCCTTAATAGATTTTTCCACAATATTTTGTCTCCACTAAATCTTGTAGCTGGCATTCTGGTGGAATACAATGTTTCTCATGTATGCCCGCTCCTGCCTCTGTCTCGAGGTCTCCCCCTTATTGTGGTAATGAGGCACTCTTGTTTCACGCATCCCACAGTAGAACAAGGGCGTTAAACATAATCCCTATATTTCTTCTGGTGCCTTTCACAAAAGTGCTCAGAAAACCAATCCCAGCCCAAGCATCCCTCTCAGGAGGAAGGCAGGACAGGGCCTCCTGTTAACTAGGCCTGGGCGAAACTTTAATTAAGAAGAACAATTGGAGTAATTCCAGTAATTACGCATTACTCCTATTGTGCAAAATTACTGAAATTATGCAATTACACCAGTTTGAGTAACTAAGAGTAACTTGGGGCAGCAATCCTACTGCAGGAACAATGAACTAAGGGAGCGCGAGCGTCCGCTGGCGGCTGCTGTTCGGGTCCTGTAGCATTTAGTGCTGTCTTCCTAGCGCGGAAGGCATCCTCTGGCCCATTTTGGATGTGAAGGTGCATTTTTCACAAGAAACTAGCGCTAAATGCTGGATTACACTTCTCACATAATTATGAGTAATTTTGCTGTAATCATGCTAGGGGAATTATGCCGATTATACCCACCCCTACTGTTTACCAAGCGCCTAAATACCATCTACCTGTTGCACGCAGATGAAACGATAGCGGCTGAGATACAAGAGCTGAAGTCCAGCAGGTAGACAGGTCAGTCCCAGGGGATGAGGGCAGGACGTGGGAGTAAAGATTCAGGGGATCACTGGCAGAATATTGGAAACACAATTATCGTTTGGGTGGAATATTGTGCAAAAATATTGAAGACCAAAATATCGAGAAGGTAAGTGCAAACAGGAAAGTCTAGATTCCCTCTTCTTAACTCCAGACCTACGTACCTTGAAGAGATATATATCGTCCAGGTACATATGTGGGATTTATATACAGTGAAACTTAACATACCTATACAAACTTACCTTCACAAAAATGTTGACATGATATTCGGTTCCACAATATATTTGTTTCCGATATTCTGTCTAAATACCGACTCAGGTACGAGTCATATGGCAGTGAGTGGACACATCTCCCGTCCTTGTTGCATCTAATTTTTGAGAGAGCAGTGCCTACCTTTGCCCATGTGCTGCCTCTGTCCTGAGCTCATGTTATTCTTTCCCCACAGGGTCTGCATCTGGGGACCAGTGCCGGAGCCCAGAGACCCGACCCACCTTGCTGCCCCCAAGAGATCCAGGTAAAATACAACTGTGTTGGTGTGGGGTGCCCAGTGGGCAGTGCTGTGTTGGTTGTGCTCAGCTGCCGTGCATGTAATGTTTACAACTGAATAAGATGACACTAGGTCCTTTAGAGTGGAAACAAGTACCTCCTTGTGTGATTTCCTGAGCCCCAGAAGCAGTCCCTGAACAAGAATGGCACCTCCATAACCTCAGTGGTAAAGGCTTTGCAAGGCACACATTACAAGCAGGCATACCTCTGCCCAACTGAGTGAGCACCCACACTCCTTACTGGAACTGAGGCAGACTTGTATTCACTATGTTAAGGTGCTGTGCCCCCAAAATATGATCTCTTCTTCTATCTGCCTTTGTTTGGTTATCTCCCATTACCAGGTTTGGACCTGATACTCACGGCCCAGTTTGTCTTGAAATAACTCACCCTTTTCAGTAAACTCTGGACATTTCTGAAAGCTGTGAGGGCTGGAGGAAACAGACTGTGACTGACACTTCCCTAACGTTCCCATCCTTTCTAGCATTGGCCTGTCTCTAAATTGCACATTTGCATACAGACTGGTTCGCCTGTTCTCTCTGCTTCACTTGGTAACTCTGTATGAGTTTACATGGAGTTCTGTCTGCTAATGGCACCTCATCCCTCCTTGAGTTATCCTGTGTTCCAGTAAGGCCAAGCCTGTTGTTTCACAAGGTAAAACTAGCATTCACAAATCCAGGAGGTCTAACTTTGCCAACTATGATCATTTAATTCGAGACGTTTTAATGATTTTTTATGCAAATACATGCAAGCTAAATAAAAAGAATATAAAATGAAGAAAATATGTTGCTGCCTTAACGCGGCAGCCATATGCATGTGATCAAACATAAATACAAAATTAGCCATTGCACGAGGCAGGCCTCTTGGAATAGTATTGTGCATAAAGTATCATCCTTTTACTGCTCTAAGATGGCCGCCACATTGATTCTAAACCTGGCAGACATCTTGGAATAGTAAAACAATGTTATATGCACAATACTGTGCATATGTGAGCGCGTCTGGCCTTATTTGGTCTTTGGTAATTTATTTATAAGGGGACACGTTAGAGGTTCAATGGACTTTTTGACAACACTTACAGTGATTCCATCATGGCTCATAACCTCAATTAGCAATAGAACAGCATAGTCAATTAAATTTCATCAGCATTTAGAAGTCTATAATCCTTACGCACCATGACCCATGTGGCCATGAATAACCACAACTTTTAGTAAAGTTAGAATATTTATTTCCCTAGATTAACAATGCTAATATCATGTTAATGAATCTCAAAACAAAATGATAAGCATCTACAAACAATATAGGCTGACCAAAGCAGTGAAAGAATCTCAGTCTAACCAAAGTATTTATCATTAAACATTCAATAGTTACTGTGCAGATTAATAACATCAATAACTGAACGCTAGAGATGGCATAAATCGATACTTAACAGGTGAATAAACTCAATCCTTGATTAATAAGATTTGTAAACACGTGACCCTCTAACTAACCCTCCAATTAGAATGTCATGTTTGGGCTTCATGCAAAAGTAATTTAGTCAAAGTAAATTTAGAAAACATCTAACTAGGACGCAAACTAAATAGCGGTTGGTACTTAAAAAGAAAGAACAAAAATCTATAACAAAAACAATTACATTTTGGTATACCGCTCCTGAATAGATCGGCAAGCTGCGATTTCTGTATAAGGTGGACATCTGTCTGGTCAGCGTTGACACAGGGCAGTGACGGGGATTGGCTCAGCCACAGTTGAGCTTTAAGTCAGCTGAACCAACTTAGAAAGGGCATCAAGCTAAGGAATCAGCATCAACTATATTAACAAAACTAAGCAATGAAGCTAAAGTTAGGAAGAGAAGACATCAGGAACTGCTCTGCTCCTCGGATGGGACTCGAACAAAACTAGAATGCATGAGAATGACTGAACGTTTTTGCAAAGTGCAGTCTAGCTATACTAAAAATCCAAAAGGCATTTTCCCATGTCGCCATTGGTCAGAAAATCGTGCATTCACAATAGAACCAATAAAAATTCATTTCTAAATCTATGATATAGTTGAACAGTCTTTCACACACCGATGATTGGCTCCTCTTCGCCCGTTCCCATCACCAGTTTCGTGAAATAACGTTTTAGTTGCAATCATAACTCCAGTCAGTGCAGCCTTTGTCCAGGCCTGGGAACATTTACTACTCACACATCAAGGATACAAATGTATCCGTAGTAGTTCTCTACATTTCAGCAAACAGTTCTCATAAGAAAGTTTGAAACATCAACTAATACAACATTGCAAGGCTACAAATCTATTTGTTCAGCACTGCGTGGACAATGAACAAGTGTTAATTCTCTGCTTTCACAAAAAACATTTACGAACATCTATTTTATGCCATGGAACTGAGCATGAGGCCTTGTCGACTAGGCCCACGAATTCACAATTACTCAATGACTAATATATTTAAGCAAATACATAGCATTAATACATTAACATGATCCACTAGTACATTTTATTCTACATGTGCACATTATTTAAACTATTAATGTAATTTCTTTATTAATGTTGTACACGTCATGGTGGCCACTCAAGTGGACACATTTTCCAAGACCCTCTATTTTCACTATGTTAACATGATTCATGTAAATTCTTAACTAGTAATCGATGCAAACTATTGGTAATGAATTGAGCTTTACAATACCATTGCAAGATGGTCGCTTAGTTTAAAATCTGTTGGCTATGCCACTGGGCATAATGCTGTCACTCACAGCAAAACAACCAATGGCTTCAGTGGATTGAGATATTACTCTGTGCTGCATGTTGTCCTGTGGGTGGAAACAACATCTGAGTGTCACCCAACCGAAGCATTCCTTGAAGAGGGCTGACCCAAAGCTCCTCTGTGTATGTACATAGTTGTGTGTAGTCAGGGAGGCCTAAAGCCTGCATGCTGATACGCATCACTGCTGAACAGAATGATACAATCAATGTAGCTTGCAAAATACCACTATAATGAAACGAGTTCAGGCGTGCGAGAAGTTGCTGCGCCTGGCTCCAATGGCTTACAGATTATCCTAACAATCTCCCTGATACCAAGCCTCAAACTCATAGCCTGCCCTGCTCCCCTAGAGCCCGGCCTCTTAGGCTGAGCAGCCTCTTGATGTGTCGGGCCCATATCTACTGCCCTTTCCTGCCCAACTGGTACTTGATCTATGTGATTTCAGTCTCCGCGGTCAGGAGCTCTTTTACCAGGGGCCCATGCTCAGCGCAAGAGGGGGCCACTTGAGCTCAGCGCCCCCCGCACTATGGGGGCTATTGTTACACCACTGAGCGGGGCCAAAAAACACAAGGTGGCTGATCAACATTCTCTGCACCTGCCATGGTGTTGGATGCACCAAAGGCGTGGAGGACTGTGCCAGGCTGGTGGCACTTTCTAACTGTAGCAGGTGGTCCTCTGCCAGGGGACAGGAGCTCAGGGATTCCACTGACATGGACTACCCCCCATTGGCTACCCCCAGTCCTCCCCCAGGGTCTCCTTTATTCGCAGTACAAAGCCGCCACTGTAGTGTGAAAGGCTTTCCTGGTGACAATAATAATTTATGAATGATTGTGAAACAATGTGTGAAGCAGACACAGAGAAGGAAACAAAATGTGTCTGGATATGAGGAAGGGAAGAGAAGCTTCTGATCTGAATACAAGTGATGAAAGCACCTGGGTTCCAGGTGTGTTAACATATTGCAGAGTTTCCTACCTGGGGAAAGGTTTATAATTCCTGTAGTCAAACTCAGCCAAGTGTCCCTGCTCCAGAACAGCATAACTCATTTCCCTCATGGTGTCAAGTATGCATGATAGACAAGCAAAGCATATTTATGATATTTGAATGGATCTCCACAGTGGAAAAATAGATTAACATGGTTCAGGACATGATAACTGCAGTAGTTACAGGTGGACCTCTAAATGCAGGCACATACCCGTAACTATTAGAGTATTGATACCCCTTCCCATAAGATGATATTGCCCCACTATGGAGATCTATTCAAAGATTATCACTGTGCTTTGCTGATCTATCATTTGTACTTAATAATTATTTGAACAGTGGAATGCCGGTTGCCAGAATTTGCAAATCACCTCTATAGCGCTGAAGAAGAGTCAAGTAATTAACATTGTGGCGAAACACGTGTTGGCTTTTTCTTGTCTCTATTGACTTCAAGTCTGTCCTTATTATATCTCAAGAATGGGTTTTAATTAGAGAAATTGAAGATTCAATGCGACTTTTGAATACAGCTATTAAGGATGCACTTGTTATTCAGGCCTCAAAAGGAAGGGGCACCTCAACTTTGAGGCCATACTGCTGGTTTCTTATTTGTGCCATCTCTCCTCTCCCAGCTCATGAGAAATGCAGGTCATGCCATATGTGCCAGATGATATTGTTGCCATCAATATTCTGTGATATAACCTTTCTTCGGGCCATAAGCCTTCACAAAGCAAGCTGGGCGGGAATAATCGGACAGGAGAGATGGGAGATGGGATTTGCCTCCGTGCCGCAGTTCTTATCAGCGGCCATGATGGGTTGGGCATGCCGTTGTAGGCAGCAGGCCCATGCATCAATGGAGCTCCATCCCAGTCCAACATGGCTTCCAAAAGACCCACCTGCATGGCCCTTCTATTTATAGCACTATAGGGATAGGGTTGACACCTGGCAGGTTTTCTACCGGCATCACTGGTGTTTTGATGTCCGGTCGGCACAAAAAGAAGCAAAATCACCTAAAGCCGGGATTTTTTTATAGCCTTTATCTGTACCTAGTTCAAACAGCAAATATAAATAGAATTCACATTGAAATGAATTCTAGAGCGGCATTGATGAGCCATGACTTATAACTAAGGTGAACAAACACAGAAAAGTGATGCTGCAAATGAATACATGCCAGTTTGTTTAATCCTATCTAGTATCACGTCCAAGCCATTGCAGAACCTTAAAACAACAATAAATGGCCGTATTTTTTCTTGGTAAGGTGGCAACCTTATACATACGAACCCAGTGCAGAGATGGCGCGTTGGGTCCCGAGGCCTACGTTGCGTACTGGTCGTACACAACCCATTTTAAGGGCCGCCTGGCAGGTATTTTTCATTCTAACTCATTAAAAATATTACCAAAGGCCTTGAAATTCTGTATTTTTCTCTAATGAAAAATAAACCTGAAAAAAACCACGCATAAATAAATCAGTTAAAAATTGTTAGAGAACTTTCTATATATGAGAGCAAACACAGGGACAACTCCCATGTTACATAAGAATCCTGAATATTTTACAAAAAATATTTTTCACCTATCAGCTCTTGGTCTTCCCAGACCAGCAAAGCGTTAACAAACATCCCGTGTTTTTTCCGAAGGAAGGTGACAAGCTCTGGTGAGAAGGTTCGTTGCCTCCCTGGCACTGATGGGCTCTCTGCCCACACTTCACAGCCCTTGTTTGATGCTCCTCAGCCCTGTCTCCCTCTGTCTCTTCAGCTACATTACACCTGCAGATTGCCCTGTAATCCTGCTAAACCTGTCCAGTGCACATGCACCTGATGGGGATTAGCGCCAAGAAGGGTTGTGCGTCTCAGGGATGTTTTCTTCTTTCACTGTTTTTGACTGTTAACCTCGATCTGGGATCTCTTTCACTGCTGGGCAGAGAGACTGGCTTAAGGGAGGGGCCATCCTTTCATCAAGAAGGTAAGGGGTTCACCTTTATAATAAGTTCTTGGAATGCAATGGTGTATTCAGGGGAGGGGTGAACGTTAGACCACTTTGAGGGGCACAAATCTGTTTAAAAAATAAAAGCTTTAAAAAACTCAATTTCCAGATGTTATTTAAAAAACAAGCATGCAGAACACGATGAACGGTGAGTGCGGATTTTCCCATCCCACTTCACACTCATTTTATTATTTCTTATATATAAAGATTCACAGAAATAACTATTAAAAATTGAGGCGCTTATTTAAATATTGGCAGCCGGCCCGTTCCCTGCCAGACTCCGTCGCCCTGATAGACGCCGCCCGCCAGGTTTAGAAATGTCTGCCAGCCTAGTGGACATTTGTGGCACTGACAACACCCGCTGTCACGGCGGTTCCTGCCAATGCATGTTACGTTTGATGGACGGCTCTCTCAACATGACGGCGCCATATGTCAAACTTAAAACGTTTTTTATTGTGAAGAAGAAAATCCCAAAGCGGTATTTTGTTTTTCGTAATGAATGTCCCCCGCCATGGGGAGTACCTGCGGACGTCGTTGAGACATGAACCTCCCATGGCGAGGGGGCATTGTGCACCTTTCAGTCCCACATACCTCCAGGCTTTTCTTGCCAGTGAAGGCCATTGAAAAACAGCTGTATGTCTGCACATCTAAATTAAGCGGGTGGACGTATAGCCAAACCTCCGTCCGGCCGTGGGATGAGTTTGACCACGGCAGAGATGGAGTAGTCTCTGTCGTCAAACTGTGGTCCACCGGACTTTAAATCGGGCGGACGGACTATAATGTTGGCGAAGAGGGAACTCAATCACTGTTGCGATACTGTACGCTCTCAACCCAGTGCTTAATTTGTAAATACAAACGTGCCGGTTCCCAAAGCCCTCGTCTTAAACAAGCGGCTGCTGCAATTAAATGTGGCAACACGGAATACTGAGGCAGCGTAATCCTGAAGCCATCTTGGGCCTCTTCAATCCATTCACAGCCACTTCCTGCCCCTTCAGCTCACTTTTGCAGCTTTCTGCTTTCTACCTTTGTGACGCTTTTTCGTTTTCTCTTCCTCCATCTTCCTCATATGTGTCTTTTGCTCGCAGCAAACGCTTGAGGCAGAAGAATAAGCGCCGTCCCTCAAAAATAAATGCCGGTGCTCCACACCAGAAACAAAAAGCACAAATTAAGCGCTGTCTCCACCTAATGTTAAATGAGGCACCGAGTCATGGTTTACAATCAAATGTGCAAGCTCACCAAAATTCACAATGAAACACAGACAGTACACCACATAACTCACGTTGCCTGCCATGTCTTTCTCCTGGTATTTGTGTACCTATATATCACACACAGACATTTACAGGAGGCACTGCAGTTCGCTGTGTTACTTCACTCTGATGGTGTGACCCGTGGCTTACTAGCAGTCTCCAAGAGGCAGAGATATTAAACCACTGGGCTAAGGTGCAGCCATTGTAGCCTGGGGCCTACAGACAACACCAGATCTCTGCAGCAGTCGTCTCTTTCAATTAACTTTCTGTCCCTCTTATTTACAACCTGCACACTGTACACAGATGTCTGCTGCAGGCACAATCAATTGCTGAACTACCTTATGGAATTCTGTCCTGGGTCCTAACAGGCAGCTGGAAACACGTTTTACACAAGGCCACTTTACATGGCGTATGTGGCTTCATAGATTTGGAGTAACGCAACGCAGTGCAAATCGCTGCGTTGTGTTACTCTGCACGAGGGGAGGCGCTCCATGTGTGTTGTGTGGGTGTTTCTATGCAGATCCCATGGTTTTGGATGCATTCTCAAATTTACTAAACGTACTAAACCTGTGAATGCGCCAAAATCCTACGCCTGCCCAGGGGCGGCGTAATGAGGTAATGAGGAGAAACATTTCTACTTCTCCTCGTTCCTTCCTCTTTCTGCAGCATGCGTAGACTGAAGAATACGCCTCCATGGATTGTTTTTTGTAAGAAGGTGTCCGTTCCTGCACAAAAACAATCCTGCATGCAACGCAGGCACGCTTGCACCATGGTGCAAGGGGGCCTGCCTTGGTGCTAGGCGGCGAAAAAGGCACCAGCGCTGGGGAAAAGGGCAGGAATGCGCCGTATTCTGTAAATATGCTGCATCCCTGCCCTTTCCCTTCGACCCAGGGCAGCTGCGCTACACCGGAAGTCATGAATCTGCCCCTTAGTGAACTAACTGGCCTTCCCCAGCAGACTCCTGCCTGTACCAAGCCAAAGCAGGACCAGGTTCCCTCTCATGTTTTCCTCCGTCACCACCGGTCTGCTGCTCAGACTGCCCACAGACCACCCATCCCAGACCATTCCTCTTAGGACCAAGAAACCAACCACGAGGACACACACCTGGAGCTCTTCGTTGCTGCTGATGACCCTGCAGAAACAAAGGAGCCTGGGAGCCAGACTGTAGTGGCACAGGGTAAGGGCAGCTGGGGCTTCTTGGATGGAGAATGAGTGCTGAGGGTTGCAGGAAGTGGAAGAAAGTGAACGGTGCATGAGAGGCAGATAGATGCAGGAGCTTGCAGAAAGATCACACCGAGGGGATGGGTGAAACAGGCTCCACCGGACAAGGGTGGAGAGCTCCAGAGACAAGTGTCCACATCTGGCAATAACGAAACCACTAAGGGGGGGATCACTGAATGCCCCCCACAAAGGAAACAATGTAGAAAGAGGAGTTTGTGGTGTTTTCTAAAGAGGAGGAGATGAGGTTGGCAGGGAAGAGGACCTGCGCACACTGAGATGTGGACGTCAGTGTCCATCAGGTACCTCAGTGTGCACCGCAGACACTTCAAGGCACACTGCCTTGCCAAACGGAAGATCATGGATTGTATCACAGTATTTATTTGATGCTTTTTAACCCTATGTGGTGCACTGCGGAGCACACCCACCTGGGAAGCATTCTACAGCATGCAGGGAGTGTGCAGCGTGTATGCAGAGTGTGTGGGGCGTGCAGGGAGTGTGCAGTTTGTGTGCAGCGTGTATGCAGAGTGTGTGGGACGTGCAGGGAGTGTGCAGCATCCACAGTATGTGCACTGTACAAGGTGTGTGCAGCACGCAGAGTGTGTGGAGCATGCAGGGAGTTTGCAGGTTGTGTGCAGAGTGTATGCAGAGTGTGTGGAGCGTGCAGGGAGTGTGCAGCATCCACAGTATGTGCACTGTACAGGGTGTGTGGAGCATGCAGATTGTGTGAAGTATGTAGAGTGTGTGGAGCGTGCAGGATGTGTGCAGAGTCCAGTGTGTATGCAGTGTGTGTGGAGCGCGCAGGGTGTGTGCAGCATGTAGAGTATGTGGAGCATGCAGGGTGTATGGGGAGTGTGTGGAGTATGCAGAGTGTGTGGAACTTGCAGGATGTGTGCAGAGCGTGTGGAACGTGCAGGATGTGTGCAGAGTGTGTGGAGCGTGCAGGATGTGTGCAGAGTGTTTGGACCATGCAGGATGTGTGCAGAGTGTGTGGAGCGTGCAGGGTGCATGCAGTGTGTGTGGAGCATGCAGGGTGTGTGCAGCATGTGGAGCATGCAGAGTGTATGCAGAGTGTGTGGAGCATGCAGAGTGTATGCAGAGTGTGTGGAGCATGCAGAGTGTGTGGAACGTGCAGAGTGTGTGGAGCGTGCAGGATGTGTGCAGCTTGCAGGGTGTATGCAGTGTGTGTGGAGCGTGCAGGGTGTGTGCAGCATGCAGAGTGTGTGCAGAGTGTGTGGAGCATGCAGGGTGTGTTCAGAGTGTGTGCAGTGTGTGGAGCATGCAGGATGTGTGCAGTGTGCAGGGTGTATGCAGAGTGTGTGGAGCGTGCAGGATGTGTGCAGCGTCCAGTGTGTATGCAGTGTGTGTGGAGCGTGCAGGGTGTGTGCAGTGTATGTGGAGCGTGCAGGGTGCATGCATTGTGTGTAGAGCATGCAGGGTGTGTGCAGCATGCAGAGTGTGTGGAGCGTGCAGGGTGCATGCAGAGTGTGTGGAGCATGCAGGATGTGTGCAGAGACCAGGGTGTATGCATTGTGTGTGGAGCGTGCAGGGTGTGTGCATCATGCAGAGTGTGTGGAGTATGCAGAGTGTTTGGTGCGTGCAGGATGTGTGCAGCGTCCAGGATGTATGCAGTGTGTGTGGAGCGTGCAGGGTGTGTGGAGCATGCAGGGTGTGTGCAGCATGCAGAGTGTGTGGAGCGTGCAGGGTGTATGCAGAGTGTGTGGAGCGTGCAGGGTGCAGGGTGCATGCAGTGTGTGTGGAGTGTGCAGAGTGTATGGAGCGTGAGGAGTGTGTGGAGCATGCAGGATGTGTGCAGAGTGTGTAGAACGTGCAGAGTGTGTGGAGCGTGCATGGTGTGTGCAGAGTGTGTGGAGCATGCAGAGTGTGTGGAGCGTGCGGAGCATGCAGGGTGTACGCAGAGTGTGTGCAGTGTGTGGAGCGTGCAGGAAGTGAGGTTGGAACTGTGTTCTCTTTGTTATGAGCTTACGCAGGAAGCATTTTTGTGTGGTGAATGAGTAACCAGAGAGGTGAGCTTATCTCCTCTTGGGGCACTGTGCCTAGCGGTGTGATGGGTGCGAGATAGGCACTCAGTTAACAATTAACCGTGTGCTGGCGTCTGTGATTAGCTCTGCAGGTCCCATTATTATGTTTTCAGTCTGAATGTATATTCTGACCCTGGCAGAGGTCGCCCACTCTGAGGCTTGTGGTTCTGGAGGGAAGCTGTGGCATACAGAGGGATGCAAGACACAGGCATCTCACAGGGTCCACTGGGTACCATCATCCTTTATTCGATTGTTATTACAGGTTCTCCACAACAAGGTGTCACTACTGGCCAGAATGATACCTCGGTGGGACCTGCAGGTGTGGACACTGTTAGAGTCCTCCAGTGGTCAGCAGTGTGTAGCCGATATTTTTAGGTCTTACAATCCTGTCCAGTTGGAGAACATCCCACACATGTGAGTGATATCATGATTGCACAGTTGGAAGAGGTGGACTCTTTCAGCTACTCCATACTTGGGAGAAAACAAGGGGCCTGATTTAGAGTGTGGTGGATGAGGTTACTCTGTGACAAACATGATGGATATCTCGTCCGCAGTATTACGATTCCATTATATCCTATTGACATTGTGATACAACGGACGGGATATCCGTCACGTCAAGGTGCTTGTTGTCCAGGTGTGTCATGTGGTCAGCAGCTGGCCGATTCTTGTGGTAGATGCGACTCCAGCCTGTTCACTAGGACAAGTAGCCTCAGGTTTGTCTTGGAAACAGACAAGTATTCACCTCTCGTCTCAGTTTCATGCCCTGCTGTGTACTTCACAGTTTGCTTGGCAAGGATTTCCAGAGTATCTCTCCTGGGATCGAGAATGAAGAGCCTCCTCTTCTTTTTATAAGGGGAAAGATGATCCATGCTGCTAACCTCGAATGTAGAGTCCTGTTTATAGTGAGGATTGTTTAAGCTTCTACTGTTTGTATAATGGTTCTCCTCCAAGGGAGGAACCTTGCAGATACTACAGCTAGAGGTTTTTCCTTGGCGGGTAGGTGAGGAGAAGTTACTCCCCTGGTTCCCACCCATTGCTGTTTGCCAAGAAGGATTTCATCGTTTGGAAATGATTTTAGGTCTAAACAGGTCAGTTGCCTCCTTGTCCTGATGCATTTCTCTGCTCCCTGAAACCAGGAGCCAAAGGTGCCCAGGGTTTGGGAAGGATGCGGTGATGTGATAGGTCAAGGTTTATAGCAGACATGTCCTCATCTCTGACTTGTTACCTCCTAAATAGTATTGCCACCTCGCCAGCATTTTATCTGCCTGACACCAGTCCTTTCATGTACAGTGCCGCAAACATATTGGGGAAATCAGCAAAAGTCAATATTTTTCCTGCTTTCAAATATCCACATTCAACAAAAAAAGCAAAGTGGAATCATGTAAAATATTTTAGAATTGTCCGACTTCTTTATGCATTGTTATTAAAGGAACTTCATAGGATTTTATATTTGAAAAATCTGATTTAAGTACCATGGGCCGGGCTTTCCCATATCTCCAACATAAATTACGGTCAAGTATTTTTCTCTGAGAAAGGTGGCATCCCTACTTACAGACTTAAAGCTGTCAAATATCTAAATGTTATTTTATCTAACTCTGTCCCTTACCCAGTTGTTGAAACTGAATTACATGAGTACTGGTGCTCAAGGTACCCCAGTATCTGTTTCTGCTAGAAGCATCAGTACTCTCCCACCACATATATATATGTTACACTGTATCATACAGAACCTGTTACTTCAAGCACTGCTGTTGCCCCTAAATCCATCCAGCCCCCCACTTGATCCTTCATTTACCACCCCCCACTCCTCCCTTAAGGACCTCTTTCACCCTGACAGCCAGAGGTGCTTGGACTAGGAGTGTGGGCGGTGCTTCCGCACCCCCAGAATAATCTTGCGGGAGTTTAAAATGAGAATGACCAATAAATAAAGCTCCTAGTTTTTAGTTTTTACTGATTTTTACAGATAAATACAGACAGAAAACAATCGGTTTACTAAAAGCAGGCGCACACAGAGAATTGTGGTTCTTCTGAGTGACTCTCCATGCGGTCATTTACGAATTCCAAGCACGATGTGAGCAGACAGACAACATGGAGAGTTAACAACGAGGAAGATATTTCTTTAAATACAGGAAAATGTTAACATATGTCTATATATACTGCTAATTGGGTTTATTGTTTTGTTATATTGAGCTGCCTAATTTACCTAAATGCAACAGGCATCATTGTATGTTTAGCAGTTCAATAAATGTGGAAATATACCGTTTTGCAACTCAACCTATTCTAAAAACTCAAAATAAATATGAATAAATGCTAATGAAATGGCAAAACAATATGGATACAGACGGAAATGTTAAAAAACATAAATACCATAAAACCTAGAGCCCTATCAATAAAGAGGCTTTTCAATGTTGCTTTTGCCTTGGAGCATTCAGAGACAAAGATGAAATGTCAGGCCTCCTCTTCCACAAGAAGATCATTATTCGTTCTTAACGTGCAGATTGGTGTTTACATTTTCCTTGTCTTACTGCAAAATGAGTACATTTTGTGACCCAGTGGCACATCCTCCTGGGGTACAGAGTGTGGAAGGAGCAGCCCGCGGTGTGTCACATGCTTTCTAATGCACAACAAAACTGAGGTACTTGCAAATTAACTTTTTAAATATTTCAAAATGTACATTAAAGAGCAAATGAGGCATATTGTTTTCTTCTAGTTCTGATTTGTGATGGTTACAAAGATTTTAGTAGAATCAAAACAAACGAAGACACTTAACCCCTGTGCCAATGTGCAGAGAGACCAAACTTCCACAAGTTGTTTGTGCGCCATAGACATCTAGCAGCAAAGCTGCACGCCTGATGCCCATGTAAGGACCACTTCAAGATGGCCGCTCAGTGGAGCACGTGCTCTGTGTACATGGCGGTGACTCCCAGTCCAGGCTTTACGTCTGTATTTGGGACAGTGAGCCCCACAGTGCACCACTGGACACATACTACAACGCTGCCATACTCCTGATGAATAGAGTTTGCTAGACTTGTCCTAAAGGTAGCACATTGATTTTTCACACACCTGTGGTTTCTGTGACATAACATTGATGGCAGCACCCCTACCCTGACAACTGTTCAAGGACCTCTGGAGACTTGGCACGGTGCGAGACAGAAGATAGCCTCTGCTGGAGGGTGGGTGTAATGCCGGCTTTAGGGCAGTGTGAGCGGTGCGCCTGCACAGGGCGCTGACCTGGCGAGGGGGTGCTGACTTCACGGATGGGGGGGCACTGTGTTTAGCCATAGCCTAGGATTTATTAGCATCTGCTGCAGAGTTCCTTGTGCATCCAGCTCTCAGGCAGCAATAAAATGTCAAGATAACTCTTGTGATTAATGTTCTTGCTAGAGAGAGAGATCTGAGTTTTGTCTATTGGCAGATGGGTTAATATGCCTGCTGCAAAGAGCATGTACGGTGCAGATCACAGATCTGTATTTTATGTGGATAGCTGAGTGGGTCACTGCTTTTGTCACAGAGATTCTTTTGTTACCGCATTTCATAAGATCCAGCCCTAAGATAGAAGAATGAGTGCTACGAGCTGTCATCAAAGAGCTGCACCGCATAAAATAGGATTAAACGTTATGTTTTTTCCCCAGTCTTTGATTATCGGTGCCTAAAGTTGCCTAAAAGGATTTGTGTGGGTAGATATACATTCTTATTAGTAAAGCCAGCCTTTACCAGCGCTTTAAAACAAATGAAATGTGTGTGAGAGAGGGGCTATGGAGGGATGAGGGGCACTTTTACCAGGTGGGAGTGCGGGAATCCGACGAGGAGGTCATGGGGGGAAGATTGTCGCACCGGGCGCCACCAGCACTAAAGCCAGCCCGGAGTGGGTGGGTCCCAGGGGGACGGGGTTAAGCCACGGAAGCCTGACACACGCTTCACCTCATTAGCAAACAGAACGCTTTATTGAATCCAGGATTTGTCCAGGCAGCGGGTCATTAGCCGCTGTTTACCCTGGTTATGGGTTGTTAATTAGTGTGATGTCACCACAGGGAGAGAGCGCAGAAGGATATTCAGAAATAACAGCGGAGGGTGGCGGGGGAGGGACAGCACTTTCTCTTTCCATGAAGCAGAGGGGTTCCCTCCCTTGGTGTCAGGAGACGAGGAGAAGGGACAAGTGCCAGAAGGTGCCCCGGCAGGATCCTTAGGGCAGATGAGTGTCAATCAATCATTCAATCAGGATTTATAAAGCGCAGCTAATCATCCATGAGGGTCTCAATGCGCTCCACCGATCTCAGAGCTGCAAAATAAAACAAGTATTTCACTGTGGTGTTGATGGGGAGGAGGGGATATTGTTTTCCGCCTAATTTGTCAGCAAAATGGCAGCTCTGTGCAGTCATGACCTGGTCCTGTCCTGCCTCTTACTGCCCGGAGGTTGCCACACAAAGTTTGGGCAGAGCTGACGCCTCTTGCTAGGGTGACCAGATTTTGAAATCTTAAAACCGGGCTATGTTCACAAACTGAAAAGAGACTACAACTTTAATGCCTGAACCAAACGGCACATTGATGGCACTCATCAACTCAGAGACACCCACAACAAGGCACAAAGGAAAGAAATAAAAAAGCTATTTGTAAAGCCACCGTCATATCTGTAAATTAAATTGCTTTTTGTTAATAGCTGAAAGCTACTACTGCCTTAGAACACATAAAAACATGCATTCATTGTTCTCAGTCGATTGTCTCTGAAAACTGAGCCAAATTTGCAGAAATCTGCCAGGACAAATTGTGAAAAACCGTGACTGTCCCGGCAAATCTGGGGCGCCTGGTCACCCTACCTGTTCCCCTGTCCTGATGGGCGGTATTGAGCAGACATTCAAGCTCACCCTCAGAGGTGGCTGGGCGGGGAACCAACACCAGCCCTGTTAAATCTGTCCATACTAGCCCCACCCTGCAGGAGCCAGCGCCTAGAATGGTGCCCATCGAGCATGCTTGGGTCATGGCAGCCCACCCACCTCTGAAAGCATCCTCTAACCTGCAGCCTCCTGGGGAAATCCCACAGTGTCCGTGATCCCAGGCGTCACCAGATTTAAGGGTTGCCAATGTAAAGTGGGCACATTTTGCCTGGTGCCCACAGTCTTTGAAGCTGGAGGGCACTCAGAATGTTTTTTTACATCTTCCAGAATAAAAAAATGCAGAAGCCAGGCAGACATCTGGGGGCAGAGCTTCAGTGTTGGAAATGTAGTTCCTGGTTGAGGTGTGGGGGGAGGTTGACCCCCTACTAAAGCAGCAGTCAACATTGTGATCAGGGTGAAGTCACAAGCAAACCCCGAATTAATCTGTGATTAACCATCTGGTAGCTTGGCACAAAGCAGTCAGGCTTAACTCAAAGGCAACTGCAAAGTGTTTGCGCAGCACTTCAAATGGTAATAAAGTGAAAACACACCACAAGAAAAGTCCCACATCAATTAAAACAAGCATTTGCAATGCAACGGGTCTCGCATTTGCTCGAGTCGGAGCTATGAGAGATGTAAACTCCTAACCCGACTCTTCTTGCCACATAATTTGAAAAATAACAGATAAAACAGTTTCACATAAGCGAGCCGATTCACAACCATACGTCCGCTATTAGCACCAGCGTGAAGAGACACACAAAAGGAAAAAGAAGTTCGCTCGCAGTCAAATTTAATTTCAAAGTTAATTTAACAAAGTCACCGATACCCGACCTCACCATAGTACAAACCCACAAGGAACAATGGCATTCACGCTACCCCCTATCTTGGATGGAAACTTCCATCCCATACCCCGGAATACAACTTGCCCCAGTAGTGTCTCAAACTGTAGAGATAAACTGCTGCTCACGCCGTAAACAGGTCCACACCGACTTCTGAGCTTGGAATCGATACCACCTATCCTGGCTGGGACCTGTTGTCGCCTTCAGAATGAACATCCTGCCCAAAGCCCTGTATATACTACTGCCCCCCCATTCACTTGCAATATGTCAAATGTTTATCCTCGTAGAAGCAGCAATTAATTCTTCCTCATTTGGTCCATCTTGAAACGGTACCATAACGCAGTATCAAAGCAATTTTATGGTTATTCTTTAGACATCACAATCCAGCCTAGCCAACGCGTTTCATCCCCAGGAGGACTTCATCAGGGCTGCAATTTGAACAAATATAAACCTTCTTAAAATTACAGGATAAAACACAACTAAAAAAACATATACATACCAAACCCTTATAAGAGCACAAAAACAAGAAATCGTGACTCCCTTGAGGGGCCCCGCTCTGACTCTGGAGCACAGCCCCTTGGGGACTCCCCCCCCCCGCCCCCCCCACTGTTGCACAGCCCCTCGAGGAATCCCAAATCCGACTCTGGTGCACAGTCCCTCGAGTACCCCCCTCTCTGACTCTGTTACACAGTCCCTTGATGACCCCCCCTGACTCTGGTGCACAGCCTCTCGAGTACCCCCCTCTCTGACTCTGTTACACAGTCCCTTGATGACCCCCCCTGACTCTGGTGCACAGCCTCTCGAGTACCCCCCTCTCTGACTCTGTAGTATCACAGTCCCTTGATGACCCCCCTAACTCTGGTGCACAGCCCCTCGAGGACCCCCCTCTCTGACTCTGTATCACAGTCCCTTGATGACCCCCCCCTGACTCTGGTGCACAGCCTCTCCAGTACCCCCCCTCTGACTCTGTTACACAGTCCCTTGATGACCCCCCCTGACTCTGGTGCACAGCCTCTCGAGTACCCCCCTCTCTGACTCTGTTACACAGTCCCTTGATGACCCCCCCTGACTCTGGTGCACAGCCTCTCGAGTACCCCCCTCTCTGACTCTGTAGTATCACAGTCCCTTGATGACCCCCCTAACTCTGGTGCACAGCCCCTCGAGGACCCCCCTCTCTGACTCTGTATCACAGTCCCTTGATGACCCCCCCCGACTCTGGTGCACAGCCTCTCCAGTACCCCCCTCTCTGACTCTGTTACACAGTCCCTTGATGACCCCCCCGACGCTGGTGCACAGCCCCTCGAGTACCCCCCTCTCTGGCTCTGTATCACAGTCCCTTGATGACCCCCCTAACTCTGGTGCACAGCCCCTCGAGTACCCCCCTCTCTGACTCTGTATCACAGTCCCTTGATGACCCCCCTAACTCTGGTGCACAGCCCCTCGAGTACCCGCCCTCTGACTCTGTATCACAGTCCCTTGATGATCCCCCCCGACTCTGGTGCACAGCCCCTCGAGGAATCCCAAATCCGACTCTGGTGCACAGCCCCTCGAGTCCCCCCTCTCTGACTCTGTATCACAGTCCCTTGATGACCCCCCTAACTCTGGTGCACAGCCCCTCGAGTACCCCCCTCTCTGACTCTGTTACACAGTCCCTTGATGATCCCCCCTGACTCTGGTGCACAGCCCCTCGAGTACCCCCATCTCTGACTCTGTAGTATCACAGTCCCTTGATGACCCCCCCTGACTCTGGTGCACAGTCCCTCGAGTACCCCCCCTCTCTGACTCTGTATCACAGTCCCTTGATGACCCCCTAACTCTGGTGCACAGTCTCTCGAGTACCCCCCCTCTGACTCTGTAGTATCACGGTCCCTTGATGATCCCCCTAACTCTGGTGCACAGCCCCTCGAGTACCCCCCTCTCTGACTCTGTTACACAGTCCCTTGATGACCCCCCTGACTCTGGTGCACAGCCTCTCCAGTACCCCCCTCTCTGACTCTGTAGTATCACAGTCCCTTGATGACCCCCCCTAACTCTGGTGCACAGCCCCTCGAGTACCCCCCTCTCTGACTCTGTAGTATCACAGTCCCTTGATGACCCCCCCTGACTTTGGTGCACAGCCCCTCGAGTACCCCCCTCTCTGACTCTGTAGTATCACGGTCCCTTGATGATCCCCCTAACTCTGGTGCACAGCCTCTCCAGTACCCCCCTCTCTGACTCTGTATCACAGTCCCTTGATGACCCCCCTAACTCTGGTGCACAGCCCCTCGAGTACCCCCCTCTCTGACTCTGGTGAAGAGACTCTCAAAGACCACCCCTCTCACTCTGGTGCACTGCTCCTTAAGGACTTCCACGTCAGCTCCCTAGTGCACAGCCCCTCAAGTAAAATGCCCTCTGTGACTCTGGTGCATTGCCCCTCGAGGACCCCCTCCTCTGACTCTGGTGCACAGCCCCTCGAGGATCCCCCCCCACCCGACTCTGGTGCACAGCTCCTCTCTGACCTCACCTCTGACGCTGGTGCACAGCCCCTCGAGGACCTTCTCTCTGCCTCTGGTGCACAGCGCTTCGAGTACCCTCTCTCTGAATCTGGTGCACAGCCCCTCGAGGTCCCTCTTTCTGACTCTGGTGCACAGCCATTTGAGGACCCCCGCTCTGCCTCTGGTGCACAGCCCCTCGATGAACCCCTCTCTCTGACTCTGGTGCACAGCCCCTCGATGAACCCCTCTCTCTGACTCTGGTGCACAGCCCTTTGAGGACCCCCCGCTCTGCCTCTGGTGCACAGCCCCTCGATGAACCCCCCTCTCTGACTCTGGTGCACAGCCCTTTGAGGACCCCCGCTCTGCCTCTGGTGCACAGCCCCTCGATGAAACCCCCCCTCTCTGACTCTGGTGCACAGCCCTTTGAGGACCCCCGCTCTGCCTCTGGTGCACAGCCACTCGATGAACCCCCCTCTCTGACTGTGGTGCACAGCCCTTTGAGGACCCCCCGCTCTGCGTCTGGTGCACAGCCCCTCAATGAACCCCCCTCTCTGACTCTGGTGCACAGCCCTTTGAGGAGCCCCCGCTCTACCTCTTGTGCACAGCCCCTCGATGAACCCCCCTCTCTGACTCTAGTGCACAGCCCTTTGAGGACCCCCCGCTCTGCCTCTGGTGCACAGTCCCTCGATGAACCCCCCTCTCTGACTCTGGTGCACAGCCCCAGGAGTCCACCATCTCTGCCTCTGGTGCAAAGCGCCTCGAGTACCCTCTCTCTGAATCTGGTGCACAGCCCCTCGATGAACCCCCCTCTCTGACTCTGGTGCACAGCCCCTCGATGAACCCCTCTCTCTGACTCTGTTGCACAGCCCTTTGAGGACCCCCTGCTCTGCCTCTGGTGCACAGCCCCTCGATGACTCCCCCCCTCTGACGCACACAATCCCTCCTCCCCTGACTGTGCCTGCCTGTGCAGTGTAAGGCCCTGCCCTGCATGCTTTCAGAAGAGTGTTGACCCCCCTGACCTTCATGCTGGTGCACAGTTCTAGGGGGATCCCCTGCCTGCCTCTGGTGCACAGCCCCAGTAGGGGGAGTAACTCACTGCCTCTGCTACACCGCCCGGAGGGACGGGGGTGGGGGGCTCTCTGTCTCTGGTTGACATCCCCTCGATGAACCCCCCTCTCTGACTGGTGCACAGCCCTTTGAGGACCCCCCGCTCTGCCTCTGGTGCACAGCCCCTCGATGAACCCCCCTCTCTGACTCTGGTGCACAGCCCCTCGATGAACGCCCCCTCTCTGACTCTGGTGCACAGCCCCTTGAGGACCCCCGCTCTGTCTCTGGTGCACAGCCCTTTGAGGACCCCCAGCTCTGTCTCTGGTGCACAGCCCCTCGATGAACCCCCCTCTCTGACTCTGGTGCACAGCCCCTCGATGAACGCCCCCTCTCTGACTCTGGTGCACAGCCCCTTGAGGACCCCCGCTCTGTCTCTGGTGCACAGCCCTTTGAGGACCCCCCGCTCTGTCTCTGGTGCACAGCCCTTTGAGGACCCCCCGCTCTGTCTCTGGTGCACAGCCCCTCGATGAACGCCCCCTCTCTGACTCTGGTGCACAGCCCCTCGATGAACGCCCCCTCTCTGACTCTGGTGCACAGCCCCTTGAGGACCCCCGCTCTGTCTCTGGTGCACAGCCCTTTGAGGACCCCCCTCTCTGTCTCTGGTGCACAGCACCTCGATGAACCCCCCTCTCTGACTCTGGTGCACAGCCCTTTGAGGACCCCCCGCTCTGTCTCTGGTGCACAGCCCCTCGATGAACCCCCCTCTCTGACTCTGGTGCACAGCCCCTCGATGAACGCCCCCTCTCTGACTCTGGTGCACAGCCCCTTGAGGACCCCCGCTCTGTCTCTGGTGCACAGCCCTTTGAGGACCCCCCCCTCTGTCTCTGGTGCACAGCCCTTTGAGGACCCCCCTCTCTGTCTCTGGTGCACAGCACCTCGATGAACCCCCCTCTCTGACTCTGGTGCACAGCCCCTCGATGAACGCCCCCTCTCTGACTCTGGTGCACAGCCCCTTGAGGACCCCCGCTCTGTCTCTGGTGCACAGCCCTTTGAGGACCCCCCTCTCTGTCTCTGGCGCACAGCCCTTCTTCCAGGCCTGTCCTGCATGCTTTCAGCAGAGTGTTGACCCCCCTTCATGCTGGTGCACAGCTCAAGGGGGGAGCGCCCTGTGTGCTTCTTGTGCACAGCTGCAGGTGGCCCCCAGTCTGCCTGTGGTGCACCGTCCTAGGGGGCCCCCTCTCTGCCGCTGACACAGTCCCTTCTCCCCAGACTGTGCAGTGAGTCAGGCCCTGCCCTGCATGCTTTCAGCAGAGTGTTGACCCCCCTCCCTTCATGCTGGTGCACAGTTCCGGGGGGGGGGGGGGGCGCCCTGTGTGCTTCTGCTGCAGGTGGCCCCCAGACTACCTGTGGAGCACAGTCTCAGGGGGCCCCCTCTCTGCCTCTGGGGCACTCCCTTCTCCCCAGACTGTGCAGTGAGTCAGGCCCTGCCCTGCATGCTTTCAGCAGTGTTGACCCCCCGCCCTTCATGCCGGTGCCCGGGCTGTGCAGCCAGCGCAGGGTTTACACCTATAAGCCGATTACCTCCTTTTCCAGCCCGGCTCGTGGCGCGCGCGCGTGTCAGCCTCTGACAATAATGGAAACCACCAATGACGAGAGATTAGGGGACAATCGCCAGGGACACCGGTGTCCACGCCTGGACCTCCCTGTAATGACCCAGTGCACTCTGGGAGCTGTAGTCCCGGCTAGCTGGAGAGACGCAGCTGAAGACGGTGGTTGGTGAAGTGAGGGCCCAGGACTAGCGCATAGAGTCCTGCCGAGCAGAGCGGCTGGAAGGTCCTGAACACGAGGTGCTGCTGGAGCTGTGACTGACTGACCCAGACCCCCGGGCCTTCGGACTCCCCCGCAGCCACACCAGCCTTTCAAGGCTGTCACTGAGTTCTCGGCTTTAGTCTCCTGTAAACACAGGGACATTTTAAGGATTTGGGGGGCCCTGGACCAAAGGAGGCCCCTGCTCAGAAGAGCTTTGAAGTTGTGATCCAGTTTCAGCTCTTTCAAGTCCTCTTTGGCCAGGTCACTGACAGCCACAGACACCAGTCCTAATTCTAATCTGTTTATATCTAACATTCAGGGATATTGATGTGTCTTCAATATTGTAACAGGGCAGCAGCTCACTAATATTACTGCAAATAATATCTGTGACACTTCCCCCATTTCTCATATGTCACATCCTCTTTTGATCTAAAATAAGCGTTTTTTTAAGGAAGTTGCGTGAAACATAAACAGAAGTTTTTGCAAAATCTCTGTAATAGAGTTTCATCCATGGCACACCATTAAAATAAACTAAAGGGAAACGGTATTTAAACAATCTGTTCAAGAACTATTCAAGGTCACCAGCACAAGAGTCTCTGCAGAACAGAGCTGGCTCTACCAGGGGCCCCTGAAGGCTGGGTCCCCGGCCTAGAGCCCCCTGTGCCCAGTGTAATGAAGAAGTAGAGGGATCCAATCCAATTCGTAGGTTCTTTATTAAAGGAAACAGCTCACCCACCAGTACAGCCACTCTCTCTGTCTTCTTCAACCATCTGATGGCCACTTCAACATTCCTGAACCTTCAAAACACTAACATTCTTAATTCTTCCCCCACTACACTAACCTGGTAAGAAACTCAAGATACCACTCTCAGGCCTTACAACTTCTGTGTATAAAGGGGCTATTGTTAGGAACAGGTGAGACCTGCAGGGCTGTTTTTCCTGCGAGTTGGTACTTAGCAAGCACATCCATGTCTTCATTTTTGTTCTGAAACTGCATTTATTCTCCCTTTGTAAAGGGTTGGCTCTGTAGCGAATGAATGTTTGAATGAAAACAGAGTACTGTATGCACACCACCCCTTCCTTGCCTTGTCCTTCATTGGCAGGTCGCCCACACTATAAGTTACCTTATGCACATTCCTCGCTCACAGATCCCAGACAGATACACTTGGTGTAGCTGTGATTAATAAACAAAAAACATGGAGCGCAAAGTACTGGGATCCATTCACCCTCTAGGAGCTTCCATTTGCACACTCACTGGTTTGCAGATGGGCTGGCAATCTGCTTCGTGCCCTGTGCACTAACAGGTCACACCACAAACTGCATATTTGCATGTGGTAGCAAAATTACCTGCCTCGTGAAAATGCAATTGCATGGATGAATGAATAAAAAGCAACTTGTAGAGCGCACAGCTACTCCATGGAGTGTCCCGATGCTGCAGTTTTCAGTTACCTACGGAGGGCAGTCAGATTATCTGCTTTTGCTAGAAAAGCCAGATCTTCAGCCTTTTCTTGAACAATGAGATGACTTCCATTGAGCTTGTTCCATGGCACTCCTCTGAGATAGGAGAAGGTCCGTCCACCAGTTCTCATGCGGCCAATCCTAGGAATCCTCACAAGAAGGCTGTTGGCTGACCACAGGTTTCCAGAGGGGGCATAGACATTGATTCTGGTCCTAGGATAGCCTGCACCGGTGTGGTGTTGTGCTTTGTGGACCAGAACTAAGGCTTTGAAGAGAATTCTCTCCTTTATTGGAAGCCAGTGAAGGACATGTGTTCTTGGAGGCAGGCCAAGGAGAATGCTGGCTGTCGTACCCTGGACCACCTGAAGTTTGCTGAGAAGATAGTCTGAGAGTCCCAGATATAAGGCATTTCCATAATACAACCTGGGAGTTGTGACTGCCTGGAAGACCTCCTTTCTTGCAGAGAAAGAGAGAAAATGTAAGAACTTTTTAATGTACGCAGAAGCCCAAAACATGGCGGTGGCCTGCATGGGACAGAAGGCATCTATCCCTGCAACATTTTAAAAATAGTCTGTGTCTTTTAAAGGTACAGGTACTGCTTTTAGAAATGTTTAACCTTAGCAAACACACTGGAGAGCAGGCTTTGGTCCCCTAATCCATTGCCTGTGTCCCCCTCCTCCCGTCCTAAGGCTGCTCATCGTGATTTCAAAAAGGCAAACTGCCCCCTTCCACTGGACACCTTCCTCCCTGCCAGTCAGCTACCACCCCTGAGAGGTGTCTGTAACTTTTCTACGACTATTGATCACGATTGCAGTCGCATACCATTGATACATGACATTGCAAACTGCAGTTAGGAGGAGCCTTTTCCACACTGTAGGAAAGTACCATCTTGCCTGGCATGTTACCCCCATATTTCACTGTATATATGTTGTTTTAGTTGTATGTGTCACTGGGACCCTGCCAACCAGGGCCCCAGTGCTCATAAGTGTGCCTGAATGTGTTACCTGTGTAGTGACTAACTGTCTCACTGAGGCTCTGCTATCCAGAACCTCAGTGGTTATGCTCTCTCATTTCTTTCCAAATTGTCACTAACAGGCTAGTGACCAATTTCACCAATTTACATTGGCATACTGGACACCCTTATAATTCCCTAGTATATGGTACTGAGGTACCCAGGGCATTGGGGTTCCAGGAGATCCCTATGGGCTGCAGCATTTCTTTTGCCACCCATAGGGAGCTCTGACAATTCTTACACAGGCCTGCCCTTACAGCCTGGGTGAAATAACGTCCACATTATTTCACAGCCATTTACCACTGCACTTAAGTAACTTATAAGTCACCTATATGTCTAACCTTTACCTGGTAAAGGTTGGGTGCTAAGTTACTTAGTGTGTGGGCACCCTGGCACTAGCCAAGGTGCTCCCACATTGTTCAGGGCAAATTCCCTGGACTTTGTGAGTGCGGGGACACCATTACACGCGTGCACTATACATATGTCACGACATATGTGTAGCTTCACAATGGTAACTCCGAACATGGACATGTAACATGTCTAAGATCATGGAATTGTCACCCCAATGCCATTCTGGCATTGGGGAGACAATTCCATGATCCCCTGAGTCTCTAGCACAGACCCGGGTACTGCCAAACTACCTTTCCCGGGGTTTCACTGCAGCTGATGCTGCTGCCAACCCCTCAGACAGGTTTCTGCCCTCCTGGGGTCCAGCCAGGCTTGGCCCAGGAAGGCAGAACAAAGGACTTCCTCAGAGAGAGGGTGTTACACCCTCTCCCTTTGGAAAAAGGTGTCAGGGCTGGGAAGGAGTAGCCTCCCCCAGCCTCTGGAAATGCTTTGATGGGCACAGATGGTGCCCATCTCTGCATAAGCCAGTCTACACCGGTTCAGGGATCCCCCAGCCCTGCTCTGGCGCGAAACTGGACAAAGGAAAGGGGAGTGACCACTCCCCTGACCTGCACCTCCCCTGGGAGGTGCCCAGAGCTCCTCCAGTGTGCTCCAGACCTCTGCCATCTTGGAAACAGAGGTGCCTCTGGCACACTGGACTGCTCTGAGTGGCCAGGGCTAGCAGGTGACGTCAGAGACTCCTTCTGATAGGCTCCTCGAGGTGTTGCTAGCCTATCCTCTCTCCTAAGTAGCCAAACCTCCTTTTCTGGCTATTTAGGGTCTCTGCTTTGGGGAATTCTTTAGATAACGAATGCAAGAGCTCATCAGAGTTCCTCTGCATCTCTCTCTTCACCTTCTGCCAAGGAATCGACTGCTGACCGCGCTGGAAGCCTGCAAAACTGCAACAAAGTAGCAAAGACGACTACTGCGACCTTGTAACGCTGATCCTGCCGCCTTCTCAACTGTTTTCCTGGTGGTGCATGCTGTGGGGGTAGTCTGCCTCCTCTCTGCACTAGAAGCTCCGAAGAAATCCCCTGTGGGTCGACGGAATCTTCCCCCTGCAACCGCAGGCACCAAAAGACTGCATCACCGGTCCTCTGGGTCTCCTCTCAGCACAACGAGCGAGGTCCCTTGAACTCAGCAACTCTGTCCAAGTGACTCCCACAGTCCAGTGACTCTTCAGTCCAGGTTTGGTGGAGGTAAGTCCTTGCCTCCCCACGCTAGACTGCATTGCTGGGAACCGCATGTTTTGCAGCTACTCTGGCTCCTGTGCACTCTTCCAGGATTTCCTTTGTGCACAGCCAAGCCTGGGTCCCCGGCACTCTAACCTGCAGTGCACAACCTCCTGAGTTGTCCTCTGGGGTCGTGGGACCTTCATTTGTGACTTCGGGTGAGCTCCAGTTCACTGCACTTTGTAGTGCCTGTTCCAGCACTTCTGCGGGTACTGCTTGCTTCTGAGTGGGCTCTTTGTCTTGCTGGACGCCCCCTCTGTCTCCTCACGCAATTGGCGACATCCTGGTCCCTCCTGGGCCACAGCAGCATCCAAAAACCCTAACCGCAACCCTTGCAGCTAGCAAGGCTTGTTTGCGGTCTTTCTGCACGGAAACACCTCTGCACGACTCTTCACGACGTGGGACATCCATCCTCCAAAGGGGAAGTTTCTAACCCTTGTCGTTCTTGCAGAATCCGCAGCTTCTACCATCCAGTGGCAGCTTCTTTGCACCCACAGCTGGCATTTCCTGGGCATCTGCCCACTCCCGACTTGATCGTGACTTTTGGACTTGGTCCCCTTGTTCCACAGGTACTCTCGTCAGGAAATCCATTGTTGTTGCATTGCTGGTGTTGGTCTTCCTTGCAGAAATCCCCTATCATGACTTCTGTGCTCTCTGGGGAACTTAGGTGCACTTTGCACCCACTTTTCAGGGTCTTGGGGTGGGCTATTTTTCTAACCCTCACTGTTTTCTTACAGTCCCAGCGACCCTCTACAAGGTCACATAGGTTTGGGGTCCATTCGTGGTTCGCATTCCACTTCTAGAGTATATGGTTTGTGTTGCCCCTATCCCTATGTGCCCCCATTGCATTCTATTGTGACTATACATTGTTTGCACTGTTTTCTATTGCTATTACTGCATATTTTGGTATTGTGTACATATATCTTGTGTATATTTGCTATCCTCATACTAAGGGTACTCACTGAGATACTTTGGCATATTGTCATAAAAATAAAGTACCTTTATTTTTAGTATATCTGTGTATTGTGTTTTCTTATGATATTGTGCATATGACACTAGTGGTACTGTAGGAGCTTCACTCGTCTCCTAGTTCAGCCTAAGCTGCTCTGCTAAGCTACCTTTTCTATCAGCCTAAGCTGCTAGACACCCCTCTACACTAATAAGGGATACCTGGGCCTGGTGCAAAGTGTAAGTACCCCTTGGTACCCACTACAAGCCAGTCCAGCCTCCTACATTGGTTGTGCAGCGGTGGGATAAGTACTTGCAACTACTTACCACTTTGTCATTTTGTACTTTTCATAAGAGAAAAATATACAAAACAAGTTCAGTATATGTACTCCTAACCAAAAAGTTTTGCTTTTCTTCTCTTACTCTTTTGCTAAGTGCTGAAAAGTACATCTAAAACTTTCAAAAAGTTCTTAAAAAGTTAAAAAAGTTTTTTTCTGCTCTTTGAAAAGTTCTGAAACTTTTTCTTTCTTTTTCTGTCCCTTAAACCTTTTCTATAAATGTCTGGTACAGGTCAAACTGTTGATCTGACTAAACTTGCTTATGATCACCTTAGCTGGAAAGGAGCAAGGAGTCTCTGCATTGAAAGAGGTTTAGGGGTAGGGAAGAATCTCTCAAGAGAACTGTTAGTTAATATGCTCATTGAACAGGATAAGACCTTAGTTGGCACATCTGTTGAGAAATTAGCTGATGGTTCACACTCTGACTCTGGGGCACCCCCAGTAAGAGTGTTAGAAGGTAACCTTCCCAGCCTGCCCCCTAGCAAGCCACCTAGCATGGCTGGTACTAATGTGAGTTCCCATCACAGTAGGAGTGTTACTTCTGTAGGCCAGAATGTTAGAGTGCCATCAGTTAGGGACAGGTCTCCCTCTGTTCATTCACACCATTCTTCTGTGTCAAGGCATGCCCAACCCACCCTCCCTGAAGACAGAGTGTTAGAAAGGGAACTCAATAGACTGAGAGTGGAAGAGTCCAGGCTGAAGCTTAAAAAGCAACAGCTGGATCTAGACAGGGAAGCATTTGACTTAGAAAAAGAAAGACAGAGGTTGGGGTTTGGACCCCATGGTGGCAGCAGCAGTATTCCAAATAGTCATCCTGCAAAAGAGCATGATTCTAGGAATCTGCACAAGATAGTTCCCCCTTACAAGGAGGGGGATGACATTAACAAGTGGTTTGCTGCACTTGAGAGGGCCTGTGTTGTACAGGAGGTCCCTCAAAGGCAGTGGGCTGCTATCCTATGGCTATCTTTCACTGGAAAGGGTAGGGATAGGCTCCTTACTGTTAAGGAAAGTGATGCCAATAATTTTACAGTTCTTAAGAATGTACTCCTAGATGGTTATGGCTTAACCACTGAACAGTACAGGATCAAGTTCAGAGAAACCAAAAAGGAGTCTTCACAAGACTGGGTAGACTTTGTTGACCATTCAGTGAAGGCCTTGGAGGGGTGGTTACATGGCAGTAAAGTTTCTGACTATAAAAGCCTGTATAACTTAATCCTGAGAGAGCATATTCTTAATAATTGTGTGTCTGATTTGTTACACCAGTACCTGGTAGACTCTGATCTGACTTCTCCCCAAGAATTGGGAAAGAAGGCAGACAAATGGGTCAGAACAAGGGTGAACAGAAAAGTTAATTCAGGGGGTGACAAGGATGGCAAGAAGAAGGATGGTAAGTCTTCTGACAAGGGTGGGGACAAATCTAAAAATGAGTCTTCATCAGGCCCACAAAAACACTCTGGTAGGGGTGGTGGGCCCAAATCCTCTTCAAATCAAAACAAAGAAAAGAAACCATGGTGCTATTTATGTAAAATAAAAGGCCATTGGACAACTGATCCCAGTTGCCCAAAGAAAAGCACCAAGCCTCCTACCACTACAACCCCTGCTGCTACACCTAGTGCCCCTAGTAATAGCAGTGGTGGTGGGAGCAAACCTACTAATAGCCAATCCAAGGGAGTAGCTGGGCTCACTTTTGGGAATTTAGTTGGGGTTGGTCTTGTTAGGGAGACCACAGAGGCTGTGTTGGTCTCTGAGGGGGCCATTGATTTGGCCACCTTGGTTGCTTGTCCCCTTAACATGGATAAGTACAAGCAGCTACCCCTAATAAATGGTGTTGAGGTTCAGGCCTACAGGGACACAGGTGCCAGTGTTACAATGGTAATAGAGAAACTGGTCCACCCTGAACAACACCTACTTGGTCACCAGTACCAAGTGACTGATGCTCATAACAACACTCTTAGCCACCCATGGCTGTTGTGAATCTCAACTGGGGGGGGGGGTTACTGGTCCAAAGAAAGTTGTGGTTGCCTCAGATTTACCTGTAGACTGTCTACTAGGGAACAATTTAGAGACATCAGCTTGGGCAGAAGTGGAGTTTGAGGCCCATGCAGCAATGCTGGGCATTCCTGGGCATATTTTTGCTTTGACCAGGGCTCAGGCCAAAAAGCAAAAAGGACAGGATGACTTGGATCCTGGAACAATGGACCAAGTGCTCCCTAAAGCTAGGGTTAGTAAAGTTAAAACACTACCTACTATCCCTCCCTCTACAGTGGATTCAACTTCTGAGGAAGAAGAATTTCCACCCTGTGCAGAACCTACACCAGAGGAGCTGGAAGCAGACACTGCTGAGCTTTTGGGTGGAGGGGGGCCTGCCAGGGAGGAGCTGAGTGTGGCACCGCAGACCTGTCCGACACTAGAGGGTCTAAGACAGCAAGCTGTCAAACAGCAAAATGGGGATGTCAGTGACTCTCACAGAGTTTACTGGGAGGACAACCTCTTGTATACTGAAGCAAGGGATCCAAAACCTGGAGCTGCCAGGAGATTGGTGATTCCTCAGCAATACAGAGAGTTCCTCCAAACTCTAGCCCACGACATTCCCTTGGCTGGACATTTAGGGCAAATGAAAACTTGGGACAGGCTTGTCCCCTTGTTCCATTGGCCTAGAATGTCAGAGGACACAAAGGAATTTTGTAAGTCCTGTGAAACCTGTCAAGCCAGTGGCAAAACAGGTGGCACCCCAAAGGCACCCCTTATTCCACTACCTGTGGTTGGGGTTCCCTTTGAAAGGGTAGGGGTTGACATAGTTGGCCCCCTTGACCCTCCTACTGCTTCAGGCAATAGGTTTATCTCGGTGGTAGTGGACCATGCCACCAGAAATCCTGAAGCAATTCCGCTAAGGACCACTACAGCTCCTGCAGTGGCAAAGGCTCTCCTAGGAATCTTTTCCAGGGTGGGCTTCCCAAAAGAGGTGGTATCAGACAGGGGAAGCAATTTCATGTCTGCTTACTTAAAGGCCATGTGGAAAGAATGTGGTGTGACATACAAGTTCACCACACCCTATCATCCACAAACAAATGGACTGGTTGAGAGGTTTAATAAAACTCTCAAAGGAATGATAATGGTACTCCCTGAAAAACTCTGCAGGAGATGGGATGTCCTGTTACCTTGCCTCCTTTTTGCTTACAGGGAGGTACCCCAAAAAGGAGTGGGCTTCAGCCCCTTTGAACTCCTATTTGGACACCCTGTGAGAGGTCCTCTAACACTTGTAAAGGAGGGTTGGGAACAACCTTTAAAAGCTCCTAAGCAAGACATAGTGGACTATGAACTTGGCCTAAGATCTAGGATGGCTGAGTACATGAAAAAGGCCAGTAAAAACCTTCAGGCCAGCCAAGAGCTCCAAAAGCAATGGCATGACCAGAAGGCTGTTCTGATTCAGTACCAACCAGGGCAGAAAGTGTGGGTCTTGGAGCCTGTGGCCCCAAGATCACTCCAAGACAAATGGAGTGGTCCCCACATAATTGTTGAGAAAAAGGGTGAAGTCACCTACTTAGTTGACTTAGGCACTGCCAGGAGTCCCCTTAGGGTGCTCCATGTCAATCGCCTGAAACCCTACTATGACAGGGCTGATCTCACCCTGCTCATGGCAACAGATGAAGGACAGGAAGAAGAGAGTGACCCTCTCCCTGATCTCTTCTCTTCCACAGAACAAGATGCTCTAGTGGAAGGTGTAGTTTTAGCAGATTGTCTTACTGCTGAGCATAAATCTCCTGGGTCAGTTTTCTGAACTCTTTTCTACTGTGCCAGGCACCACCTCTTGGTGTGAGCACACTATAGATACTGGAGAAAGCTTGCCTGTCAAAAGTAAGATCTATAGGCAGCCTGACCATGTCAGGGACTGCATAAGACAAGAGGTGCAGAAAATGCTTGAACTGGGAGTGGTTGAGCACTCTGAAAGTCCATGGGCCTCTCCTGTGGTACTTGTACCAAAACCTCATTCCAAAGATGGAAACAAGGAAATTAGATTTTGTGTAGACTATAGAGGTCTCAACCAGGTAACTAAAACTGATGCTCACCCTATACCCAGGGCAGATGAGCTAATAGATACACTGGCATCTGCCAAGTATCCAAGCACCTTTGATTTGACTGCAGGGTATTGGCAGATCAAGTTATCAGAGGATGCAAAAGCAAAAACTGCATTTTCAACCATTATAGGGCACTACCAATTCACAGTAATGCCTTTTGGGTTGAAAAATGCACCTGCCACTTTTCAGAGGTTGGTGAATACAGTCCTGCAAGGGTTGGAGGCTTTTAGTGCAGCATATCTAGATGATATAGCTGTCTTTAGCTCCACCTGGGATGATCACCTGGTCCACCTGTGGAAAGTTTTGGAGGTCCTGCATAAGGCAGGCCCCACTATCAAGGCTTCAAAGTGCCAGATAGGGCAGGGAAAGGTGGTTTATCTGGGACACATGGTAGGTGGAGAACAGATTGCACCACTTCAGGGGAAAATCCAAACTATTATAGATTGGGTTCCCTCTACAACTCAGACTCAGGTGAGAGCCTTTTTAGGCCTCACTGGGTACTACAGGAGGTTCATAAAGAACTATGGCTCCATAGCAGCCCCTCTTAATGACCTCACATCTAACAAAATGCCTAAAAAGGTATTGTGGACAGCAAACTGTCAGAAAGCTTTTGAGGAGCTGAAGCAGGCCATGTGCTCTGCACCTGTCCTGAAAAGCCCCTGTTACACCAAAAAATTCATTGTCCAAACTGATGCATCTGAATTAGGGGTAGGGGCAGTCTTATCACAACTTAATTCTGAGGGCCAGGATCAACATGTTGCTTTTATCAGCAGGAGGTTGACCCCTAGAGAAAAGCGTTGGTCTGCCATAGAGAGGGAGGCCTTTGCTGTGGTCTGGGCACTGAAGAAGTTGAGGCCATACCTGTTTGGCACTCACTTCATTGTTCAGACAGACCACAAACCTCTACTTTGGCTAAAACAAATGAAAGGGGAAAATCCTAAATTGTTGAGGTTGTCCATATCCCTACAGGGAATGGACTATACAGTGGAACATAGACCTGGGAGTACCCACTCCAATGCAGATGGACTCTCCAGATATTTCCACTTAGACAATGAAGACTCATCAGGTCATGGCTAGTCTTATTGTCCTTCGTTTGGGGGGGGTTGTGTAGGAAAGTACCATCTTGCCTGGCATGTTACCCCCATATTTCACTGTATATATGTTGTTTTAGTGTATGTGTCACTGGGACCCTGCCAGCCAGGGCCCCAGTGCTCATAAGTGTGCCCTGTATGTGTTACCTGTGTTATGACTAACTGTCTCACTGAGGCTCTGCTATCCAGAACCTCAGTGGTTATGCTCTCTCATTTCTTTCCAAATTGTCACTAACAGGCTAGTGACCAATTTCACCAATTTACATTGGCATACTGGAACACCCTTATAATTCCCTAGTATATGGTACTGAGGTACCCAGGGTATTGGGGTTCCAGGATATCCCTATGGGCTGCAGCATTTCTTTTGCCACCCATAGGGAGCTCTGACAAATCTTACACAGGCCTGCCCTTACAGCCTGGGTGAAATAACATCCACGTTATTTCACAGCCATTTACCACTGCACTTAAGTAACTTATAAGTCACCTATATGTCTAACCTTTACCTGGTAAAGGTTGGGTGCTAAGTTACTTAGTGTGTGGGCACCCTGGCACTAGCCAAGGTGCTCCCACATTGTTCAGGGCAAATTCCCCGGACTTTGTGAGTGCGGGGACACCATTACATGCGTGCACTATACATATGTCACGACATATGTATAGCGTCACAATGGTAACTCCGAACATGGACATGTAACATGTCTAAGATCATGGAATTGTCACCCCAATGCCATTCTGGCATTGGGGAGACAATTCCATGATCCCCCGAGTCTCTAGCACAGACCCGGGTACTGCCAAACTACCTTTCCCGGGGTTTCACTGCAGCTGCTGCTGCTGCCAACCCCTCAGACAGGTTTCTGCCCTCCTGGGGTCCAGCCAGGCTTGGCCCAGGAAGGCAGAACAAAGGACTTCCTCAAAGAGAGGGTGTTACACCCTCTCCCTTTGGAAAAAGGTGTCAGGGCTGGGGAGGAGTAGCCTCCCCCAGCCTCTGGAAATGCTTTGATGGGCACAGATGGTGCCCATCTCTGCATAAGCCAGTCTACACCGGTTCAGGGATCCCCCAGCCCTGCTCTGGCGCGAAACTGGACAAAGGAAGGGGGAGTGACCACTCCCCTGACCTGCACCTCCCCTGGGAGGTGCCCAGAGCTCCTCCAGTGTGCTCCAGACCTCTGCCATCTTGGAAACAGAGGTGCTGCTGGCACACTGGACTGCTCTGAGTGGCCAGGGCCAGCAGGTGACGTCAGAGACTCCTTCTGATAGGCTCCTCCAGGTGTTGCTAGCCTATCCTCTCTTCTAAGTAGCCAAACCTCCTTCCAAACCTGGCTATTTAGGGTCTCTGCTTTGGGGAATTCTTTAGATAATGAATGCAAGAGCTCATCAGAGTTCCTCTGCATCTCTCTCTTCACCTTCTGCCAAGGAATCGACTGCTGACCGCACTGGAAGCCTCCAAAACTGCAACAAAGTAGCAAAGACGACTACTGCGACCTTGTAACGCTGATCCTGCCGCCTTCTCGACTGTTTTCCTGGTGGTGCATGCTGTGGGGGTAGTCTGCCTCCTCTCTGCACTAGAAGCTCCGAAGAAATCTCCTGTGGGTCAACAGAATCTTCCCCCTGCAACCGCAGGCACCAAAAGACTGCATCACCGGTCCTCTGGGTCTCCTCTCAGCACGACGAGCGAGGTCCCTTGAACTCAGCAACTCTGTCCAAGTGACTCCCACAGTCCAGTGACTCTTCAGTCCAAGTTTGGTGGAGGTAAGTCCTTGCCTCCCCACGCTAGACTGCATTGCTGGGAACCGTGTGTTTTGCAGCTACTCCGGCTCCTGTGCACTCTTCCAGGATTTCCTTTGTGCACAGCCAAGCCTGGGTCCCCGGCACTCTAACCTGCAGTGCACGACCTCCTGAGTTGTCCTCTGGGGTCGTGGGACCTTCCTTTGTGACTTCGGGTGAGCTCCGGTTCACTGCACTTCGTAGTGCCTGTTCTGGCACTTCTGCGGGTGCTGCTTGCTTCTGAGTGGGCTCTTTGTCTTGCTGGACGCCCCCTCTGTCTCCTCACACAATTGGCGACATCCTGGTCCCTCCTGGGCCACAGCAGCATCCAAAAACCCTAACCGCGATCCTTGCAGCTAGCAAGGCTTGTTTGCGGTCTTTCTGCACTGAAACACCTCTGCACGACTCTCCACGGCGTGAGGGATCCGTCCTCCAAAGGGGAAGTTTCTAGCCCTTGTCGTTCTTGCAGAATCCGCAGCTTCTACCATCCAGTGGCAGCTTCTTTGCACCCACAGCTGGCATTTCCTGGGCATCTGCCCACTCGCGACTTGATCGTGACTTTTGGACTTGGCCCCTTTTTTCCACAGGTACTCTTGTCAGGAAATCCATTGTTGTTGCATTGCTGGTGTTGGTCTTCCTTGCAGAAATCCCCTATCACGACTTCTGTGCTCTCTGGGGAACTTAGGTGCACTTTGCACCCACGTTTCAGGGTCTTGGGGTGGGCTATTTTTCTAACCCTCACTGTTTTCTTACAGTCCCAGAGACCCTCTACAAGGTCACATAGGTTTGGGATCCATTTGTGGTTCGCATTCCACTTCTAGAGTACATGGTTTGTGTTGCCCCTATGTGCCCCCATTGCATTCTATTGTGACTATACATTGTTTGCACTGTTTTCTATTGCTATTACTGCATATTTTGGTATTGTGTACATATATCTTGTGTATATTTGCTATCCTCATACTGAGGGTACTCACTGAGATACTTTGGCATATTGTCATAAAAATAAAGTACCTTTATTTTTAGTATATCTGTGTATTGTGTTTTCTTATGATATTGTGCATATGACACTAGTGGTACTGTAGGAGCTTCACTCGTCTCCTAGTTCAGCCTAAGCTGCTCTGCTAAGCTACCTTTTCTATCAGCCTAAGCTGCTAGACACCCCTCTACACTAATAAGGGATACCTGGGCCTGGTGCAAAGTGTAAGTGCCCCTTGGTACCCACTACAAGCCAGTCCA
This sequence comes from Pleurodeles waltl, assembly GCF_031143425.1. Classification (NCBI taxonomy): domain Eukaryota; kingdom Metazoa; phylum Chordata; class Amphibia; order Caudata; family Salamandridae; genus Pleurodeles; species Pleurodeles waltl. The sequence goes on along the minus strand of NC_090449.1, from coordinate 1,068,829,044 downwards.
GCCTCCTACACACACCCTCTCCTAATTGCAATTCATAATGATAGCCAAACCGCTTTTTGTAAGTTGAAAAAGCTTTTCTAACTTGCAAAAGGATTGTGCGCATGTCCCCACACCATTGTGTCATTGCAAAACCTATGATTTTGCAAATTGCAGGTTTTCAACAACAAAATGCTTGAGTACTTCTGCCCTTTCTTCCACTAAACATTGTAAAAGGAATGCAGATTGTATTGTATGTGGTGGTGCCTATGTAGCTGTGTGTGGTTTGGGGGCATAGGGGTCTAAGGTGTAAAAAGATGTGTGTTTAGATGGGTGTTGTGCATCTATTGTAGGTGGTATAGCTGGTGTATTTGGATATGTGTGTGTGTGTGTGTGTAGCTCTGTGTGTGGTATGGGGCAAGGGGGGCCTAGGGTGTAGAAGGTTGTGTGTGTAGATGGTTTTGCCTCTGTTGTAGGTGGTATAGCGGGTGCATGTGGTGGTGTGTGTGTAGCTGTGTGTCTGGTTTGGGGGCATGCGGATCTAGGGTGTAGCAGGTTGTGTGTGTAGATGGTTTTGCATCTGTTGTAGGCGGTATAGCTGGTGTATGTGGTGATGTGTGTGTAGCTGTGTGTATTTTGGGGGCATGGGGATCTAGGGTGTAGAAGGTTGTGTGTCTAGATGGTTGTTGTGCATCTATTGGAGCTGGTCGTATAGCTGGTGTATGTGGTGATGTGTATAGCTGTGTGTGTGGTTTAGGGGCACGGGGTTCTAGGGTGTAGAAGGTTGTGTGTGTAGATGGTTTTGCATCTGTTGTAGGTGCTATAGCTGGTGTATGTGGTGGTGTGTGTGTAGCTGTGTGTGGTTTGTGAGTATGGGGGTTCTAGGGTGTAGAAGGTTGTGTGTCTAGATTGTTGTTGTGCATCTTTTGTAGGTTGTATAGCTGGCATATGTGGTGGTGTGTGTGCACCTGTGTGTGTGGTGTGGGGGCATGGGGATCTAAGGTGTAGAAGATTGTGTGTGTAGATGGTTTTGTATCTGTTGTAGGTGGTATAGCTGATGTTGTTGGTGGTTCGGGGTGTAGGAGTTAGTGTAGCATGCAGGTAGTTTAGAGAAGAGTCAGACAACTGGTTTAGGTGGCCTCATAGGGTGTAGGATATCAGGGATGGAGATGATGGTGCAGATGTTATGGGCAAGCAGTAATGGGCAATGAGTAAGTGGTGGGTGGCTTTATAGGATATAAATCGTAGTGTAGGATGTATGTGGGGGTAGAATAACTTCTTGGGGGTGTAGATGGCAGTATAGGGTGTCGGTGATGGCCTATGTTGGGGGATGCGGGTAGTCTAAGTTGTAGATGTGGTCTAATGGCATGTGTAACTCTGAGGCACACATGCTTGGGTTTAAATCCCACCACAATCATCTGGCCGAAACCGGAGATATTCTGGGCCAGCGGAACTCCTTGTACCTCCTTTTGTCTGGTTCGCCAATGGACCCTGGTCCCCCTTTTATTTTAAGGAAGCTGGCCTTGTTTACTATGGAATGACTCACTCAGCTTCTTAATGTTCCCTTGGCGGAAGGTACGGTGCTGTTAGCATGGAAGAGGGCCTTAGTTACTGCCTTACTTAAAAAAAAAAAGAATCTTGACCCTTTGGTATGATCAAAATACAGGCCAATTTCTCTTCTGCCTCCCTTAGCAAAGGTGCTGGAACGTCAAGTCATTCAGCAACTTACATCTGTTGTGGAGCAAAATGGGATTTTGCATCCATCACATTCAGAATTCAGGGCTGGCCACAGTACTGAGTCCGCTCTCCTTGGTGTCACGGGATACCTTAGAGGCCAACTAGACTCAGGCAGTTCGGCAGCACTGATTCTGTTAGATCTCAGTGCCACATTCGACACAGTGAATCCTTCCATTCTGCTCAGTTGCCTGGAAGGAATGCGAGTGCACGGTACGGCCTTGGCATGGTTAAGATCTTTCCTGTACCATTGGGCCTTCCAGGTGTACTCACAGCAATACAGGTCTAAATCCCATCTGCTAGGATCTGGGGTACCCCAGGGCTCTACCTCGAGCCTACTCCTGTTCAATTGGTATGTTAAGTCTCTTGCTGACATCGAGGAGTCCCATGGCACATGCTTTTTAGGGTCGAGCCTGCGTTGCATGCGCTCGTTTCTTATGCTGACAACACAAATTGCGGTGTCCCTAGCTACCAAGGATAATTGAAAAGTGGAAGCCCGTAGCCCTTGTCTGGCTCAAATTTCAGGTTGGATGAAGAGCAATTCACTGAAACTTAATGGGGACAAAACAGAGGTCCTGTGAGTAGCTAACCAACCCCACCTCTGGGGCCGCCATCTTTGGCCCTCTGCTTTGGGCCCGATCCCCTCTCCAGTGCAGGTGGTTAAAAGACTGGGAGTTTGGATAGATGATAAACTATCCATGAGTCACCAGATAAATAAATTTGTGGCCACGGGCTTTGGTATTCTTAAGTGGCTGAAGAAGCTCTTGGCATGTCTACGGGATTCGGCTCAACGGACAGTAGCTCAGTCCTTAGTGATATCCAGAGTGAACTATGGCAATGTCCTCTATCTGGGTGTGACAAATCCTTGCTCAAGCGGCTCCAAATTGTGCACAACATGGCAGCCTGTGTGCTTCTTCCACCACCCACGCTCACTTCGACAGCCAGTTTGCTTACTGCTGATTGCCTATCGAGCAGCGGATCCAATTTAAGACCTTATGCGATATGCATAAGTGCCTTGCTAATACTGGGCCACTGTATTTAAGGCCTCTGGTGTCTGCCTACCTTCCACACCGCGCTCTGCGTTCGAGCCATTTTGATTCGGCCCTGATCCCGAGGACCGCAAGGACCCGGCAGGGCGGTCGATCTTTTGGGTATCTTGGCCCTAAATTATGGAATATCTTGCTGCACTCGCTGCATGCATGGAACTCGCTTGCAGCCTTTTGGAAGAAACTGAAGACTTGGCTGTTTCCATCTACATAATATAAGGTTTTTAGAAGAATTGGACGAGTGGGCTGTTTCCGCCTGCAAGATGTGATACAATAGATGGTGTACTTTGGTTTGGTGAGGACGCCAGCGCTGCTAAACCTGTCAGGGTAGCCATGCACTTATAAATCACAAATAATAATAATAATTGAGCTGTGTGTGTGCGCATTGTAAAGTAAATATGTGTAATATGTGTAATGCTTAATGTAAATATGGTGTCCAGCTCTGTGCTCCCCACTCCAGCCCGACGCAACCTGTTTTCTGTAATTCAAACAGAACCGAACACGTCCCCTCTTGCACCCCCTACACACGGTACTGTTCCACGTACAGCTCCTCATGCTTGGGATGCTCCTGGTGTGATAAACACATTTAGTTGTAAAGTGCTCTGGCCCTTTCAGCTACTGTTGCCCTATATCACATGCTGCAGAGATAGTGGTGCAGTGATTGTGGCTGATGAGGTACAAAGTGCTGGTGCTGTTCTGGGAGAGGGAAGTAGCCAACGTGCACTGGGGAGACAAGGCGTAAGTGGTGATACAAGGTGGCAGTGGTGCATGTGGGCGTGTAGGTGGTTGTGTAGGATGTATGTGGTGATTTAGGGTGTATTTGGTGTGGTGTGGGTGGAATAGGTTCCTTAGAGTGAAGGGGAAAGAACAAGGTGTTCCAGGAGAAGTCAATAGCTTGCGAGAGCGCAGCTGCGGGTGTAGAGTGTAGGTTGTGGTGTGCTCCATTTTTACCTGTGACGTGCTGACGTCTACTCAGTGGATGCGTCTCGCCTTCCTGTCGTGTCTCTCTCAAGGTACCGCCTCTCGGGCAGGGCCCAAGCTTCCTCAAGCGAGTACTGAGAACCACCTCAGCTACAACATGGTGTGCCAAGAGTCAACTTCATGCAATTGGCGTCAGTTTGTTTCCTGCTTTATCAATGGGAAACTTGTTTGCCACCACAAAAGCGGAAATCTTGGTCGCAGTTACTTTCTGGAAATAAATTGTGATATTTTCTGAAGGGAAGTTAGCTACTTCACGTTCCTTTTTTGTACTTTTTCCTCGTATTTCTCCTGCCTACTTCATGATACCCTAAAAAAGTGTTTCCCAACCTGTGGTCTGGGAACCCCTGGGAGTCCGCGAAGCCTCCGTAGGGGGTCCGTGACTGCTTAGAAAAGTAACTACTATTAACATAGTAACAGAGTGTATATAAATAAAGTGGCTAAATGTACAACTGAAAAGTTTAAAACACACTGTAAATGTCAAGGAATTAGAAATTGAAGGCTAAAAATTAAATTAGTCTCCTCAGATAGATTTGTGGGAGCAGTGGAGGTGCATCAAACAGAATACAGTATGGACGATAAGTGATTTCAATTTAAGTTAGAAAAGCTCCACCCTTCCTATTAAAATTCGATTTTTTTAAATTTTATGTGTTTGAAAATTAACTAAAATGTGTTATCATTTTGTATGTGTTTGTTGGAATGCTTGTTTCTGTATTTTTTGTGTATTGTTTTGTGCTTCCAATCATCACCAATGCTTTGTCTGGGGTCCCTGTATTCCAATAATGATTCTTTGGGGTCCCCGGGTTCCAGTAATGATAAAGTGGGGGGCCACAGAAGTGCAAAGGTTGGGAACCACTGGTCTAAACGTTCTGCAAACTCTTCTGCCTGTCCCAACCAACACCTGCACACTTGGATAATGTTTCAATCACTGTATTGTCTGACTTTCAATTCATCTGTGGAAGCCTGGCATTATATTGGCAGTACAATCTGTGGGTCTCTTGGCACCATTAGTGCTCTGTGTTCTTTAATCATCCAGAACTGCAGAAATGTATCCTATTGCCACGTTCTCTAAACATCTGATTATTAGGGCTGGTGCTGCTCTCATGCTATTAGACAGCATGAGAGCGGTGTCAGGATTGAAGGGAACGGCCTCTCTCAGTGCTCACAAGAGCGCTAGAGGCCTGTTCTTTCTCTTAAGATAGCTGGGTCTTAAGACAGCTGGGTTAGAGAAGTTTAAAGTGCGCATGTCAGACCGACCAAAGGGACATGCGCACTTTAAACTAAAGTGCACAGCTCCCTGCTGCCACTCAGCAGCTATTGCCCCGCCCCGTCCTGAACACTCGGTCCAGGACTGGATGCTGAAAAATAAAATGGTAATAACTAAACTTTATTACCATTTTATTTTTCATCTTTGGGTGCATTTCTTTAGCAGGGTAACGCTCTCACGCCAGAGCTGCCCCTGGTTAAGGTGCCGGGAGATTGGCAGAATGTTTTAGACCTACAGTAAGCAAACCCTTACAAAGATGCCATGTTTACACTCCACAGCAGAAGGAGGGTAAAGCTTTCTACACATGTCTTACTGCATTCAGACGTTTGTGAAACACCAGAACTTTTCAGTGAAAATAGATGAAGTGATTAGGGATCAGCTGATGGTGAATACAAGAGTGAACATGTCCAGGAACACTTGTGGGTGATGGGAGAGCTCACCTTGGAAGAAAGGGATACAACGGTCTGTGTCCTGGGTAAAAGATGTGAACACGGACAGACAGTAGACATGGAAGTGAAGTCTGTTATGTTAACAGCAAATGAAACAAAGCTGAGACCACAGAGTTCTGCAGAACCTTACTCAAAGGGGACAGGATGTGTTGTAACAGTCTGAGACCTTGGAGATGGGGAACTAGGAGTCTCGGTGTCCGCTCAACATCCTGTGATTCTAGACAAATCATTTAAACTCTCCATGCCTACAGCTCAGTGCCGTGAGACCCTCATGGGTGATTTGCCACGCTTTACAAACACCTGATTGGTTGATGAGTTGCAGATGTGGCCGCCTAACTCACATGGCAGCATAGAAAAGGTGCCCTGCCATCAGCAGAGAATACAATGTGCAAACATCCGAGCACTCTGCAGAGATGGGAAAAGAACTGAGAAGATTAGAAATTGCAGTGAAACCTCCACCTACCACGGAGCAAGACAAGGGATATTTTATGCTAATTTTTGTTTTTAAGTGCTTTATTATTAATGATTGGATTTCACACCAGTCGGAATCAACATTTGTAGCTTCACTTTTCAAGGATAATTTAACCTTTAACCCCTGTGCGTCAGATCCAGTGGCGGCTCCTCCGCTATGGCGGGGGAGCATCGACCCCCTCGAGCAGGAGCAACTGCAAGCCTTTAACAAAGAAACGATAATAAACTCTGTTTATTATCGTTTCTTTGTTAAAGAACGGGCCGTGGGGGATGACGGGAACGAGGGGAGTGCACTGTGCACTCCCCTCAGTGCGCATGTGTATCTGGACGGCCGCCTCCGGCCGGGCAAACACACATGCGCACTGTACTCTCTCCAGTCCGGCACTGTATTGCCGGGCCGGAGAGAAAAGGCCTGGCTCCCACTCTGCCTGGGAGCACCCTGGCTGGGCGCTCACAGGCAATGCTAGTGCTGCTCTGAGCAGCGTCAGGATTGGCCGCAGGGCAGGCTGGGAGCCTGTGCCTGCAGTGACGAGGGAAAGAGGAGCGGTGCGGCGGCGAAGTAGGTACGTTTTTCTTTAATGTAATGTAATGATGTAATGGGTGATGTAACTATGTGTTGTCATTGCAGGGGTGACTGATGATGCAATGCGTGATGAAACTATGTGATGTCATGGCAGGGGTGACCGGTGATGCAATGCGTGATGTAACTATGTGATGTCATGGCAGGGGTGACCGATAATGCAAAATGTGATGTTACTATGTGATGTCATGGCAGGGGTGACCGATGATGCAATGTGTGATGAAACTATGTGATGTCATGGCAGGGGTGACTGATGATGCAAAACGTGATGTTACTATGTGATGTCATGGCAGAGGTGACCGGTATATAGGAAGTCACTTCCTGGGATGTCGTTTGTCACAAAGGCTTATGATGTACTATGTGTTGTCATTGCAGGGGTGACCGGTGATGTAATGCGTGATGTAACTATGTGATGTCATGGCAGGGTTGACCGATGATGTAATGCGTGATGTAACTATGTGATGTTATGGCAGGGGTGACCGATGATGCAATGTGTGATGTAACTATGTGATGTCATGGCAGGGGTGACCGATGATGTAATGCGTGATGTAACTATGTGATGTCATGGCAGGGGTGACCGATGATGCAATACGTGATGTTACTATGTGATGTGATGGCAGAGGTGACCGGTGATGCAATGAGTGATGTAACTATGTGATGTTATTGCAGAGGTGACCAGTATATAGGAAGTCACTTCCTGGGATGTCATTTGGCGCAAAGGCTGCGTGATGATGTACTATGTGTTGTCATTGCAGGGGTGACCGGTGATGTAATGCGTGATGTAACTATGTGATGTCATGGCAGGGGTGACCGATGATGTAATGCGTGATGTAACTATGTGATGTCATGGCAGGGGTCACCGATGATGCAATGCGTGATGTAACTATGTGATGTCATGGCAGGGGTGACCGGTGATGTAATGCGTGATGTAACTATGTGATGTCATGGCAGGGGCGACCGATGATGCAATACGTGATGTTACTATGTGATGTCATGGCAGGGGTGACCGATGATGCAATGCGTGATGTAACTATGTGATGTCATGGCAGGGGTGACCGGTGATGTAATGCGTGATGTAACTATGTGATGTCATGGCAGGGGCGACCGATGATGCAATACGTGATGTTACTATGTGATGTCATGGCAGAGGTGACCGGTATATAGGAAGTCACTTCCTGGGATGTCATTTGGCGCAAAGGCTGCGTGATGTACTATGTGTTGTCATTGCAGGGGTGACCGGTGATGTAATGCGTGATGTAACTATGTGATGTCATGGCAGGGGTGACCGATGATGCAATGCATGATGTAACTATGTGTTGTCATTGCAGGGGTGATCGATGATGCAATGTGTGATGAAACTATGTGATGTCATGGCAGGGGTGACCGATGATGCAATACATGATGTTACTATGTGATGTCATGGCAGAGGTGACCGGTATATAGGAAGTCACTTCCTGGGATGTCGTTTGGCGCAAAGGCTACATGATGTACTAAGTGTTGTCATGGCAGGGGTGACCGATGATGTAATGGGTGATGTAACTATGTGTTGTCATTGCAGGGGTGACTGATGATGCAATGCGTGATGAAACTATGTGATGTCATGGCAGGGGTGACCGGTGATGCAATGCGTGATGTAACTATGTGATGTCATGGCAGGGGTGACCGATAATGCAAAACGTGATGTTACTATGTGATGTCATGGCAGGGGTGACCGATGATGCAATGTGTGATGAAACTATGTGATGTCATGGCAGGGGTGACTGATGATGCAAAACGTGATGTTACTATGTGATGTCATGGCAGAGGTGACCGGTATATAGAAAGTCACTTCCTTTGATGTCGTTTGTCACAAAGGCTTATGATGTACTATGTGTTGTCATTGCAGGGGTGACCGGTGATGTAATGCGTGATGTAACTATGTGATGTCATGGCAGGGTTGACCGATGATGTAATGCGTGATGTAACTATGTGATGTTATGGCAGGGGTGACCGATGATGCAATGTGTGATGTAACTATGTGATGTCATGGCAGGGGTGACCGATGATGTAATGCGTGATGTAACTATGTGATGTCATGGCAGGGGTGACCGGTGATGTAATGCGTGATGTAACTATGTGATGTCATGGCAGGGGCGACCGATGATGCAATACGTGATGTTACTATGTGATGTCATGGCAGGGGTGACCGATGATGCAATGCGTGATGTAACTATGTGATGTCATGGCAGGGGTGACCGATGATGCAATGTGTGATGTAACTATGTGATGTCATGGCAGGGGTGACCGATGATGTAATGCGTGATGTAACTATGTGATGTCATGGCAGGGGTGACCGATGATGCAATACGTGATGTTACTATGTGATGTGATGGCAGAGGTGACCGGTGATGCAATGAGTGATGTAACTATGTGATGTTATTGCAGAGGTGACCAGTATATAGGAAGTCACTTCCTGGGATGTCATTTGGCGCAAAGGCTGCGTGATGATGTACTATGTGTTGTCATTGCAGGGGTGACCGGTGATGTAATGAGTGATGTAACTATGTGATGTCATGGCAGGGGTGACCGATTATGTAATGTGTGATGTAACTATGTGATGTCATGGCAGGGGTGACCGATGATGCAATGCGTGATGTAACTATGTGATGTCATGGCAGGGGTGACCGGTGATGTAATGCGTGATGTAACTATGTGATGTCATGGCAGGGGCGACCGATGATGCAATACGTGATGTTACTATGTGATGTCATGGCAGGGGTGACCGATGATGCAATGCGTGATGTAACTATGTGATGTCATGGCAGGGGTGACCGGTGATGTAATGCGTGATGTAACTATGTGATGTCATGGCAGGGGCGACCGATGATGCAATACGTGATGTTACTATGTGATGTCATGGCAGGGGTGACCGATGATGCAATGTGTGATGTAACTATGTGATGTCATGGCAGGGGTGACCGATGATGTAATGCGTGATGTAACTATGTGATGTCATGGCAGGGGTGACCGATGATGCAATACGTGATGTTACTATGTGATGTGATGGCAGAGGTGACCGGTGATGCAATGAGTGATGTAACTATGTGATGTTATTGCAGAGGTGACCAGTATATAGGAAGTCACTTCCTGGGATGTCATTTGGCGCAAAGGCTGCGTGATGATGTACTATGTGTTGTCATTGCAGGGGTGACCGGTGATGTAATGAGTGATGTAACTATGTGATGTCATGGCAGGGGCGACCGATGATGCAATACGTGATGTTACTATGTGATGTCATGGCAGGGGTGACCGATGATGTAATGCGTGATGTAACTATGTGATGTCATGGCAGGGGTGACTGATGATGGAATGCGTGATGTAACTATGTGATGTCATGGCAGGGTTGACCGGTGATGCAATGTGTGATGTAACTATGTGATGTCATGGCAGGGGCGACCGATGATGCAATACGTGATGTTACTATGTGATGTCATGGCAGGGGTGACCGATGATGTAATGCGTGATGTAACTATGTGATGTCATGGCAGGGGTGACTGATGATGCAATGCGTGATGTAACTATGTGATGTCATGGCAGGGTTGACCGGTGATGCAATGCGTGATGTAACTATGTGATGTCATGGCAGGGGCGACCGATGATGCAATACGTGATGTTACTATGTGATGTCATGGCAGAGGTGACCGGTATATAGGAAGTCACTTCCTGGGATGTCATTTGGCACAAAGGCTGCGTGATGTGTTGTCATTGCAGGGGTGACCGGTGATGTAATGCGTGATGTAACTATGTGATGGCATGGCAGGGGTGACCGGTGATGTAATGCGTGATGTAACTATGTGATGTCATTGCAGGGGTGACCGGTGATGCAATGCGTGATGTAACTATGTGATGTCATTGCAGGGACGACCGGTATGTAGGATGTCACTCCCTGGAATGTCATCGAGGCTGTGTGGTGTCAGTTCCCAGGGCCCATGGGGTGAAAGGCTCGGCAGTGTGTCCTGTGATCAGATGGCCTCCCACCTCGAGCGCTGTTTTGGGGGGAGGCGGCGCTACAAGGTCCCAGCTCTGCTGAGATAGATCCAGAGACGGCAGCGGGATGTGTGTAGCCCACAACCTTAGCGGGGTCGAGGCTGAGGGAGAGAGCCGAGCTCGCGAGTTACGCCGACGAAGGATGCTTTATTGAATGGAATTGACAAGCAAAGTTTGTGGAAGGCGGGATCGGGTCCCCGCCAGGTGCCCTCTAGTCCTTGCTGACTGCGACGCTCTGCTGTGATGGTAATGCTGGCTGACGCCTGCTGGCCTCTGCGCACACCCGGGCACTGCTGAGGGCGCTGCCTGTGCGGACAGCCAAGGGCGCACACCTGCTGCAGACGGCTGGAAGTGTCCATGCAAGCAGGAGTAAATGTACGGCTCGCTAAGGAGAGGCCAAGGGAGTGAAGGGTCAGGAAGGGCACGTGGCGCTCTGCACACATGCGGGCACTGCTGCAGGGGGCGGCCTCACCTGTGCGGACAGCCAAGGGCGCACACCTGCCGCAGACGGCTGGAAGTGTCCATGCAAGCAGGAGTAAATGTACGGCTCGCTAAGGAGAGGCCAAGGAAGTGGAGGCTCAGGGAGGCCACCTGGCGCTCTGCGCACATCCGGGCACTGCTGCAGGGGGCGGCCTCACCTGTGCTGACAACCAAGGGCGCACACCTGCCGCAGACAGCTGTAAGTGTCCATGAACGCAGGAGTAAATGCACCTCTGTCTGGCCTTGGGCGTGAGGCGCAAAGGGAGTGAATGGGCAGGAGGGCCAGGAGGCGCGAGGCCCACGGTAAGAGAGTTGGAAGAGCGGACAGGGTCTGAAAACAGGCCAGGAGAAGGGCAGAGGGCAGACCGCGCCCCTCATGGAGTTCACATGGCAGATGTTGGGTAGAAAGTCCTGGCATGGCCAAGAAAGCTGTGCCACGCTGCCCTGATAGACCTTTTTTGGACCACTATGTGGTTTATTTTCTTTGCTCAACAAAGTTGACAATCGGTGAGTTCACGTGAGTTGTTCCACACTTTTGTGGTGTTTTGTTTACCAGGGAAGCACACAGCTCTGCCGGCTCAAGGCGCATCCACAATGGGTTCTGCTTCCTCTAACACAGTGGTCTTCAAACTTTTTAATGCCCCCTCCCCCCCATTGATAAAAGTAATCATCAGGGCCCCTACTCCAATTTTTTCACAATTATTCTTTTAAATTAACAATCTTTAAATATGTACAGGCTTATTTAAACACTGCAGCTAAGTTCGGTTACTGTTTTAAAAATACAATTAAGCACATGATGCCAAACATACTGTTCTGGTCAGGCAGGCCTTCTTAATGTGTAAAAGTATCCACAGTGGGATTATTAGAAGTGGGGGCCGGGTTGTGGGGGGGGGTGGGGGGGGGTGTTTGAAGACTGTTTGGAGTCCCTTCCCTTTTGACACAGAATCCCACCTTGGATATAAATGACTAAACATGCCAGTGATGGCCCATTACAGAGCCCTTCACTGCTGCTCATGTTTTTCATGTTTTTCAACTGAGAACAAAGCCCTGATATCAGCATAATGCTTCTTCAGGACAGAGACTGCCCTGTGTGATGACTCCAGCTTGAAACCGAACTCCTGGAGCTAAGGGTGAGGGTTTCATGTTGCAAGAACTCCAGAGCCTGAGGGCAAGGATTCCACCTCATAGTAGAACTCCGAGGGCTGGCAGTGAGAACTCCACCCTTTAATAGAACTCCTGTAATGGGGACAAGGATCTCACCTTGTAATACGAGGATGCCACCTTGCAATAGAACTCTTGGAGTTGAGGGTGAGGATCCCACATTATAATAGAACTCACGGAGCTGAGGGTGAGGATTCAACCTCGTAAAATAACCTCTGGAGCCGTCAGCGAGTATGCTACCTTGTAATAGAACTCTTGGGGCAGAGGGTGAGGATTCTACCTGGTAATAAAACTTCTTGAGCTGAGGATACCAGCTTGTAACAGAACACATGGAGCTGAGGGTGAGGATTCAACCTCTTAAAATAACCTCTGGACCCCTCAGTGAGGATGCTACCTTGTAATATAACTCATGGAGCTGAGGGTGAGGATTCCAGCTCATAGTAGAACTCCAGTGAGGATTCCACCCTTTGATAGAACCATTATCTTGTAATTAAAATGACCAGTAAGTAATGTGTTTATCACCTTGTAATGAAGATTACTGCTAATTAAGGTGTTAATGTCTTTGTAATTAAGATTACCGGTAAGTAATGTGTTCATTATCTTGTAATAGAGGTTACCAGTAAATAATGTGCCCATCATCTTGTAATGATGATTACTGGTAAGTAATGCGTTCATCAGCTTGTAGTGAAGATTACCAGTAAGTAATGCACTCATCTCCTTGTAATGAAGACTACAGAAAAGGAATACGCTCATCACCTTGTAATGAAGATTACCGGGAAGTAATGAACTCATCAGCTTGTCGTGAATATTACCGGTAAGTAATGTGCTTTCCACCTTGTAATGCAAGCATCACCTTGTAATGAAGATTACAGGTAAGTAATGCGTTAATTACTTTTTAGTGAAGATTTCCGGTAAGTATGCGCTCATCACCTTGTAATCTAGATTTCCGGTAAGTAATGCGCTCATCACCTTGTAATGAAGATTTCCGGTAAATAATGCGCTCATCACCTTGTAATGATGAATACCGGTGAGTAATGTGCTCATTACCTTTCAGTGAAGATTTCCGGTAAGTAATGCAATCATCACCTTGTAATGAAGATTACCGGTAAATAATGTGCTCATCGCCTTGTAGTTAAAATTACCAGTAAGTAATGCCCTCATCACCTTGCAATGAAGATTACCGGTAAGTAATGCGCTTATTACCTAGTAATATATACCCCATGGAAGGAAGACACCTGGTCGCAGCACATAACCTTCGGGCTCAGCAGAGTTTTGCCTCCGCCTGGCGCTCGTGTCCCGGCGCCCCCTCCATCCCGGAGATTGATTCACGGCGTCTCAGAGACAATTTACCCGATTCCCCGAGGAGACGGCAGTCATTTATCCCTTCTGAGGTGTCAGCGCGCGGCTGCCTCTGGGACATAAATAAACCCAGCGCCTGACTGTGCTGTGTCAGGGCGCTGTGATGGGCGACCGAGCGCGCGGACAGGCCCCCAGGGGCCCTTGACTCATCCTTGGCTGCTCCAGACACCTGGGGTGATGGGGTGGAGGGGGGGCGAAAGAACAAAATAACACCTGTCATGGAATGTGCTTCTTTGACCATAACAGGCCTCCAAGGTGCCGGGCCTGTGCACGTGCAACCAAGTGCATGACGTGGTCTAACACCACCACAGGTAGAGCCACAGCAGGATGCCGTGTGGCAACAGCTGCCCTAAACAAGCATTTGCAAAGCACTAGGTCTTGCGTTTGCTCGCGTTAAAGCTATTAGGGTTGTAAACTCCTGACCGGACATTTCTTGCCACATAAACTAACAATGAAAAGTAAAACAGTTGCACATATGCAAGCCGATGGCCGCCATGAGTGTGAAGGAGACACAGAAAAGGAAACAGAAGTTTGCTCGCAGTGAAACGTATCGGCAAAAGTGCAATTATCCCAAAAGTGCAGTTATCCATTTAACCAGCAAAAGTGCAAATATCCATGTAACAGGGTCGATGTCATGCAAAGCGCTCGATTACTGCCCAGCGAGATCGCGCTGCCTACGAAAAAAAGAAAAAAAGTAGTGCAGAAACCATACTGAAAACACTGAGCCTCATATGGTTTCAGTAGTTTACCGGTGTGCTCGAGGTGGGCTAAACACTGGAAAAGGCATGACGTTTGCATGCCTTTCATTAATGAAATCAAGCGAATTTTAAAAGACAAGCCCACGAACCAACGAAACTGAAGGGAGTGGTTAAAAGACCATAGAGAGATTACACCAGGGACAGAGCGCTTCGCGCTCAACCCTAAAAATACCTTGTTGCTGGGGAAAAGCAGTGGCTGGCCACACACAAAAAAGTGAATTTTCTTCTTACTACACCAAATTTAACAAGCATTTGCGATGCCACCAGTCTCGCATTTGTGAAAGTTAGAGCTCTTGGCGTTGAAAACTGCATTTTTTAAAACTTTTGTTATTTGTATGCAGTGGAGTGATGATATTTCCATAGCGCTATTGCCTTTCGTATGACCTTGCGGCGCTGGAAAACCAGAACATTGGAACTAGGTTATGAGGTAGGGGAGACAAGAGTAATATGCCGGCTGAAGAAAAAGTAACAACATCCTGGAAAAAGCAAACATTCATTGAGAATGCTGGATTAAGTAAAGCATGAAATATAAGCAGGAACAACATGGCTACATTAACACTTTTACACTTATATGCTGGCTAAAAAAATCTGTAACATTTACGGTTCTAATGTGCATGAAGCAGGGAAAGGGCGCAGTACCACAGGCTGTCCCTAGGTATCCCTTGGGACCTCTTTTGACCACTTAAGGAACTGCACCCTGCACTCCTAAATTCCACACATCCCCATTGGCTTTCAGGAGCCATGCTGAAAAATGAAGTGCGGTGCCCGATTTGTGCAAAGTGTTACGCTGAGCATTCAGGTTATGAGGGAGGGAAGCCAAAAGTAATATGCTGGCTGTAAAAAGCAAACACTCATAGAGAATGCTAGATTAAGTAAAAGCATGTCAAACATAAGCAGGAACAACATGATTATGTTAGCTGAGAGCAAGAATGCTGTGGAAATGAAAAGGGAAGCCTTGTGAAAATGACTCAGATTCGTAACAGTGTGACGTAACTGGTACGCATGTAAAGTGCTGCAATACCTCCGACTGAGTTCACGCTCTAAGAAACTTCAAAGTGCCACGGCTGCCATGGAGCGCGAAGAGGAGAGATAAAAGTAATGTGCACACACTAAAGTATATGGCTGATAGTGCAATAAGCCATGTAGCAGGGTCAGTCTGCAAGGCGTAACAAAGCAGCCTCAAGGCCGGACAAATGTAAGCCTTTACCTATGAAATCAAGGGAATTTTGAAAGGCAGCCCCAGAAATGAATGAAAGTGATGGGCGTGGTTGAAGCCCACAGAATAGGTTACAACATGTCGAAGAGCAGCGCTTGCTCACTGATACGCTCAACCTAAAAATGAATATGACGTCATTTTCCCTCTTTACCATGTTAGAGTTTTAAGAAATGTGTTAAAGTGTTATTCACCACCACTCCACAGACTTCATACTTATTTGTTCAATAGCACAAACGTGGAAGGCATATCTCCTTTCTAGTCCCAG
Source organism: Pleurodeles waltl (assembly GCF_031143425.1). Classification (NCBI taxonomy): domain Eukaryota; kingdom Metazoa; phylum Chordata; class Amphibia; order Caudata; family Salamandridae; genus Pleurodeles; species Pleurodeles waltl. Next base: position 1,068,813,278 of record NC_090449.1, on the reverse strand, counting down.
TGTCCACATCAATAGGAAGCCACCTCAGTATTTCCTAGTATCCGTGTCTATAGGAAGCGACTTCACGGCATTTCCCTGCATTGAGGATGACGCAGTGGTGTGCAAAGAAAAGGCCTTTATTGCATCAGTGGTATCAGCTAAGAAGGTGTTCCCCTCATCTAAGATGGCCACAGAGCTGAAACGCCCTGCTGCGGCACCCACAGCAGTGCTCTTTTGCAGGTGCCCGCATGCAGCATGAAGGCTCGGAGGCTGGAGGGTAGACCAGCCAGCTTGGGAAATTTTTTCACCGTGAGGTGGGTCCACAGAAGGGGCGCGAACTGGAGGTGAGTGTGAGATAGCTCAGGGTGTCACAACTTGATCTACCGTGGAGGGTCATTGGTGCGGGTGGGGCCGCAAGCTCACCAGGTGTTCACCATGTGATATCAGCTCTTCACCAGATGACCATGTGAAATATTGTGTTGGCACATCTTGGGAGGAGGGAAGGAGGGCAGAAGGGCATTGTTATCAGTTGCCTTTTACAGAAATATTTAGTTACCTTTAATGTCAAGCACTGCAGAGGATCAACTCCATGGTGGGGTTGCGAAGAACCTCGACAGGATGCGTTGTGCCTGGCTCAGGCTGGGACAATCCACAGCTGTGCCCCCAGCGAGCATCCTCTTTGCTGATGTCCCCGTGATGCCACAAGCCATGGGTGTGTGCCCCAAGGGAGCATCCTTGCTTAGTTGTCAACCCAGTGATGCCACAAGCCATGGGTGTGCCCCAGGGGAGCATCCTCGCTTAGCTGACATCCCTGTGACGCCACAAGCCATGGGTGTGCCCCAGGGGAGCATCCTCGCTTAGCTGACATCCCTGTGACGCCACAAGCCATGGTGGTTCACCAGCTGTTGGAGGAGAGATAACAATGATTGATTTCCCATCCTTCAGCAGTATTTTCCCAACACCTAAAGTTCCAACCAGTGTCCTACAGGGACTTGCAAGCTCTTGTGGTGCCATGGAAGATGCCAAGTCACTTTTTCCGCTGCTGCATTGCCATCTCAGCCACTGACGCAAGTCCCCAGCAGCTGCAGCAGCGCCTTCTGGTCCTGTATCCTTTTCAGAGCTCCTGTTGCATCACGCCTGCTCCTGCTCTGCCTTTCCAGCTTCATCAGCACCTGCTCAGCTGCTGCTGGGCCTTTTTTCTGCTGCTGAACCTGAACAAATGACACAGGTGATAAGGTTGACTGTGAGTTTAATGGAGAGCAGGCAGTAACGTCCTCGACAAGCAGCAGTTACTTCCAAGCTCCATTCTCACACTTTAAAACCCTGAAACCACACTTCGTGCCCCTTAATAACATTCAACATAACTATAACAATAAAAACTCATAACAATATATCATAACATCATAAATCGCATCAATACAGTAAGTCCTTGTCCACCATATTCACCCCACAATGTGGTCCTTCAATTTCACAGGAAGTAACTCTTCCGGACAGGGCGGTAGCCGACTTAGGTAACACATTCACATTCTCTCATAGAACCATTTACTTATTTACAAAATCACTTGACTATTCTTTGGGCACATTGACTGCACTTCTAATACCGGTATTCAGTACAACATCATTAGGTCCACAAGCTCTAGGAACAAGACCATTTCTGGTTTCCCCATCCTAGGGTTAAAGGTGCCCACACCGTTCCTCTCCGCATGATTCCAAGACATTATTTTATTGCATCTAGGCAGCTCACCAAAATGCCAAGCTTTACCATCACTACGTTTTTCAGAGCGGAATAAACTTCAATCACTTGCAATGTTTTGGATAATGTATTGTATCCCTTCCTAGTTTTTAGGTCCACGTTCGCACTTACATAGTCTTCTTGTTCTAAATTAACTTCTTTCACACCATGCTTCTTATTATAATACTCCTTATACATCTTTTGGGCTTATTTCAAGTTTCCTTTGACCACAGAAGGAGACTTGAAGGATCTGAAGTTCCAAAGTCTACTGTGCAATGTTATCTTTGGTAAGCAGATCTTTTCCCTATAGCACCCTAAAAACACTGTACCTACTCACAGTAGGAGTAATTCTGTAAACCCAAACTAGTTTGCAAAGTTCCTTTTTCCAGCCTTTCCCTAAATTGATAGCAGCTTGCACACTACAATTGGTTCCACAGCAAACATTTTCACCAAGGTGACACATGGCAGTGTGCTTACGTTTGATGCCACTCCTAACAAGGAATGCCTTCAATTTCTCAGCTGTGAATTTAAGACCATTGTCGCGCAACAGAAACTTGGGAATGCCTTCTCTTAAGAGGACTATTTCAGGGAAGGAGACGACCACAGCAGAGTCAACTTTAACTTTACCCTGGATATCAATTTCTGGCCATTTAGAATAAATGCCAATGAGTGCAAATATGTACTTGGGCAATCCCTTAGAGTCCAGGATAGAACCAAGAACATCCACAGCCAAAGCGTCCCAGGGTTTTCCCACAATTTCTCTGATACCCAACAGAGGCCTAAAAACAGACTGAGGATCTGATTTAGATTTTAACAGAGGGGTTACTGTGTCACAATGGTGACGGAGAGCCTGTCCGCTGAAATATAATATCCTATGGGTTTGTATTTCAGCAGACAGGCTATCCGTCACTGTTGTGAGAGTAACTTGTTCCCCAAAATCTAATTCAGACCCTGAGACTTGTCAGCATTAACACATTGTTCCCAAGACCTCACAAATTTCTCCATATCAGAATGTATTCCTGGCCTCCAATATGCAGACTTCACTCTTTTTTTGATTTAACTATGCCCAGGTGCCTCTCTTGTGTAATACTCAAAATCCTTTGCCCAAGGTTACACAGTGGAATTCCCCTATCACCCGTCAAGGGAAACCATCGATCACATACTGATTGATCATTCGAACATTCTCATAACGTTTTGCATTGTTACCTCAGCTTACATTTGATAGGCCACCCTTGTGAGGTGTACCTCTTCTCCTCGCATAGGACCTCATCTCTTTCGTAACCAGACATCCAGTTTTCCTTCACAATGGCATCATTAATAACTGCCAGGCAGTATTCATACCTGTCACTCTGTTCATGTTATTTTAACAACAAAGGAGAGCTGCTCAAGTAATTTGCCACCCTGTTTTTGTTACTTGGCAAATACTCCACATCATAAGTGTAATCGAAAATCCTCAAGGCCATCCTAGCTATTTGGGTAGTCACCTTAACATCACCCTCTGGAGTCAAAACTTTGATGAGTGGCTTATGATCCGTTTGTAACATAAATCTTGAGCCCCATAACTATTTATCTGAACTTCTGCATAGTCCATACATAAGTCAATATTTATCTTTCTATCACGGAATACTTCTCTTCCATAGGTGACAGAGAGCAGGACACAACCAACCCTGTATATTCGCTACCATTCTCTGAGTCTTGCTATAAAACTGCTCCCAGTTCCATACCACTGGCGTCAGTGGTCAATATACTTTGAGCAGCTGATTCAAACCCATGTAATGGGAACTGCAGTGCACATATCATTCTTTATACTTTCAAATGTCCATTGCAGGTTCACATTCCATGTGAATTCTTGATGATCCTTCAACAATTGTCCTAATCCATAGATCTTTTTGGAAAAGTTTTTTAATGAACTTTGAGTAAAACTCTGTTAGACCTATGAAGGATCTTACTTCACACTTATAAGTGGGAGCTGGGGCATCACTTATGGACTCAACAATTTCCTTTTTGAAAGAGATTCCAGCTCCACTAACTTTATGTCCCACATATGTTACAGATTTCATTGCAAACTTACATTTCTACCGTTAACCCACTAGCAGCTAATCTCTTCAACACTGTTCTCAACCTACGATCATGTTCCTGTTTATCTTTTCCTGTTACCAATATGTCATCTTGAAAATTAGTTATCATTGAATAACTTCTGCATCAATCTCTGAAAAGTCAGCTGCCGCTGGTGCTAAACCAAACAGCATGTGTAAAAAATCTATAACATCCAAAGAAGTAATAAAAGCAGTGTGATTCGTACTAGTTGGATGAAACAGTATTTGGTGATAGGCAGAAGTTAAATCAACTGTGAAAAAACATTTAATCCCCTTGATTTTTACCAGCATCTCATTAATTTTGGAAAGTAGAAATGTATCCACTAAAGTATTCCTATTAAGATCCTTTACATTTATGCATAACCTTATTTATCCACTTGCTTTCCTTTCAACCACAAGAGGTGCCAACCATTCTACACATGCAACAGACTCTAAGGTCTGCTCCAGCTTGTCCAACTCCTTAACTACTTCCTCTTTAGCACTTAAAGATATATTTCGTACTTTGTAACACACGTTTGGCATCTCCTTTAAATAGTATCTTGTCTGAAGATCTGTTTACTATCACAACAGTACTGGAAAATATATCAGGAAAGTCTTTCCGCATTTTCTCTTCCATTCCTCCTATTTCTGAGTCACCCAACAACAACACTTATTCTTTACTATTAGGGTCCAGGGTGATACCTAAGGATCTTTGGCCAATCCAGTCTAGAACAGAAGGTACGTTTCCAGCTACATACAGTTTACCAATGGCTTTCCTATGCTTAAATTCAAAACTTAGTTCCCTGTACCCTACCATGGCAATCTTTTCACCAGTGAAGGTTACAGAATGAATATCTGTTGCAACTAAATTATTTCCCAGGACATCTACAAATTTGTCTTCCCACACAAACCTATCCACAATAATATAAGGTGACCCACAATCAGCTACCATCAATATTCAAATGCCAACTATTCTCATTGAACATGCCAGTTTGTTCTTAGCTATCAAATCTGAAATCAGTACAGGGCAATCAATGCTTAAAACACTTTCAACACCAATCGATTCTTCTTTGTTATCATTAGAAAGCTCAGAATCAGATTTCTCAGATAAATATTCAGTTTGATTAGCACTTTTCCTGCATACTTTGGCAATATATCCCAACACTCTACAGTAAGAGCATTTAGACTTCACAGCTGGGCACAGCTGGGCAGTTTGTGTCTCTGGCTAAATGTTCCTTACAACCACACTTATAATAACCAAGACGTTTGTCACTTCCTAATGTTCTTGCTCTTGCACTGCCTTCCTGGCTCTAGAGTACTGCCTTCCCTTCTGTATTGTTTGTTCTCAGCTCATGTAGCAATTTTACAGCTTCCTTGGTAACTTCACAAGAACAGCAGCACTGTTGCAGCTCCTGCAAACACTGCTCTTCTCCTGCAGGAACTTCCTAGCCCATGCAGCAGCTCTTCTTCTCCCACAACAACACCTCACCTTATTTTCTGCTGCTTCACCATCTTCCCAAATCTAGAAAAAAAAATAATGCACTGGCAGAGCGAAGAGCTCTGGCTTTAATGTGCTAACACATACAGAAAGCATTTGTGCAGCCCTTTGTTTGAACGTATTAACACATTAAATCCAGATCTATTGGCTTTTCCAATGCTTGTTCAAACGGTAACACACCTTCACTCAGCCATAGTGCACTTCTGCTGTCCCTGCAGGCTGCAATCAGACACATATTGTGTGAATATCTTTTAAAGAAAGCAGCATTTGACAATACACCCTAAACAGGATAAATAAATAAAGTTTTCAAAGGCCAAGTAAAGAACAACAGTTTTCAGTTTTAGCAGCCTCAGCCTACTGACTCTGCCGTATTTTGTAGGTTAGACATTAGCCTAGACCATCTGATTTTACTAAAATTCTATGTGTAACATACTTACTTAAAGGGGCGTTCAGCCATTGATTCTCACACATTGGCCTGTTGCACTGTCATTCACATTTTGCTTCCACCCACTACAACATACAGCATTGGGGCAGGGGGTCAGCCCACTTCAGCCATTGGTCAGCTTCCGTTTGAGTGACTGCATTGTGCTTTCTCACAATGAGCGGATCCACATACCAGGTAGTTCCTTTCAGTGCCAGCCTTTTTTGGTTTTACTTTATAATTACGGAAGTGTTGCCTTTGTGTTTAGGGCTCCGGGTGGAAGCAGGACCATTCTATCAGATGTGAGCAATGGCCGCATTCCATGCTTTATCAGCTCCTATCAATGATGCTGCAAATTCCTTTTAAAGTGTCCTTTTTAATCCGACTGCTGGTGTTTCACAGCATAAAAGATTGGGTCAATTTGAAACTGTTCTGGATTAACTTATATTCTTTATACTACGCATGCAGTACAACAAACCCAAAGCTTCAGTATTATACATGTGAATTCAAAAACTTCAAAAGCAAACAATTCTTCAGGACACATTTATTCTGGAATCAACGTCACCAATGGTTCGTTAATAAACTTTGCCCAGTTTAAAAATCAGAGTTAACTGTGTTTATTTTTCAGGACTTGTAACACTTCTTTCTTTCTTCCTTTCTTTCTGTCTTTCCTTTCTTCTGTGATTATTATATTAATGAGTGGTTTTTGGGATAAAAAAAGAAATTTGCACTTGGTAAACTTTTTTTAGATTGGCAAACACCCGGCAACTTCCCGAACAATAAAGTTTCGCAAAAACCACGACAAACCAAAACAAGAATTGCCAAAAGGCTGGTGGATGACCCCAGACCTATTGGCTTTCCCAGTGCTTGTTCCCCTTTGCTGATATTCTTCTTTTACCAGAACTCAACTTTTCTTTTCCTCCTTGTGAAATCCATCATGTACCCTTACCTCTCGTTTTCAAAGTAAGAGTTTCTGTAATAGGGGCCTAGACTCTTAATGAACAAACTAAGGGCCTGATTTAGATGTCGGTGAGGGGTTACTGCATCACAAATGTGATGGATATCCCACCCGCCGAAATATATATCGCATTATTTCCTACGGGATTTATATTTTGGGGCATGGGATATCCGTCACCGTTGTGATGGAGTAACCAGTCCTTCGAGATCTAAATCAGGCCCTAAATCTTCAACAATACACTTTTTCATAATCCCACCCTTGTCCATGGCACAGGGCCAGAAACACCCCTCTAGTTTTGGGATGTAATGACATTGTTTACTTCAGACTATTCTAGACATTGTCGACATCCAACAAGTCCAATTTCAGTCTGTATCCAGAAGGATTTCAAATCACTTAGCATCATTTTGTGTCTCTCCAGCTAGTCAATCATGTCCAGTAATTTAATAAATTACAAAAAAGATTGAGTTTATTGGCAGTTCTAATGCAATCTAACAAGTTTATGTGATTTTTTTTCACAGAGCATGGCACCCCACTGGTGGCAGCAATGACCAACGACTTGTTCCCAGTATTGGAGGATCTGGACAGCTGCAACGACCTGTCTCGTTCCACCCTGGGCAGTCACTTGGACACTCACTCCGTTGTAGCAGCCACCATCAGCAACCCAGAGGAAGAGCTGGACTTGGAGGCCCCAAACTATGACCCACCAGAGCCTTTGTTGTGCTCAGAGGTGCTGGACGAATGTGATGCCATGTCAGATACTTCACTGTGTCCTGAGATACCTGAAGAAGGCCCTATGGAGCCTTCTTCTGCACCCAAACCTCAGGGACCAGAAGGATGTGCTGCTGTTTCTTCTTCCTGCCTGTGCCCTGAGGTACCAGAGAAATGCCCCTCCATGCCTGATTCTGCACCGTGTTTGGAGGTACCAGAAGAATGCCCCACCATGCCTGATTCCACACTGTGCTCAGAGTTACCACAGGAACACCCCACCATGCCTGATTCTGCATCATGTTCAGAAGTACCAGAGAAAGGCTCCACCATTGATGAACCTCTGCTGTGCCCAGGGGCACCAGCTGGCAACACCATTAAGCAGGATCTACCACTGCAAGCAGGGGGTGGTGCTCTGAACAATTTACCATGCCAAGTGGTAGCTCCCATCCGTCCCACGACACTTGACCTTTCTCAGTCCCTCAGGAAGCACGTGGAGGAGGCGAAGACCCTGGGGCCACGGACGAACAGTGACCACTCAGAAGTGAATGAGAATGGGGTAGAAAGCTGCCCAGAGGCCCCCCAGATCACAGAAGAGAAGAGAGCCCTGGAGGGGGAGCTGCACAAATGCATCGAGGATTTCCACAAGATCCGCATCCCCAAGGCCTTCCCCAATAAGAAGCGCCACTGGCAGACCGAGCTGCTGAAGAAGTACCATCTCTGAGGGTCTGGTGCAGGCAGAAGGTGTCCTTCTCTGGACTGTGGAAATAAGAGGCTGGTGGAGTCGGCCACATACCAGGGTCGCCGGGCATGTGAAAGGCTGCTCTACTCTAGTGGCCCCTCAAAGGATACTGTCGGTCTTGATCTCCCACCATCCTGAAGGGCTGGTTTGCTTCTTGGAAGAAGGACTACACCAGCAGCCATGGGAGACCCTCACCCTACAAACCGTGAAACAGAAGAACACACCTAGATAACTGAACAAGACATGCTGTGTTTTTTTTTTTATTCCACAAATTACTTTTGGGCATCTATTTTTCTTTAAACGATGGCATTTCCCGCATTTTTAATCTACTGTGTTCTTTGTCTTCAAAGTTTTGCAATTCTTGCAAGATGCCACCATGTTCAGAATTCAGACCTGAAATAGATATTGCCACACTCCTGCTTTTTGCCATGACTGTCTTCCGGTTGGACCGGAAGTACAGTGTGTCTTTGAGTTCTTTATGTAATTTTGCAAGAAGGTGGATCTGGATGGGTTGCTTTCTCCTTCCGGTTATTCTTGCCAGGTGACGTCAGCTGAGACACATGTAAGATAGTGGATTCAGGGTGAGAAACCTCAATGAGGGGAGAGAGAGGACTAGGCAGGCTCGTTTGTCCCCCAACAGGTCATGTGACACCTTAAGGGTCATTATTGGGGCACGAACAGGCAGTGGAGGCGGGGGCGCTGACCTGTCCAGCCCCTCCTTGTACACCACACAGAGGAGACCAGGCAGAGAGGGGAGGTGGGGCACAGCCCGGAGAGAGCAGCAGGCCTGGGGGGGCGACTACCCCAAATCCTGATGTACTGCTAAGACCTGCATCCTTTTCAGTGACCCAAAACAGTGGACACTCACTGTGCCATTTCTGGCGCAGTGAGAGATTTTCAAATGGTTGCTGTTCTTTCCCCAGCAGGCCACCATCCCTGTGATGGCTGCGATTCATAACGGGTCGCAAATTGGGTTGTACCTCATTAATATTCATAAGGTAGGTTCCACTACGAATCTCAAATGAAACTCAAAAGGGTTTCATACATTTGAAAAAGCGATTTCCTAACTGTGGTTTGCAGGAAATCACAATTAGGAAATTGTTAATTCAATACTTTGTACATGTGGCCCTAAGTTCTTCTGTGAAAGGGATCTAGAACACTGCTCTACATTCTCGAGAACTCTGCAGCCAATGGTAGGAATCCAGGCAGCTTAAAGGGAAAGTGATTGGGTCAGCTGAGATCTGAAGATGACTGTCCAATGAAAGCCATCCTTAGGGGTCCCTTTGAGCCAGACATTAGTTAAAATGATGTCCTTTATGTTTGATTGTCTGTTACTACACAGAGTACCATTGCTGTGAGGTACCACTACATAGAACTATCTACAGTGAGCTTGCACTACACCAACCAGGTGTGTATGTAATGTATGTAATTACTACTATATGAACGCTACTGCAACAACTGTACATCTACATCAGCCAAAGCCGTAAATCTAACCCACACACTACTAACTCAAACACCTACACTCACCCTACTCATATACATCATCCTGCCCCATGCTAGTGGGCTGAAATTAACTCTGCCAACTACGCAAAATGTAGCAACATTGTTAGTGGGTACAAGATCATACAAACTGAGGGCCCAGTTCCCAAAGGTAGAGTTAGACCTTTGGTCTAAGTTTAGACCAAAAGTCTAACTTTATGACTTTTTGGTATTCAGAAAGGTAAGATGCGAGTCATATCTTTATGTCCACCCTCAGGATTTGGTGGCAGAGACCATCGGGATGAGGAAGCTTTTAGATATGATCATTGAGAAGGTCCTCCTCACCCCGGAATACAAATGTTGTCTTCCGGCCAGTCAAGCTCTGCACACGCAACAATGAGGAGGCCATCTTGTGGGACTGGGAGAGAGCTGAGGAACTTATTACAAGCGCAAAGAGGCGCCAAAGAGGAAGGGAGGGCAAAGAATGGGGAAGAGCTGAGGGGCAGCTAGGATATCCATGTTCCTAAATGTATTCTGAATTTTGTTACCCGAGGTACCAAGATAGCCTGAGTCCCACTTGGTAACCCACAGAGAACTATGATATGATGAAAACAGTCAGAATTTTTAGGGAGGTCACTTAACATATTGACGCTGTTTTACAAATATTTTTATGAAAATTTCTTGAAGATGGACCATGCCAATCCTTCTAGGGTACCTGTTAGTGTTAAACTAAGCTTACATCAGCTGGAAATGGGGGGCTTTGGAAGGTACGGGGCATAACCCCCTGAACTTGTACCTGTTTCCTTGTTGACCTCATAAAAAATGCAATGTATCCTGGTAAACAAAATATACTAAAATTAAAAAGAATATTTTTTATTTGTTTTTTTTGTGTCCTCCAAACGGAAATTTAAGGATGTTTTTAGAGTTAGATGTAGAAACTCGCAGCAACCATATCTGGCACAAATAATTATTCCCAGGGTTTAATGAATTTTGCTTCATTTATACATTTGCACAAAGAAATGGGAAAAACTAATTCTCCTACCTTTGTTCTAGGTGCACTGGCAGTTACCACCAGCTAAGAACTACGTATGAGCACGTGTGCGAACCACGAGAAAGCAATGCCTGTGCTTTACTTGAGATCGGCACTATTCTAAACTGGGTACAAATATTAGCCCTTATTTATGGGGTTTTGGTGTAGGGCAGCGCCATGTGTCCTCTGCTGTGCTGATCTATGTCAAAGTGAAAGAACAGGAATGCGCTGTATTTATCCAATATGGTGCATTCCTGTTGTTTCCCCCTGCGCTGGTAACGTTTTGGCAGCCGGGCGCCAACACAGCCACCCTCGCATCATGGTATAAGGGTCCATGCGTTGCAGACAGGATTGCTTTTGTGCAGGAAGGGCACCTTTCACGTTCTATGTGTGCCGCAGGATGCAGCACACTTGGAAAGAGGACAAAACAAGGAGAAATTTAATTATTTCTACTGGTTACAGCTCACCTCGGAAGGCGTAATATTTTGCAGCTTCCCCAGGTTTGCGTGATTAAGTTATTATGGGGCAGCATCAAATCCATGGGTGTTGCATAACACTGATCGCAACGCCCATGGAACGCTCCCCTGGTGCAGAGTTAGGCAACGCAGCAACTTGTGCTGTCTGTGTTACTCCATATCCATGAGGCCATTCCGGGCATAGTGGCTTTGTGTGGCCTCGTAGATATGGTTCTGCAGTCCGCGCCTCCGTTGCACCAAAGAAAGAGAGACTCCGGCGAGGCAATACTCTCATAAATATGCACCATCGTTTTTTCTAATTTTTGCAGTAATGGCCGGGTCTGGCAAGAAAAAAAGCCACTGTGGAGTCTATCATTCCCTAACCTTTAGTGTCTTCTTTGATGGTGTCATTGACAGCATGAGAACCGGGTAGCGCTTTAGGTCTGTGGAAGCCCCTCCTAGCGCTGAGTACTGGTTTCCATGGGGCTGCCTTCCATCTCTTTGCTGCAGTCCCTTGTGCAGGGTAACAGCAACATCTGGGAGTCACTGTCATAAACAGCATGGGATGGACCGGTATCTTTCTCATCATCAGGGCTTCTACGGTTTAATCGATTCACCCAAGAAGGGGCAGAATAACTCATATCAATGAGTAAACGACAAGTAATTAACACTTGGATGCAAAGTTGTAGTATATTCCTTCATAGAAAACAAACGATGTTGGTATGTTAACACTCACCGTGAGATTTCACATTTAACCCACAGTCAATCCTGTTGCTAATTACTTGTTTCTGCACATTGATATGCATGAGGATAACTCTGGGTTAATCCCTCATGCTCCTTTTCTGATGACAGCTCTGAGTCTGGGCATGAATTTAAGGATCTTTGTGGACACCTGGGTCCCAATTACAAGAAGGGCAGGTTTAAGTGCATGAGATGCCGGGTGACTGGGTGTGGGTCCAAGTTCAGTTGGCCACTAGTTAGTGTCACATGGTGGGTTGTTCTTGCAGAAGATCACTACTTCTGTCTTGCTGGTGCTGAGCTTCAGACAGTGGGCCTTCATCCAGTTGGAGACGTCAGTCATGCAGGCGGTGAACTTGTTTCTTGTGTTGGGTGACTTGTCCGAGAGGGAGAGAATGAGTTGCGCGTGGTCTGCGTAGAAGAGGATGTTGTCTGCGTGGATGAAATTGGCCAGAGGAGTCAAGTATGCGTTGAAGAGGGTGGGGCTGATCGATGAACTTTGAGGCACTCCGCAGATGAGTTTGTGGGCTTCCGCCAAGTAAGGTGCCAGACTGACAGGTTGTGTTTTATCCGTTAAGAAGGAGCAGATCCAGCAGAGAGATGGTCCTTGGATGCCAATCTGTGCAGATGCCAGATGAGGATGGTGTGTGAGACTGTGTCAAATGCTGCAGAGAGGTCCAGGAGAATGAGGGCTGCTGTGTCTCCTCTGTCAAAGAGCATGCAGATGTTGTTTGTGGGGCAATGAGTGCTCCTTCTGTACTGTGGTTAGGCCTGAGTCCGGACTGCGTGGCATTGAGGAGATGGTGGTTGGTGAGGTGGTTGGTGAGGCGTCAGTTGATTCATTCCTCTAAGATCTTAGCCGGGTATGGCAGGAGGGAGATGGGTTTGTAGTTGGAAAGCGTGGCTGGGTCAGCGGATGGTTTCTTGAGCAGGGGTATGATAGGATCTGGGATTGTAGCTGAGTCTTTGTGGTATTCATGCCTGGCCCTGCCTTTTCCGGAGCACAACCACCTGACGGCTGGGGGAGGGGGATCGCAATTTAGTCCTTTCTTTTACAGAGCATCTTCTGAATTAAAAAATGACCAGAGGAATGGAGGGTAAAGACCCTCTTCTGGCCAGTACCACTGTCCAATGTTTGTTGCAGTTTTACTTTCATTTTATCCAGAATGCAATCACATTCAAGGGCTTCCTTTTGCCAGTTATTGTCCCTTTAGGAAACAGGGAAGTGGGAAATTGGGTTTAGACAGATAGTCTGCTCAGATGTGCATCTGGTCGCAATACTCTTGTATCCTTTTCCTGAGCAGGCGGACTCCTGGAAGAAGGTGGGAAGGGCAACCCCTCCAGCCCTGAAAGCAGCCTCGCAGGAAATCCTGCGGTACCCAGGTGACCAGGTCCACTGGTGATTCAACAGAAAATGTCTCTGAGATAATAAGGTCCTTGATCATCTTGCAGGAACTCTTCCCTGCCCGCCTACAAGAAAACGGTTGATCTGTTATTGGGAGCTAGGACCACTTACTACGCCTTCGTCGGTGCTTGTGGAAAATGCTCTTTATTTGAAGCAAGCAAAACTGAATCTAATCTACCCTTTGGATAAGCTGTACACTTCAATCTTCCTTACATGTAACTATCAATAACTTCCTCCTCCCCACCCCTAACCATAGCCCACTCCACATTTTATCCCTCCCACTCCTGCAATATAATGTTATCATCTCAAATACATTTCACAACTTGCTTGCCTTTAATGTTCCCCATGCCTTCCTCCTCTTCTTCAACATGCCCACACTGCCCAGGTGGCCATACCCTGGTATTGCCATATTATCTCTCCTTCCTTTTCTCTCAGCCCGGCCAAGTTAGCCAGGTTCATGCATGATGTGCTGTTCCACTGCAGGTTTTATATTTGAATCCTGGGACTTGTAGCCTTGTTTTTTCCATTTGAATAAAACAGGACCAAAACTACCATAATTCAGAGAAAAAACCCTGGAGTGGAGAAGCACTTCATGCATGGACCTTGGAAACCTGGCTGCTATGCATCTATTAAATTTGCCATCTCTTTCCCTGATCTGCCCTGAGCTCTCTTTTCTGCCTGCTTCCTGCGGCAACCTAAGAAGGAACATCCCTCATCTTATCTCAAAACTCTTCTCCGCTTTCCTCCGGCAATGCCAAAACCCCACACTCCTTCTGCCCAAGGCAGGCGGAGGCCATGTTTTACATGCACAGTGAATGATAATTCTCTCTGATCATATGTGGACAATTCGGAGGTGTGATGTCATCCGCACTCCACGCAGGGCCCACCTCCAACCAACCAAATCCAGGCAGGAGGAAAACATGTGCACAGAGGAGAACAGGATATCCGAGGTGCAGGGGCAGACCAGTCCAGATTTGTACTTTGAATCCCGGCACTTGTTTATTCCATCATAAAATAGGTCTACAAGTTGGGTGACCACCCGTCCGTAAATTTCACAGACCGCCCGTCATTCAGGCCTCACGTTTGTTGTCCGTGAACATCCCTTTTACAGATGTCTTTTGTCCATAATTCTGTGGATTACAGTGAGCTGTGCTGCTCTCCTGCAGAAACCTTCGAGTTCTGAAGGAATCCCCTCACGACCCCTCTGAGCACAAGAGCAGCCCCTCCCAACCTCACACTGACGCTCAACCTGTCCATTATTCTTCTGTCTGCAGACTGATGGTCACATACAGAATGACAATGGACCAGTCTCAACATGTGGAGGGCCTCCTCCTGCCCTGGCCTAGGGCAGGGCATTCTGCTTTTATCCAGGGCCTTGAGCCACCGCCTCAGGGGCCAAGCTCTGGGAAGGTGGGGAAGAAAGGGTGCATTCTGCAATATCTTCCATAGACTTCAGAGTTCCTGCACACCAGCAATGTTTAATCAATGACAAAAATGTCAGTTTACCTCTGCTGATTCAATGAATGTATTTGTTAGAGAGATCTGAGTGTTGCCTGGTAAAGTAGTGCAGTAGGATATTGTGCCCCCTGCAAAGCACAAGCTGTAACATGCATTTTATGTAGATAGCTCAGTGGGTTACTGCTATAGTCACAGAGTTCATTTTGTTACTTAATTTGTGCAACCCCAGCCACTAGGCGATGCTTTAAATCCTGAGTTTGTATTTCTCCAGACCAGGCACTCTCAACATATAAGGCCTACCAGCATGGATGACATGTGACTCCTACACTTTGAAGTCCTTATTGTCTTAAGTAAAATTTCCTATACATTAACTTACACAATTATATGAGTCATTGTCTCTCTATAATATGTGTACCATGTAACACACTTCAAAATCCTGCCACACATGCTTGGGATGAGTAGCATTATAAGAGGAATACACATGAGAGGGTCTATGTAGGGATGAAGGACGCCATTGGAGGACGGTGTCGTGGGAATCCGTGGAGAAGTTGGCCTTTGGGGTTGGGAGACGCAAACACAGTTTGTCCTGCTGGATGCCATCAGCACTGAAGCTGGCCCTCTCAGGGGCGTAGTAGAGGTGGACGAGCCAATGATAGTTCGAGCCTACCTTGACCCTGAAGGCTGCTCCGGCTCAGCTTGAGGTCCCATTGGAACCTCAAGCCCATAACGAGCCGAGCTTTCATATGACTCATGCACAAAGAGGTAAAAACAAGGCATTAACATCAGAGATAAAAAGGAGGGACAAATGGATCCCCATTTAGTGGCTAATTTGTACAAATTTAGGCGGCAAAGCCTTGATTACTTGCTGCTTCCCCTTAACCAAATTGTGTGATTTTAGGCAAATATTTTATTTTACCAATGCTCCTTTTTCTTTACATTTGCGTATGGAAGCACCTTCAAATACTCAAGTTCAGAATACCAGATGTACAAAAACCTATTGTGCTTGGATTAATACAGTATAATCAGTGCAGCAGGGGAAGGCCACATAATGTGACTAAATTATATGGCAAGAAAAGGTGAATTTAGCTGCTTAATGAGGCACATTTTATGATAGTATTACTTCATTATTTTGTAAATGTTTACACTTGTTAGTAATCTCTGGACATATCATGCACCTCATAGATACCAGTTTAACACTCAAATAGAGCAATAAGCAACCGAAGGGCAACCAGTTACCCTTTGCCAAGGGCCTTCCACAGGTCATGCATTTTCAGTAACTTTTGAACTGTTTGAGTTAGAAACATAATTTTTGTTAGAATCTACAGATTATGCAGCAGATGATGGATTATGTGGAGAATGCAGCAAATCCATAATTATGGGAAAAACGCATCAGCCGCACAACCGCATAATTCACGTGGCACTGACTATAATGTTGCTTCCATAACAATTTAGGCAACATACGAGGTTCACTTGAGAACTGTCTTGCCCCAGAGTTCATTAATAGCACTGCCGCCAGAGTGGGGCAGGAGTGGTCCTAAATTCATGTTTAAAAATTATCACTTTTAATAAATACTTCTCAGTGCAGTGCTATAATGTGACATATTCATGTTAAAGCTTCCACTTGCTAAAGAAATACACTTTTCTGAATTATGAAGATACTTTGGGCCTGATTTAGAGTTTGGTTACTCCAAACGTGACGGATATCCTGTCTGACGTATTATGATTTCCATAGGATAAAATGGAATTGTAATATGGTGAACGGGATATCAAATGTGTCTGTAAAAATGGCCTTTTGTTCTGAATTTTAACCCTTTGTCCTGAATTTTTACTGTCACTCTCCGGAATTTGCCTTCCTGCCAGGTGGTCATCCTAGGTTCAAGTCCCAGAAATCAAAGAAAAACCCTGCGCTGGAGCAGCACATCTCTCTTTGAACCAAGGAAACCTGGCATCTATGAAGCAGGGTGATGGCCATAGGAGAGCTAGGGTCACGCCCTCTCAGCCTGTGGAGCCGCCATCTTGGGTTTCATGCACCGCGCCCACTAGGAGACCAGCCATTGGTTGTCATCAGAGCGCACTCCTTGGGCATTCCTCTGGGGCACTCGGGAGGGAAAGGGCCCAGTTTTGGCAAGGGGGAGTGGGTTGGAATCCTGAGCACTTCGACCCCGGGTCACAGGTGAAAGGCCTGCTCTCCTGCCCTATGACCACTGATACGTAGCGGCCACGTTTCCCAAGTCCATGCGTGATGTGCTGCTCCAGTCCAGGTTGTTATCTGTTAATTCTGGGACTCGTAGTCCTGTTTTGTAATGGAATAAACAAGACTACAAGTCCCAGAATTCAAAGTAAAAACCTGGACTGGGGCAGCACATCATGCAGGAACCTGGGACACTTGGCAGGGTTGCAGGGCTGATAACCTGCATTCTGCTGATAGCCTGAACCAGGGTACACTAGCCACTACACAATCTGTGTGGGGTGCACCTTAGGGACCTCCGGAAAACGCAAAGGGGTCCTCTGGGGGGCTCGGAGTGTGCGTGAGCAGGAAGACACCCCAGGTCAGAAGGAGGCAGAATGAGAGACAGGTGCCAGGGGGACTCTTCAGCCTGAAACCCAGTCCTCGATGTTGCTTTTGTTCTCCATCCTGAGCCTCGCGGCGCTGCCTCTGGGATGGAAACAGAGCCAGGCCGCAAAGAATAACACACACCTCTGAGAGATGCTGCTAAGACATGCTCTGCCCGAGAATCTGCGCCTCCAGCATCCTGACGCACAGGATGATGGGCCCAGACTGACCGCGAGTAAGGGGTGTGTTGTTGTGTGTTGTTGTGTTGTGGACTCTCATCACTTCCCTGGGTGTTGTGCAGCCATCATTCATCCTTGTGTAATAGAATTGCCTGAGATCTGCTGCCCTTCCTCGCGTAAAGAGCTTTTGGCAGCTGGAAAGCCAGCAGAAGGATGGCACAGAGTGCCAGCAGGTTGGCAGCTGAACACATCACCAGCTGTGGATGCTGAAGTTGTCCCATAAACACCTGCTTCCTGTACAGTTTACTGTAACTAAGGATGTTAAATTGCCCTTGGGAAGTGCTCTGGACAGATGTTCAGGGGGAGTTTGTGGTGCACACCGAGATCCAATAACAAGCAAACCATGTAAAATATGTGACGCCACTCCAGCCCTCAGAGTGTAGGATGCCACAAACAGCCACCTGGGTCAGCTATTCACCCCAACATCCCCAGGCTCCCCCATCCCTGGCTTTAGCCAAGAGCATGTTGCATTCTGGGACTTGTAGATTTGTTGAAACATTGTATGCAGGCATCAGTTGGATGAAAAGTCGCAACTGGCTTAGAGTGGTACCAATGCCACTTGGCACAGATGTACTGTAGAATATTGAGGTCTCTTTAAACATGACTTAGAGGCACAGCATCCGGGAGGCCTGTCTCTTCTGTGTCTCCTTCAGCAGGGCTCATTTCTTTTCATCTCTAGCACTTTCCACGCTTAAGATGACCAGGTGACTCCGCGTCACGAAGGACAAAATACTCCACGCCTGGGGTTAGGCTTCACAACCTAACGAATGATGGGAATTGTAGTCCAAGTGCCTTAGATTTATTAGAGAATTGGCCACAGTGAATTGTAGACTGAAGCACTGGGTCCAGGGTGGCAACGAGTCACCTGCTGAATTTATCCGTGCTTGAATCTGCAGTTTTTCTTACCCCGTTATAAGTATGGGCCTGTAAGTCTCAGAATGAAAAGTGTATTGTGTGAAACGCACAGGACCGTGTAAAGGTGTCAGACGACACAGTGAACAACTTGGCAGAAGGGCTGTGTGAAATATTTATTCTCGTGAAATTTGCGAATTTCGTTTTAAGTACATTTTCCGAAATTCACAATATTTTGTATTAGGCAAGTTCACTTAATTTTTAATTGGTGGAATATTAGTTTGAGCAGAACGTGTCTTGTCGAGGTACATTTTCTGCTGGAACCAGTGGCCTAGATGCCTCTCGTGGGACTCTTTGCTTTACCCGGAGGTGAGGCTGCCACGTCATATCCGCATCCATCGGCATAGTTTCCCATTATTTTCTGTAATTTTTGCAAAATTAGCCAACTTCCCACAGCTCATCCTGTCGGCCTCTTTTATGGAAGGATATTGTCCTCTTCACCGAAAGAGACCATTATTCAAAGGGCACATTATTAACTCTAGAAGCTGAGGTTCGGAATGAAGTAGCGGGTAGAAGCAGGCAGACACTATGGTCCCTCTCCACAGTTTTCTCTGCCTTGATTGCGGGGTCCCCACCGAGCTCAGATTGCTTTACTGCTGTAGATTTCTCTTCCACAGTTGTGGAGATTTCCACCGAAGTACCTCCCACGCAATACAAAGGAACTGTGGGCCACATTTGTGGCAAAGGGGCGCGGCGCAGCGTCTATTCTTGTTGCGCTGCACGACAGGGAAAGGGCAGTACTGCGCCGTATCTAGACATTCCCCCTGCGCTGGCGCACAATAGGCTGCCTAGCGCCAACGCAGGCACCTTAGCGCCATGGTGCAAGGGTACCTTAGCTGCATGCAGGATTATTCTTGTGCAGGAAGGGACAACTTCCTGCGCAAAAACAATCCTGAGAGACGGTTTTCTCTCTCTACGTGTGCTGCAGAATGCAGCACACATGCAAAGAGGAAACAAACGAGGGGAAATAAAGATATTTCTCCTTCTAACGCCACTCTGGGGGAGGTGTATCTTTTTGGCACAATCCAAGGTTTACCAGGTTTGGTAAACCTGCAAATGCATCAAAAACCATGGGAGTTGTGTGGGAACACCCCGCAAAACCTATGGAACGTCCCCCTTGCGCAGAATAAGGCAATGCAACCATTTGCGCTACATTGCATTACTCCGGAATCTTCCAGCCATTCAAAGCCACGCAAAGTGGGTTTGCGTCGCTTCAAAAATCTGACTTAAAGGTTTGCTTCACGCATGTACCACGTTGCATGCTGCAAGCATGGCGCAAAGCTCTCATAAATATGGCCCTGTGTGTTTAAAGGCATTGTCCACCTTAACTTTGGGAATGCCCTATATGAACGTCCACTATATGACCACAAATGGAATTATTCCACGTGGTCAAGCAGCGAATAGGCTGCTCCTTCCACGTGTACGGAGACATGTTGCCTCGTGAGCACAGTCAAGCAGGCCTGGTTTTTATCCAGGCACACTGGGTTCTGGGAATTGTAGTTCCCTGAGTGATATTGTAGGTATGAGCCCCGTGTGTTAAGTTATGCTGATTACTGAAGCAAAAGTGAAGGTGTGGCAGCTTCAAACAGTGTTAACATTTTAGCCAGTGACACAGTGCATTTTGGGGCTTGTAGTTTTGTTTTAAACAACATAAGTGGGACATGTGTTTGATGATATTCGCTCCAGTGCTGCATAACTTCACAAGCAAGTAGTCCTTTCACTTCTGTTCTTCTTGGGGCAGGCGAGACCTGATCTAGGACAGTTATCTCAGCGTAACCCTTCAACACTACTCTCAGCCAGCGCCTCATTTTAGCCATTTGGATATTTTTAAGTCCAGAAAAAAACTATTTTCACAAAAACCTGCCGTTACTACAGACAAGCAGCAGCGGCTGGTCATATATGAAAGTGGTGAGGCAAGCGAAGTGCCTCACCGCATCCCGAAACACAAACATAACACAAGCATGCAAAGTAAAAACACTTGCATGCATTATATTAACTTTAAAAATAAAATAAATATATTTACCCAGGCTGCATCCTCAGTGTCCTTTGCATTCTGTGCCTCTGACCAGTACGAGTGGAAGAGGAAACTTCCCTAAGCAATCCTGGTGCTTCTCTCATGCTTTTAACCAGCATGAGAGCAGTGCCAGGATTGGATAGAGCGGGTTGGCTCGGTGCTCAATGAGGCCCTGTAGGCCTCTGCTTGGCCTCCTCCCAGCTGTCCAAGGCAGCTGGGTGGAGAGCTTCTAAGTGCGCATGCCAGTTTGGCCAGTGCAAGTCTGCTGGGAAACTGACATGCGCACTTTGCAGTGTCTGGCCAGCCACTGCTTTAGTCTTCCATTCAAGAGAGGACATGCCCCTCATTTCTCCCGGCTCCGGGGCAGGCTGACAGCTGTGGCACGCCTTGTGAAAAATGGCAATAAAATCGTGTCATTGCCATTTTATTTTCCACGTTGATTTAGCTTGGTTCGCGTCAGGTGAAGAGTGACGTCCCTCCCATCGAGAAACCGCTGCTGCAGACAAGCATGATGAAGTATGCACACGTATGTGTCACCATGCATGCACGTGTATACTGCATGACATGGTCACCATTTTATTTACTTTTTTACTGATTGTTCCAAGATGGCACTGACCAATCTTGAAGCATTAAAAAATAATTTAAAAGCATATTTGAAAAGAGAAGTGGCCCTGCTGCAAATGGCTGCTACTGGGCCTTACTGAAAATTAAAAGTATGTACGCATTGGTTTTTATAAGGAAGCAGCCAGAGGAAGGAAAGGGAAGGGTGGGGGGAGCTCCTGGAGAGCGCCTGAGGTGAGAGGGGCAGGGATGCAAGGGGCAGGGGGTGGGGTGAAGTGAAGGTGCTTCAGATGGAGTTGGGGAGAATAAAGACATTTTAAGGCCCGGGCAAAGTGGGCTCTGGCCCGGGGCCCCAGCCTTTCAGGGGCCCCTGACAGAGCCAGCTCTGTTCTGCAGAATCTTGCCCTGATGACCTTGAATAATTCTTCAACAGATTGCTTCAAATACTGTTTTTTTAAATATATTTTTAATGTGGGTGATGTGTAAGAGCCTATTACATTTTGCAGAGAAATGTTGTATTTATGATTCATGTAACATATGTAAATTGATTTTTTAGATTAAAAAAGGACCTCGCATATGAGAAATGGGTGGTTTATTTGGAGTAATATCAGTGGGCTGCTGCTGAGTTATGGTCTTGGAAACACTCTCTGTGAAGACATTTAGGGCCTGATTTACAAAGGTTAATCCACGCTTTTGAGGACCTTTCCTTTTTTTGCAATTCACAGAGCAGTTTTTGAGTAGTATCTTTACCACTGCTTGTCTTTTTACGTGTGGAGTCTCCACCGAGAGTGCGGAGACTCCACAGCCCTAAAAATACTACGCGGAAAACGCCTTTGTGAAGAAGCGTCAGTGACCTGGCCAAAGGGGGCGTGAAAGGGCTGAAACTGGATCATAACTTCAAAGCTGTTCTCAACAGGAGCCCCCAAAATCTGTTTGGCCCAAGACCCCCAAAATCCTTAAGAAGTCCCTGGGGGAGAACAAATGCATTAAAAACAACTCCTGCGAGGGGGGCAGGGGGAAAAGTGTGAGAGTGGAGCTGGGAGGAGGAGAGTGCATCGCGGAGTGCACGGGGCAGGTATTTGAGGGGGGAAGGGCACACAAGTGGGTGCAAGGAAACGCACTCTAGTACAGTGCTGGAAGGCAGGGAAAAAAGTAGATCCCAGAATGTGAGCAGTGGAAGGATACAAATCACCCATCCAAAGCCATGGTAAACAGGATGTGGTCCGGGGAGGGACAAATACAAGAAGATGAAGGAAAGTCATTGGATAAGAAGTGAGAGTGACATGAAAGCCAGCCAATGGTAATCATCGGGCTGGCCAAAGCCCACTGCTAAGCTTTGGTACCTCAACAAAAGGTTTAAAGACCTACAAAGGGCTGCTAGGGCTATAATGTGTTAGCACCAGCGCACACAACTACCTTTCCCACAAATCCTAGGGGAGCAAGTATCTACAAAGTCCCTTAAAAGTAGCCTTAAAACCCGCACAGCTTTAACCAATGTTCCAGGCTAGGCCTAAAATGCGGTTTGGTACTACATTCCTCAAGATTCTTTGGGGGTAACTATCCCCCTCACTCCGTGCCCCCTCCCCTGTAAAGTGGTCTTCAAATCCTCCGATGTGTGGATAATCGTCACTGCACTCATGCACTTGAAAATTAAAATAAATCTGCTCGGAGATCTCCCAAATGCCCTTGTATGGCGTGTGGTCCAGCTTAAAATGATATAATAAGCTTTCTATATATATAATATGCTGGACAAAATTGCCAATTTTAATGGAACTCGGTTCGTTGATTACAGAAGGTTGAAAGTCTGAGATTGCCCTACTGAGATTCAAAGACACGATATACAAGTCGTACACACTTCTGAAGCTACACTGGCAGCGTTAACGCTTCTTTTATTCGTGCATTCATCCATCTTCTGCGGACCGACTTCTCTGTGCAACAGCTGTAAGGGAGGGAGAGCGACCTTTCTTTGGTGAAGGGAATGGATGATGGAGGCAGAAAGTGCATTAGGAGAGCTCTGGGTAAGTGAGGTGGTCAGGCCTTCTCTGTGCCTCCCCACCCCACGGTACCCGCGCGCTTCGAAGCCAGCCTCGCAGCGCCTAATGAGGGTGAGCCTGTGGTGCGCTCACTGATGTGTGCACAAACAGGCAGCCAGGCAGCTGATCCCCGGGCCCAGCTGCCAGCTATTGACTCCGGAGATAAATCCGATGAGAGGGGGACTTTTAATAGATGAAGGCTGCACCGATCATTTTCTGGCTGCTTAGAGCAATTAAAATGCCATTTATTCGCTGACAGTTTCATCGGCTGGAGGTTGAACAGGACAGCATTGAATATGCCAGTGCACCGAGCCAGACAGAAGAGTCCCCCCCCCCGCAAAAAAACAGATCTATCAGAGGGGGCGGGGGGAGGCTGAAGAGCACTGACCACGCCCACTTCCTCTCTGACTGAGTCCATGTTTAGAACAAGCACATGCAAATGCAATCGGGTTGACCTTGCCGGACCGTCAGCAAGCTCTTGTCAGGCCTGGGTTTGAGGACAGGACTGCCTGACCATCTATGGTACTGGGGCAAGCATCAATTACTCCAGGTATGGATCTCTGTGGCTCCAGATAGTATATGTATCTATGGTACTAGGGCATGTGGCCCCAGGTAGTATATGCATCTATGGTACTAGAGCATGTGGCCCCAGATAGTATATGCATCTATGGTACTGGGACATGCATCAATTACCCCAGGTATGTGTCTCTGTGGCCCCAGACAGTATATGTATCTATGGTACTGGGGCATGAATCAATTACCTCAGGTATGTGTCTCTGTGGCCCCAGACAGTATATGCATCTATGGTACTAGGGCATGCATCAATTACCTCAGGTATGTGTCTCTGTGGCCCCAGACAGTATATGTATCTATGGTACTGGGGCATGAATCAATTACCCCAGGTATGGATCTCTGTGTCCCCAGACAGTATATGCATGTATGGTACTAGGGCATGAATAAATTATCTCAGGTATGTATCTCTGTGGCCCCAGACAGTATATGCATCTATGGTACTGGGGCATGAATCAATTACCTCAGGTATGTGTCTCTGTGGCCCCAGACAGTATATGCATCTATGGTACTAGAGCATGCATCAATTACCCCAGGTATGTATCTCTGTGGCCCCAGGTAGTATATGCATGTATGGTACTAGGGCATGCATCAATTACCTCAGGTATGTGTCTCTGTGGCCCCAGGTAGTATATGTATCTATGGTTCTATAGCATGCATCAATTACCCCAGGTATGGATCTCTGTGTCCCCAGACAGTATATGCATGTATGGTACTAGGGCATGAATAAATTATCTCAGGTATGTATCTCTGTGGCCCCAGACAGTATATGCATCTATGGTACTGGGGCATGAATCAATTACCTCAGGTATGTATCTCTGTGGCCCCAGACAGTATATGCATCTATGGTACTGGGGCATGCATCAATTACCCCAGGTATGGATCTCTGTGTCCCCAGACAGTATATGCATGTATGGTACTAGGGCATGAATCAATTACCTCAGGTATGTGTCTCTGTGGCCCCAGACAGTATATGCATCTATGGTACTGGGGCATGAATCAATTACCTCAGGTATGTATCTCTGTGGCCCCAGATAGTATTTGCATCTATGGTATTAGAGCATGCATCAATTACCCCAGGTATGTATCTCTGTGGCCCCAGGTAGTATATGCATCTATGGTACTAGAGCATGAATCAATTACCTCAGGTATGTGTCTCTGTGGCCCCAGACAGTATATGCATCTATGGTACTGGGGCATGAATCAATTACCTCAGGTATGTATCTCTGTGGCCCCAGATAGTATTTGCATCTATGGTACTATGGCATGCATCAATTACCTAATTACCTGAGAGAGAGTAACAAACTGGGCTCTATTTGAGAACCCCCTAGTTTTTTCACCTTTGCATCCCAGGTTCCTTTTCTTACCTCTACCGTGGCGTTTCTGGCCCTTGGGTCCTCCTGGCGGCAGCCTCGAGGTCCCCCAAGGCAGATCTCTCTGCTCCTGCACTGCTCTCTCCAGGAACCCAGGCCTTTCTCTACTTGCAGGAGGACTGTGCACAAGAAGATTCTGCATTGCCCACTCCTACAGGACCTACCAAAGCAGCACCCCAAAGATGTCCAGGGGACGCCCTCTTTCAGGGGCCAGAGAAGGTCCACCTTACTCTGGCCATGCGTGCGAATCAGAAAGCGGGCGTTACCAGGCCTAAGGGAGTCCACAAGGTTCAGCGAACACGCTGGGGATCCCCAGATGACATATAGGATTTCACCACCTGCGTTGTCCATTGCCCCGTCTATTGTGGGCTCATTGGTAACTTTCTGAGCACTCGAAGGGACCAAAAAAGGGAGGTGGAGTTTCTTGTGATTGCCGGGACCACTACTGGTGCCACATTATCTCTCCACCCCTTAGTGTCATTAACAAGAACCATCTCACAGCCTGTGCCACACCTGTACTGCATTCTGGAAAGGATGAAAGATGGCACCTTTCTCCAAAGCCAATCTCCGCCCATCCTGGCCTGCCTGCTCCCTTCCAGGCACTTCAATGGGACCTGCTTCTGGGAAGGAGAGAGGGAGGTCTGGTCCTCCTATCTTCAGGCCTTAGGAGCATCACACCCTTGGATGACCAAGCAAGTGCAGGATGACATCTGGGAAGATTCCAGCTCCTTCCTCTGGCGGGAGATGCCCCATCCTCTTGGGATGGGCCTATTGTAGCACGTGGCCCCTGGGTTAACAGCTGGTGCAGCAGAGCAAATAATGGCAAACAGCTCAAATGGGAAATCTTCTCAGGGTACATCACCAATAGATAAATCAAACAACAAAGTGTGTTAAGGAATCCAGAGGTGCTGAAACCACCCTCATGTTTGGACTTTGGCCAAATAATTTATGGACAGTGCAGTGACTCAGACCCTTATACCACGTTACAGTTTCATAACAACTTTGTGAAGTGTAAAATACAAATATTACACTTTATACACCTTTTAAGGAGGAGTGGTGCAGTCCATACTCAAATTAAATTATGATAATGTCCCCTGGGCCCTGTGTGGCCCGGTGCTGCCTGTGTGCAGAGGCTGAGGCAGGCAGGAGTCTTCCTCATCTAACCAACACATACAGGTTCAAGCACAGCCTGCTCAGAGGCCTCCCCCGCTACAGCAGGTGACCTCACTTCAGAGGGTGAGCTCTGGAGGTTACAGCTCAAAGTCATTTCACCAACAGCATTACAGGTGATGAGACTCCAGTTGGGGGGTGTCCCACGCTGTGGCTTATCCTGGGATTTTGGCGCCCCACCCACGGGTGCCTGAACAAAGTTCAGTCCACCGTCACATGAGTGGGGGAGTCCAGGTGACTGTGGCCCCACACAACCCCACTGAGAATAGCTGCTGATGCGGTGTCCATGTTTTCTGGGGTGCAAACAGCCCATGAGGGGGCCAGGGACGCAGTGGTAATTCAAACCCAATTTTGAAATAGCACACCCAAGGACTGCACACTGAGAAAAGACGCCACATACACTTAAAAAGTATTTATTTAAACATTCTCATGCTGTTGCTTAGTACATAAGCAATAACCACACAGAATATAATTAAAACAGCACTAATGCATGTTTCTAGCAGTGAGAATAAAATGAATAATTCTAACATAATCAGAATACTCCTAGCAGCATAACCCCCCCAAGAGTACTTCTATGCGCTGTACTATGAGAGCATGGAGTTGCT
Source organism: Pleurodeles waltl (assembly GCF_031143425.1). Lineage (NCBI taxonomy): Eukaryota > Metazoa > Chordata > Amphibia > Caudata > Salamandridae > Pleurodeles > Pleurodeles waltl. The sequence goes on along the minus strand of NC_090449.1, from coordinate 1,068,786,572 downwards.
AACTTGCCTCCAGAGTTTCCTGGGGCCCAGAACACTGCATACCTGTTCACAGCAGAGCAGCTGTGATTATCAAACTTCAGCTGCAAGAAAGTGCTCCCTCAGGACGGAGCTGGGCATCAGTGTATGGACTCTTGGCACAAGTGCAGGCCACAGCAGTCTCACAGGTCTCTTGTTGTAAACTGGTGTGAAGGCCTCCCTCACTCAGTGGACAATCCATGGCGTTTACATACCACTGAGCACTGACTCCTCTGACCACTGACTTCCAGCCGACATTGGGTGATGTTCCATTAATCTGACACATGGCCGGTTTCACCAGCATGATGAAAATACCTGGACTCAGACTACATGTTTATTCTACACATTCACTTTGAAACTTTGAAACATTCCCTTGTTAGCAAAGTCGTAATTCAGATAAATTGGCACTTTCAAGAGTTCTGCAAAAGATAATGACATGCTGAATGTGGGCCAAAGGCCCACAGGATAACTTAACAAGCTCGAAATAGAAACTGGCTTTGAAATGAGTTTCCTTTTTAAAGTGAAATCGCTGATTGGACAATGATTTATTGAAAGTTATGTTGTGCTTTGCTGAGTTCTGACGTTCTAACCCACAGCACCTCGGTAGTCCACCTTGGACTGCTCTGCCTCACTGCCCTCAGAGCCAAGTGCTTGTCCCTTAGTTCCAGGGTGCACAGTAGCGAACCCCGGGACATCACAAGTGAAAGACTCACATGGACTCAGTTCAGGCCCCGTCCCTTGGCGCCTCTCAAACAGGCCTTCTCAGAGTGGCCTCACACACTAACACGCTTTCATGGTCCTCCTTTCTGCGTGCGTTTGCCTGTTGCTTTATGCTTCTTGCATGATTGAAGGAATTGTTTGGGTGCATTTTGTATCTTGCTACCAGAATTAAAAAAAACAGGAGCAATGTGGTTGTTTTTAATGTGCACATAAAATCAGCAGAATGACCAGGGGGCCTCCTTCGTGTTTTGGTCTCTCTATTTATGTAGATGATATTGTTCATTATTTTCAATGATCCAACATCGAGCATTCTCTTTGATTCTGAGTAACTTCCATTTGTTGTCTGAGTTGATGGTGGCTAGGTCAGTAGTAAGTCTCTTAATTGAGTGTGTGTTACTGGCCTTTAGTTTGAGGGTGGGTCTGCATATTCTGGGCAGATTCTCTTCAGATGATGTCAGGTTATGAATTAGGCGTGTATTCTCTTATTTTGGCACATCTGGTCATGTGCCTTGCAGGAGCACACGGTTTGGCTTTATTCGTGGGCTTTGGTTTCACAGGTGACCCCTGTGTGGATCTAAGGTGATTCTTCTGAGGCACTAGTATGGTGAATTCACAAGGGCCCCATCTGTGGATCTAAGGTGGCTCTTCTGAGAAAATGACCATGGTGGTTTCATGGGGGATCCATGTGTGGATCTAAAGTGGTTCCTCTGAAGATGTGGTGTATGGTGATTTCATGGGGGACCCATGTGTTGATCTGAAGTTTTTCCTCTGAAGATGTACTGTATGGTGGTTCCAGGGGCGAACCATGTGTGGATCTAAGGTGGTGCTCCAGAGGACGTTAGTATGGTGGATGCACAAGGAACCCATGTGTAGATGTGCAGTTGTTCTCCTGAGGCCTTAGTGTAGTAGTTTTAGGAGGGACTCATGGGTGGATCTAGGCTGGTTCATCTGAAGACGTGGTGTATGGTAGTTTCAGGGGTGAACCATTTATGGATCTATGGTGGTTGTTCAGAGGACATTCAGTATTGTGTTTTTTTCATGGGGGGGGCCCTGTGTGGATCTAAGGTGGTTCTTCTGAAGACGTGGTGTATGGTAGTTTCATGAGGAACCCATGTGTGGATCTAAGGTGGTTCATCTGAAGACGTGGTGTATGGTAGTTTCAGGGGCGAACCATTTATGGATCTATGGTGGTTATTCAGAGAATGTTTAGTATTGTGAATTCATGGGGGACCAATGTGTGGATCTAAGGTGGTTCCTCTGAAGATGTGGTGTATGGTAGTTTCAGGGGCGAACCATGTGTGGATCTCTGGTGGTTTTTCAGAGGATTTTCAGTATTGTGTTTTCATGGGGGACCCCTGTGTGGATCTAAGGTGGTTCCTCTGAAGATGTGGTGTATGGTGGTTTCACGAGGAACCCATGTGTGAATCTAAGGTGGTTCCTCTGAAGATGTAGTACATGGTGGTTCCAGGGGCGAACTATGTGTCGATCTAAGGTGGTGCTCCAGAGGACGTTAGTATGGTGGATTCACTAGGAACCCATGTGTGGATGTAAGGGCATTCTCCTGAGGCCTTAGTATAGTAGTTTTAGGAGGGACTCGTGTGGATCTAGGGTGGTTCTTCTGAAGATGTGGTGTATGGTGGTTTGAGGGGCGAAGCATTTATTAATCTATGGTGGTTGTTCAGAGGACGTTCAGTACTGTGATTTATTGGGGAACCCATGTGTGGATCTAAGGAGGTTGTTCAGAGGACGTTCAGTACTGTGATTTCTTGAGGAATCAATGTGTGGATCTAAGGAGGTTCTCCTGAGGAGGCTAGAGTGGTGGACTGAGCTTTGGTTTGGAAGGAGTGGTGCAATGAGAAGATTGTGGTAGAATTCTGGATCATCTGTATCATTGTCCATTATCTGGTGGTCTTGTTGGTGGATGGCTGATGGTATTAAAGGATTTAGTGCTGGAATGCTAGTGTTTCAACACAACTCACAATGCAGTTTTTCAAAAACTGATGGTTGGTATTCATAATAAGGCCAGATGTGCAAAGTGACCTTCACCGAGCCAGCGGCGTCTCCCGCTCAAGGTACAATTTACAGAAAGACCGGAGAGGCACACAACCTCTCTAGGGGTTCCCAACAAAAAAAGATAGCTGGGTTTCAATTTGAAATTTGAATTTTTAAGTCTAGCATCTCATGCTCAACAGATAACCGTATGGGATAAAAAGATACAAGCTTCCTTGCCTAACCCCTGGCACGCCGATTCAAGCGACACCAGCGAACAGGCTTTGCCATTTTGTGAACCTACCTGAATTTGACACAGCACTTTGCAGTTGTGAATAAGTGCAGTGGTATACACAAGGAATTCATATTCTAAAACAGTGTTCCCCAAACCCCAGGCCGCGGACCGGTGCCGGTCCGCGGATCAATCGGCACCGGGCCGCCCGAGGTCTTCAAATCTTGAAGGCATGTTTAAATACAATTAAATTAAAATTATTAAATCAAAACTAGCGGGCCACGGAAAAATTATCAAACATTTACCGGTCCGCGGCGATAAAAAGGTTGGGATTCACTGTTCTAAAACACTGTAATACGTTTATGATAAATGATTGACTCTGTTCACATTTTTTTCTTAGTTTATTTTTTTACTTGAAATTTATTTGCAATTCCAACAACAATCCTCCAATTATAGTATACAAGTACCAGATCTTCAACATATGACTCATATATCAGCAGTTAGTACAGTGAGTACAATGCATTATGGCAATCTCATCCAGAGCGTCTCAGTAGTTTACAGGCGAAGAATCATACAGACTCTGTTCACATTTAACTACTGTTTTGTAGCCTGGGTCTGAAGTTTAGAGTCAGAATAATAATCCGCATTCCTTTAGAGATTCAGGGCCTGATTCTAACTTTGGAGGACGGTGTTAAACCGTCCCAAAAGTGGCGGATATACCACCTACCGTATTACGAGTCCATTATATCCTATGGAACTCGTAATACGGTAGGTGGTATATCCGCCACTTTTGGGACGGTTTAACACCGTCCTCCAAAGTTAGAATCAGGCCCTCAGTCCTTTCCCATTGAGTGAAAATTCTTTTTAAGTTTTCAAGCTTTAAAGCGAGAGCTAGGGCCCATGAGTGCTGACTGTCATTTACTCAAGCAGGCCACATCTGATACAGGAATATTTACAAATAATGGCGTAGTATAAATTATTATTCAATGCAAAGGACTGGGTGTGCAATACTTATTATTGACTGTAAGAATTGCATGACCTTTTAACACACGTAATACATATATTGTACATTTGAAGAAACTTTGTAAATGTAGTACACCTTTGTTATAGGTCCCATTGTACTTGCCCTGATGAAGGCTCTTAATTATTTCAGGCTGAAATGTTTTGACATGGTTAGAGGAAAATGTCAAACGAATGGAACTTTAAAACTGACTGCTATACATGAAATATGGAAATATATTTATCTTTGTTAAGAATACCCTGACAACACAGTTAAGATATACAGGTCCCTATTCACAGAGGTAAACCTGATCTCTGCCCGAGGGCAGGTGTAAAGATAGTATTCGCACATGCCCTCTATGATTTCCCAAAGTTGTAAATGTAAACTTTTGATCCAAGTTTAGATAAAAGTCTAAGTTTACCTTTGTGTATCGGGCCCACAATGACAGATTGGTGCTGTGTAATTCAAGCATGGCTAGGAACTTTGCACATTATCCAGTTGCAAATTGATCTTTTTCATGATGCTTGAATATCGAAAATATAATTTAAATTGAAAGACGAGATTTTAATAATGTATGTCAATACTATTCTTGGATGGGCCAATACGTATCAAGTTAAAATATATGAAGGTGTTTAATTAATAATCAATTAATCCCAAGATCATTGGATTAATGAACTGTCTCTTATAACAAGTATACATCTAAGATCTGTTCCTAAAAGGAATGATGAATTAGCGGGGTTGCTGTAGGGGCATGGTGCGTGGGTGGGTGAGTGTTGGGTTGTGTGACTGTTTGCCTGTTGGAGATAAGTTTGGTGTACTGGTGACGCAGCGGTGGATGGTTGTCGGTGTGACACGGTATGTACTCCCAGCAGGTTGAGTTCTTTGTTCTGGCTTGTCTACCATGGAGCATTGACATGAGGCTGAACAATGGACGGTTCTCGCTGACAAAGATGACTAGTCCTTATTCAGCCACTCAGACTTGGTCTTGCTTTCCTCAGTGTCCCCTAACGCTGCAACCTGCGGGGGCCTGCACACCAGTTCCTCACATGCCTTGTGGTAGAAAGTTAGAATTTGAAGCCTTCATTATGTTGGTGTTACCAGAACAGTGATTTTCTTCATGACTGTGTGAGCCGAAGACAGTCCGCCAGAGTGCTGACCCTATTGTTTGACAGAAACCTCAGCTGGCACCTGCTGGCTGGAAGCATGAGAGTGGCTGGGCACAGATAAGGATGCCTGTACATTTCTTGCGTCTGGTGTGCTTTCTGGCAACTAATATGTAGATTAAGGAATGTGCTGTTTATACTTATAAAACATCACAAACTCTTTTTGTTTTCTTCTAACATACACATTATTTCAAAGTAACTCTGTACAGACTTTCTGTTAATTCTAAGCCCACCTTTTACTCCATCTGTAAATTTAAGCCTAACGCTAAGCATAACTAAATATTAAACTGACCTTAATTATAAACGTAACCCTAAATTTTACCCTTAAACATTACCATGAAACGTCTCATATCCAGAGTCATATCCTTTACTCTAAACTTAATCCTTGAACAGTACTCTAACACCTCCTTAAATCTCATCCTAAAATTTACCATAACTCTAAACTTAACTCTTGGGCAGAACCCCATCCCTAACATCCCCTATGTCTCTATTTCTAACTCTAAACCTGATCCTAAAACCTAACCTTAACTTTAAGTTTAATGCTTGAACAGTACCCTAACACTAACACTTCCGGTATCCCTACTGCTAACCCTAAACCCAATCCAAAAGTGTAATCTTAACTTTAAATTTAACCCTTGAACACTACATTAACACTTCTCGTATCAAAAGTCCTAATCCTAAACCTTATATTAAAATTACCTTAATTCTAGGATTAACTTTATTTCTATGATTAACACTTCCCTTATCCTTCCTCCAGCCCTAAACCTAAGCGTAAACTTAACCTTATTTCTAATCTTAACTGTTGAACAGTAGAGTAACCACACACTTCCTGTATCCCTACTCCTAACCCTAATCCTAAAATGTAATCTTAACTGTAAATATAACCCTTGAACATTACACTAATACTTCTTGTATCCAAAGTCCTAACCTTAAACCTTATCTTATACTCAATCTTAATTCTAATATTAACCCTTGAAGAGTACCCTAACCCTAACACTTCCTTTAGCTTTCCTCCAGCCCTTTACCTAATCCTAAACTTTGTCTTAATTCTGAACTTAACTGTTGAACAGTACACTAACCATAACATTTCCTGTATCCCTACTCCTAACCCTAACCCTATTCCTAAATTTAACCTCAACTTTAAGTTTAGCCTTGAACAGTACCCTAGCCATAAGAGTTCTGTATCCCTACTCCTACCTCTAAACCTTATCCTAAAATGTAATCTTAACTCTAGATTTATCCCTTGAACATTACACTAACACTTCTTTTACTTTAAGTCCGAACCTTAAACGTTATCTGAAACTCAACCTTAATTCTAAGATTAACCCTTGAAGAGTACCTTAAACCAAACACTTCCCTTATCTTTCCTCCAGCCCTATACCTAATCCTAAACTTAGTCTTAATTTTAAGTTTAACTGTTTAACTGAACGCTAACCATAACATTTCCCATATCCCTACTGCCAACCCTAAAAATAATTCTGAAATATAACCTTAACTCTAAGCCTAACCCTTTAACATTACCCTAACACGTCCTTTACCTCTACTCCTAAACCTTATCCTAAATTTAACCTTAACTTTGATCTAAAGAATTGAAAAGTACCCTAAAAGTAATACTTTCTAAACTTAATTGTAAATGTAATCTTATCTTTAAATGTACCCCTTAAATAGTACCCTTACCCTAACACTTCTTGTAACTCGTAACTCTAAACCTAATCCCAAATGTAACCTTAAAAATTAGATTAACCCTTGAACAGTACCCTTACCTTAACACTTCTATTACCCCTATTACTAACTCTAAACCTAATCCCAAATGTAACCTTAATTTTGAGATTAATCCTTGAACAGTACCCTTACCTTAACACTTCTCTTACCCCTATTACTAACTTTAAACCTAATCACAAAATTAACCTTAACTTTGAGATTAATCTTTGAACAGTACTCTTACCTTAACAATTTTCATACCCCTATTCCTGACTCTAAACCTAATCCCAAATGTAACCTTAATTTTGAGATTAACCCTTGTACATTACCCTAACACTTCCTTTATTCATACTCCTAATCCTAAATGTAACCTTAACTTTGATTTTAGCAATTGAAAGCACCCTAAAAGTAATATGTTCTAAACATAACCCTGAGCGTAATCTTATCTCTAGGTTTACCCTTAAATGACACCCTTACCCTAACAGTTATTGTATCCCTACTCCTAACTCTAAACCTAATCCCAAATTTAGTCTTAACTTTGAGACTAACCCTTAAACAGTTCCTAACTCGAACCCTAATCCCAAATGTAACCTTAAATTTGAGATTAACCCTTAAACAGTACCCTAACCCTTCCTGTAATTGTACCTCTCACCCTAAGGCTAACCTGCTGAGCATAAAACTAACCCTGAACCTGGCACAAAACCACAAAATTCTCATTGCGAACATGAGGTTGTGGTATGTACAGGTAGATACTGTAGATGGAACCATCGCTGCAAAGGCCTCTGTGCAAGAGTACTCAGTGTAGTGCATTTACCCTATAGGCACCATATCCTGTGGGGCTTTATTTAATGCACTCTGACAAAATGCGCAGAAGGCCATGATTTGCTGTTCAGTCCCAATCACAAGGGCAAGGCTTAAGCCCTAAGGCTTAAGCTTAGGGCCAGGGTACACAAACTGCGAGTAAAGTAAAATAAACAGGTAAAGGAGAGACATCTTTTGAAAGTAAATGAAAGGGTCCCCTGGGGAGCAGAGCCCAGGTTCCTTGTTATGGGAAGACCCTCATTGGCTCAAGAACTCACCCAGAGAAGCTGGAAAGTGATGACCTGCGTCCTCCTGGCCTCCCAGGACCCCGTGATCACCTCGTGGCGGGAATCCACGAAGAGCTGGCCCAGCATGCACTGCGGCAGTCAATTTAACAATTTACCGACACGGCAAAGCGGAGTCTGTGCCTCTCCTGGGTGGAGGTTTTTATTAAGGAGAGCGTGAAATCGATACAGGCCCGGGCTCCTGGGGACTGGGAGGGGAGCCGGCCCGGGCCTTGGCCCTCCTAAAACTTAAAACTCACTCAGACTGCGCACAGCAGCGCTTCTGCAAACCGCAGCCTTCCCGTCTGTCCATCACACGCTGCTTTTGGGTGAGGGCCCCGGCCTGCCGCACTGATCATAGGGTGGGCTCAGCGCTGTGCCTTGTGGGACAGGGCTTCTACACAGACCCTGGTGGCTGCCACCCAGGCCCCAGGGGCTGTCACCCAGGCTTGAAGTACCTGCTTCTAGGCACTCAGTGGACCCGGGCCTGGCGCACTGATCATAGGGTGGGCTCAGCGCTGTGCCTTGTGGGACAGGGCTTCTACACAGACCCCGGTGGCTGCCACCCAGTCCCTCAGTGCTGCCACCCAGGCCACAGAGGCTGTCACCCAGGCTTGAAGTACCTGCTTCTAGGCACTCAGTGGCCGCCACTTAGGCCTGCAGTACTTGCACTCAGACCCCGGTGGCTACCAGCCAGGCTTTAAGTACCTGCTTCTAGGCACTCAGTGGCCGCCACCCAAGCATGCAGTACTTGCATCCATATCCCAGTGTGTGTCACCCAGGCCCTCAGTGCTGCCACGCAGGCCACCATGCCACCCACACCCTCAGTGCTTCCACCCAGGCCCCAGTGGCTGCCACCCAGGCTTGAAGTACTTGCTTCTAGGCACTCAGTGGCCCCATCCAAGCCTGCAGTACTTGTATCCATAGCCCAGTGGGTGTCACCCAGACCCTCAGTACTTCCACCCAGGCCCCGGTGGCTGCCACCCATGCCCTCAGTACTTCCACCCAGGCCCCGGTGGCTGCCCCCCAGGCTTGAAGTACCTGCTTCTAGGAACGGCCAGAGGCTGCACCCATGCCCCAGTGGCTAACACCTGGGCTCGCCGGGTCTGCCATTCAGGCCCTCAGTACTTGCACCCAGGCCCCAGTGACAGCCACACAAGCCCACAGTGCCTGGTTCCAGGAGCCGTCAGAGGCTGCACCCAGCCCCCAACGACTACCGCCTAGGCTAGCAGCAGCTGCCCCCCGGGCCCCCAGAGGGTGTTACCCAGGCCCCTAGGGTTCTGCCACCCAAGGCCCAGTGTGCGCCACCTAGGCCGGCAGTGACTGCTACCCAGGCCCCAGGGCCTGCCATCCCCGCCAACAGTTGCTGCCAAGCAGGCCACCTTGGGTGAGACCTGGGCCCTCAGTGCAGCCACCCAGGTCCCAGTCCCCAGTGCCAGGACCTGGGGTCACGTGTGCCAGCTCACAAAACACTCACTACTTCCTGGGGACTCAAGTGCCTGCCTAGGCCAATGTGTCCTGACAGCTGAAAGCACTTGTGGTGCTGTCAGCCTCCTTCCATACTGTGAACCACCAGCAGGGGCATAGCTGGGTCCGTAAGACTGGGGGGGGGGGGGGGGGGGAAGGGGCTCGAGCTTCCGGTTTTTCAACAATCATGCTGGGACATCATGGTAATCATTATATGGGAATGTTGTCGGTTTTAGGGCGGTGCAACCGGTGCGGCCGCACTGGGCGCTGTCCTGGAAGGGGGCACTTGCAAGGCCTACCAGTGCCTATGTTACCTTCCATGGTCTACCCGTGCCTTTGTTACCTTGCAAGGCCTACCCATGCCTGTTGCCTTGCAAAGCCTACCCATGCCTGTCACCTTGCAAACCCTACCCATGCCTCTGTCACCTTGCAAAGCCTACCCATGCCTGTTACCTTGCAAGGCCTACCCATGCCTGTTACCTTGCAAAGCCTACCCATGCCTGTTACCTTGCAAGGCCTACACATGCCTGTTACCTTGCAAAGCCTACCCATGCCTGTTACCTTGCAAAGCCTACCATTGCCTGTTACCTTGCAAGGCCTACCCATGCCTGTTACCTTGCAAAGCCTACCCATGCCTGTCACCTTGCAAGGCCTACCCATGCCTGTTACCTTGCAAGGCCTACCCATGCCTGTTACCTTACCTTGCAAAGCCTACCAATGCCTGTTACCTTGCAAGGGCTACCCATTCATGCCTAAGTTGCTTTGCAAAGCCTACCCGTGCCTTTGTTACTTTGCAAGGCCTACCCATGCCTGTTACTTTGGAAGGCCTACCCATCCATGCCTGTGTTACCTTGCAAGGCCTAACCATGCCTGTTGCCTTGCAAAGCCTACCTATGCCTCTGTCACCTTGCAAAGCCTACCTATGCCTCTTTCACCTCGCTAAGCCAACCCATGCCTCTGTCACATCGCTAAGCCTACCCATGCCTCTGTTGCCTTGCAAAACCTACCCATGCCTCTGTTACCCTGCAAATCCTACCCAGGTCTGTCACCTTACAAAGCCTACCTATGCCTGTGTTACCTTGCTAAGCCTACCTATGCATCTGTCACCTTTCAAAGCCTACCCATGCCTCTGTCACCTTGCATAGCCTACCCATGCCTCTGTTACTTTGCAAAGCCTACCCATGACTCTGGTACCCTGCAAATCCTATCTATGCCTGTTACCTAACAAAGCCTGCCTAGGGTTCTGTCATCTTGCAAAACCTTCCCAGGTCTCTGTTACCTTGCACAGCCTAGCCATGCCTCTGTTATCTTGCAAAGCCTACGTGTGCCTCTGTCCCCTTGCAAAGCATACTCGTGCCTCTGTTACCTTGCAAAGCCTACCCATGCCTCTGTCCCCTTGCAAAGCCTACCCATGCCTCTGTTACCTTGCAAAGCCTGCCTGTGCCTCTGATACCCTTTAAATCCTACCCATGCCTCGATTACCTTGCAAAGCCTACCCATGCCTCGGTCCCCTTGCAAAGCCTACCCGTGCCTCTGTTACCTTGCAAAGCCTACCTGTGCCTCTGTTACCCTTGAAATCCTACCCATGCCTCGATTACCTTGCAAAGCCTACCCATGACTCTGTTCCCTTGCAAGTCCTACCCGTGCCTCTGTTACCTTCCATGGTCTACCCCTGCTTCTGTTACTGTGCAAAGTTTACCCATGCCTCTGTTACCTTGCAAAGCCTACCCATGCCTGTTACCTTGCAAAGCCTACCCATGCCTGTTACCTTGCAAGGCCTACCCATGCCTGTTACCTTGCAAGGCCTACCCATGCCTGGTACCTTGCAAAGCCTACCCATGCCTGTTACCTTGCAAAGCCTACCCTTGCCTGTTACCTTGCAAGGCCTACCCAGGCCTGTTACCTTGCAAAGCCTACCCATGCCTGTTACCTTGCAAGGCCAACCCGTGCCTGTTACCTTGCAAGGCCTACCCATGCCTGTTACCTTGCAAGGCCTACACATGCCTGTTACCTTGCAAGGCCTACCCATGGCTGTTACCTTGCAAAGCCTACCCATGCCTGTCACCTTGCAAGGCCTACCCATGCCTGTTACCTTGCAAGGCCTACCCATGCCTGTTACCTTACCTTGCAAAGCCTACCCATGCCTGTTACCTTGCAAGGCCTACCCATTCATGCCTAAGTTGCTTTGCAAAGCCTACCCGTGCCTTTGTTACTTTGCAAGGCCTACCCATACCTGTTACTTTGGAAGGCCTACCCATCCATGCCTGTGTTACCTTGCAAGGCCTAACCATGCCTGTTGCCTTGCAAAGCCTACCTAGGCCTCTGTCACCTTGCAAAGCCTACCTATGCCTCTTTCACCTCGCTAAGCCAACCCATGCCTCTGTCACGTCGCTAATCCTACCCATGCCTCTGTTGCCTTGCAAAACCTACCCATGCCTCTGTTACCCTGCAAATCCTACCCAGGTCTGTTACCTTACAAAGCCTACCTATGCCTGTGTTACCTTGCTAAGCCTACCTATGCATCTGTCACCTTTCAAAGCCTACCCATGCCTCTGTCACCTTGCATAGACTACCCATGCCTCTGTTACTTTGCAAAGCCTACCCATGACTCTGGTACCCTGCAAATCCTATCTATGCCTGTTACCTAACAAAGCCTGCCTAGGGTTCTGTCACCTTGCAAAACCTTCCCATGTCTCTGTTACCTTGCACAGCCTAGCCATGCCTCTGTTATCTTGCAAAGCCTACGTGTGCCTCTGTCCCCTTGCAAAGCCTACTCGTGCCTCTGTTACCTTGCAAAGCCTACCCATGCCTCTGTCCCCTTGCAAAGCCTACCCATGCCTCTGTTACCTTGCAAAGCCTGCCTGTGCCTCTGATACCCTTTAAATCCTACCCATGCCTCGATTACCTTGCAAAGCCTACCCATGCCTCGGTCCCCTTGCAAAGCCTACCCGTGCCTCTGTTACCTTGCAAAGCCTACCTGTGCCTCTGTTACCCTTGAAATCCTACCCATGCCTCGATTACCTTGCAAAGCCTACCCATGACTCTGTTCCCTTGCAAGTCCTACCCGTGCCTCTGTTACCTTCCATGGTCTACCCCTGCTTCTGTTACTGTGCAAAGTCTACCCATGCCTCTGTTACCTTGCAAAGCCTACCCATGCCTGTTACCTTGCAAAGCCTACCCATGCCTGTTACCTTGCAAGGCCTACCCATGCCTGTTACCTTGCAAGGCCTACCCATGCCTGGTACCTTGCAAAGCCTACCCATGCCTGTTACCTTGCAAAGCCTACCCTTGCCTGTTACCTTGCAAGGCCTACCCAGGCCTGTTACCTTGCAAAGCCTACCCATGCCTGTTACCTTGCAAGGCCTACCCATGCCTGTTAGCTTGCAAGGCCTACCCATGCCTGTTACCTTACCTTGCAAAGCCTACCCATGCCTGTTACTTTGCAAGGCCTACCCGTGCCTGTTACCTTGCAAGGCCTACACGTGCCTGTTACCTTGCAAGGCCAACCCGTGCCTGTTACCTTGCAAGGCCTACCCATGCCTGTTACCTTGCAAGGCCTACACATGCCTGATACCTTGCAAGGCCTACCCATGGCTGTCACCTTGCAAAGCCTATCCATGCCTCTGTTACCTTGCAAGGCCTACCCGTGCCTCTGTTACCTTCCATGGTCTACCCTTGCTTCTGTTACTGTGCAAGGTCTACCCATGCCTGTTACCTTGCACAGCCTACCCATGCCTCTGTTATCTTGCAAAGCCTACCCGTGCCTCTGTTACCTTGCAAAGCCTACCCATGCCTCTGTTATCTTGCAAAGCCTACCCGTGACTCTGTTACCTTGCAAAGCCTACCTGTGCCTGTTACCTTGCAAAGCATGCCCATGCCTGTTACCTTGCTGTCATGTGCCCTGATGGAGCTGCGTCTAAGCGATGGAGGTCTCTGGACTTCTCTCAGGTTGCTGTCTGGGGTCAAGGTATCCTTCCACACACTCCTGGCTCATGCCGTCACCAGGGGTTGGGCATCGGGGTATATCTTGTTGATTGGGCAGTGGTTTTACTACGTCACTGCTTATCATTCTAATTTCACGGGCAGTCCACACATTAAACCTCCCAGTTACCACCCACTGCATGGAATTTACTCCTACTTCACATCATGCTAACATAAATTACTTTCACGCCGGAGTAAATGGATTCCGACTGCTGGGTCACTTGGAATACCTGGCACTTGTAAGGCCAGACATTTTCAAACATAAAGTACTTTTATGACAACAAGAGGGCTTTGTAAATCGACCCTCTTGGGCGCAGCATAAAGGCTATTTCTACACGGTTGTACTGTCTGACTGTCAGGGTCACCTCTCTGTAGACTTTGGCTTGTCAGTGTCACCTCTCTGTTTGTACTGTTTGGCTGTCAGTGTCACCTCTCTGTAGTGTGTAGGCTGTCAGTGTCACATCTCTGTTTGTACTGTGCAGGCTGTCAGTGTCACCTCTCTGTTTGTACTGTTTGGCTGTCAGTGCCACCTCTCTGTAGAGTTTGGCTGTCAGTGTCAACTCTCTGTACTGTTTGGCTGTCAGTGTCACCTCTCTGTAGAGTTTGGCTGTCAGGGCACCTCTCTGTAATGTCTGGCTGTCAGTGTCACCTCTCTGTTTGTACTGTTTGTCTGTCAGTGTCACCTCTCTGTAGAGTTTGTCTGTCAGTGTCACCTCTCTGTAGAGTTTAGCTGTCAGGGTCACCTCACTGTAGAGTTTGGCTTGAGAGTCAGGGTTGATGACGCAGAAAAAGAGGGTCCAACATATATTCATACATATTGTATAATCAAAGGTGTATCGTGTAGTGTGATTTTAGTAAAGAAAAAAATGTACGAGGGAAATTGTGCCCTCGGGGTAGTTCGCCATCATTGTAAACAAGCTTTATTAATCATGAAGTATTGAAAATGTAGTAATCCGTCATAATTGCAAATGTATGCCATGATTTCTCGTTTGAAACTGTTTTGCTTAGCTTTAATTTAGTAGAGGCTTTGGCCTAGTTGCCTGGTCTCAAATTCTAACTGCGTGGCTTTTTCCTTGAACTAATGAAACATATATTCTTGTTTGAAGTTGTATTTTTCCAGTAGAGCTGACTGATACACTTATCTCCAAGGTTTCGTACTAGGCCGGTTTCATCCCCTTTGATACAAGGCCAGTCTGCAGGTGTGGACAATGAAGGTACAGATAGTAAAATAATTGGCAAACCATGTTACAATTTGTGTTCCAAGGCTCCAAGGACAGTGTATGCATAAATGAGCGCTAGTAAAAGACAATTTTCATTGGACAATTTGAAGCCAACCTATGAACCCTCCAATGGAAGACCCTGCAGAATTTGGAATGTTTATTATTTAAACCCCCTGGACAAAGAGAAGTCAGCCATTTTCCTCGATGCCAGTTTGAAGCCTGATGCCAGACTCCATTTTGGACGACACCCTGATGCCCTTTTCTCTATCCGAGAGAAAGAGGCTTTAAGAATTCTCACCCTAGAGACTTTAACTTTGATTTGCCCCGTCTTGCCCATGCAGTAACTTTGCCCCATTCTCCTTGCCGCTGCTAGGAAGCTTGCCCTTAACTTTGCCCCTTTGAAATCTGCCCCATGCTGATCGAACCGGTACCTGAAGGACGAAGACTTTCTTGAATGCTGATTGTATTTGGTAAATATGAAAGGATAAATGTATTATGCATTGTGTTTTCCTTTTAGGTACCAACTGCTATTTTGATAGGGTCCTAGCTAGAAGTTTTCCAAATTTGTGTTGACTAAATTCGTTTTGCATGAAGTCCCACAGGGCAATGCTAATTAGAGGTTAGTCGAGGGATTCATTTGATGCACCATGTTGATTTGAAATCTTGGTATGCTGACCAATGTATGAAATTAGTCAAATACAGTTAGTTATATTAGTGATTTGTATTGCGATAACTGAGTGCATTATTATCCAGATTCTGGGTAGATTGCGTTTCTTCCGCCGCTATGGACAGCTTGCAATGTTCATATACATATATCATTTGGGTTTGAGACTTATATACATCGTGCTAGCTTTGTTAATATAGGGAAATAAATTCACTAACTTTAATAAACTGGTGTGGTTATTCATGACTGAAAGGTCATGGTGCGCCGAATTACGAACTGTTATTGATTTCTGATGAGATATATTGATCTATTAATTGTGTATTGATTATCGATTACAATAATTATTGATTATTGATCCGAATGACCTGACTATTCTAGGATGAAGAGAGCCCGACTCGGTTAAAAGATTCACCGACCTCCAACGTGTCCAGGTACAGGTAATTTATAAGGGCCGGATGCGTTATCAGGGTCACCTCTCTGTTTGTACTGCAGCGTTCTCGTGCTTTGCTCATACGAAAGTGCTGAATTGCAGAAGAGGTGTTTGCTGGACTGAAGCATCCTCTTCCTGGGGTCCATGTGGCCAGTACCACCTCAGCTCCCCCCTCGCCCCTGCCCTTTCATGTGGGTGGTTCCGCCCTCGGGAGAGCTCTGAAGAAGCTCCTATATCAGCAGGCCCGTTTGGATGGATATTCCCCTTTAAGAGGCCATATAAAGGGCACGTAGCTCATATCACCCCCTGAGTATCCGTCCTGGTCACCAGCCAAAGCCGCAGACCCGGGAGGGACGGAGAAGGGCCTGGACGCAGAGCGGAGCACCAGAGTAACGGGATTACCGGAAGGAATCCGGGCATTTCTTTCTTTGAGGAGTCGCTACAGACACTGTAGCAGCTCCAGCCCACCTGACCCTCACCCAATCTACTCTCCATTCTTCTCCATATCCATCTTCCTATTATTCTCTCCCTCCAACCAGCTATCCTTCTCTACATCTGTCCACTCACCTGTGCACTCATCCACCCACTCATCCATCTACCTTCTCTCCCACCATTCCTCCAGCATAACCTCTATCCATCCTTTCGCCACCCATCACTCCATCCACCCATGCATATATCATCCTTCTCTCCGCTCATCCGCACTTCACTCATCCATCCATACATCCATCTCTAATCTTCCTCTTCATTCACCGTGCTTAACTAATACATCCATTCATCCATCCATCCATCTCTCATCTTTCTCTTCATTCGTCCATCCTTAACTGATTCATCCATTCATCCATCTCCCATCATTCTCTCCATGCATCTATCCTTAACTGATCCATTCATCCATCCATTGTAGGAGGCTGGCCTGGCTTGTAGTGGGTACCCAGGGGTACTTACACTCTGTGCCAGGTCCAGTTATCCCTTATTAGTGTAGAAGTGGTGTTTCTAGCAGCTTAGGCTGATAGAAGGTAGCTATAGCAGAGCAGCTTAGGCTGAACTATGATACATGCAAAGCTCCTACTATACCACTGGTGTCATATGCACAATATCACAAGAAAACACAATACAAAGATATACTAAAAATAAAGGTACTTTATTTTTATGACAATATGCCAAAAGTATCTCAGTGAGTACCCTCAGTATGAGGATGCCAAATATACACAAGATATATGTACACAATACCAAAAATATGCAGTAATAGCAAAAGGAAGTAATGCAAGCAGTGTAAAGATTCAATAGATTGCAATAGGAGCACATAGGTATAGGGGCAACACAAACCATATACTCCAAAAGTGGAATACGAACCACGAATGGACCCCAAACCTATGTGAGCTTGTAGAGGGTCGCTGGGACTGTAGGAAAACAGTGAGGGTTAGAAAAATAGCCCACCCCAAGACCCTGAAAAGTAGGTGTAAAGTGCACCTATGTTCCCCAGAGAGCACAGAAGTCGTGATAGGGGAATTCTGCAAGGAGGACCAACACCAGCAAAGCAACCAAAGTGGATTTCCGGACGAGAATACCTGTGGAACAAGGGGACCAAGTCCAAGAGTCGCGACAAAGTCGAGATTGGGCAGATGCCCAGGAAATGCCAGCGGAGGGTGCAAAGAAGCTGCCACCGGATGGTAGAAGCTGTGGATTCTGCAAGAACGAAGAGGGCTAGAAACTTCCCCTTTGGAGGATGGATGTCCCATGTCGTGAAAAAGCTTGCAGAGGTGTTCCCACGCAGAAAGACCGCAAACAAGCCTTGCTAGCTGCAAGGGTTGTGGTTAGAGTTTTTGGATGCTGCTGTGGCCCAGGAGGGACGAGGATGTCGCCACTTGGATGAGGAGACAGAGGGGGCGCCCAGCAAGTCAGGGAGCCCTCACAGAAGCAGGCAGCACCCGCAGAAGTACCGGAAGAGGCACTTGGAAGAGGAGTGAACCGGAGCTCACCCGAAGACACAAAAGGGAGTCCCACGACGCCGGAGGACAACTCAGGAGGTTGTGCACTGCAGGTTAGAGTGTCAGGGACCCAGGCTTGGCTGTGCACGAAGGAAATCCTGGAAGAGTGCACAGGAGCCGGAGCAGCTGCAAATCACGCGGTACCCAGCAATGCAGTCTAGCGTGGGGAGGCAAGGACTTACCTCCACCAAACTTGGACTGAAGAGTCACTGGACTGTGGGAGTCACTTGGACAGAGTTGCTGAGTTCCAGGGACCACGCTCGTCGTGCTGAGAGGGGACCCAGAGGACCAGTGATGCAGTCTTTTGTTGCCTGCGGTTGCAGGGGGAGGATTCCGTCGTCCCACAGGAGATTTCTTCAGAGCTCCTGGTGCAGAAAGGAGGCAGGCTACCCCCAGAGCATGCACCACCAGGAAACAGGCGAGAAAGCGGCAGGATCAGCGATGCAAGATTGCAGTAGTCGTCTTTGCTACTTTGTTGCGGTTTTGCAGGCGCCCTGGGCAGTCAGCGGTTGATCCTTTGGCAGAAGGTGAAAAGAGAGATGCAGAGGAACTCTGATGAGCTCTTGCATTCGTTATCCCAAGAATTCCCCAAAGCAGAGACCCTAAATAGCCAGAAAAGGAGGTTTGGCTACCTAGGAAGGAGGATAGGCTAGCAACACAGGTAAGAGCCTATCAGAAGGAGTCTCTGACGTCACCTGCTGGCACTGGCCACTCAGAGCAGTCCAGTGTACCTCTGTTTCCAAGATGGCAGAGGTCTGGAGCACACTGGAGGAGCTCTGGGCACCTCCCCTGGGAGGTGCAGGTCAGGGGAGTGGTCACTCCCCTTTCCTTTGTCCAGTTTCGCGCCAGTGCAGGGCTGGGGGATCCCTGAACTGGTGTAGAATGGCTTATGCAGAGATGGGCACCATCTGTGCCCATCAAAGCATTTCCAGAGGCTGGGGGAGGCTACTCCTCCCCAGCCCTGACATCTTTTTCCAAAGGGAGAGGGTGTAACACCCTCTCTCTGAGGAAGTCCTTTGTTCTGCCTTCCTGGGCCAGGGCCTGTCTGGACCCCAGGAGGGCAGAAACCTGTCTGAAGGGTTGGCAGCAGCAGCAGTGAAACCCCAGGAAAGGCAGTTTGGCAGCATCCGGGTCTGTGCTAGAGACTCGGGGGATCATGGAATTGTCTCCCCAATGCCAGAATGGCATTGGGGTGACAATTCCATGATCTTAGACATGTTACATGGCCATGTTCGGAGTTACCATTGTGATGCTATACATAGGTAGTGACCTATGTATAGTGCACGCGTGTAATGGTGTCCCCGCACTCACAAAGTCCGGGGAATTTGCCCTGAACGATGTGGGGGCACCTTGGATAGTGCCAGGGTGTCCACACACTAAGTAACTTAGCACCCAACCTTCACCAGGTGAAGGTTAGACATATAGGTGACTTATAAGTTACTTATGTGCAGTGTAAAATGGCTGTGAAATAATGTGGGCATTATTTCACTCAGGCTGCAGTGGCAGGCCTGTGTAAGAATTGTCAGAGCTCCATATGGGTGGCAAAAGAAATGCTGCAGCCCATAGGGATCTCCTGGAACCCCAATACCCTGGGTACCTCAGTACCATATACTAGGGAATTATAAGGGTGTTCCAGTAGGCCAATGTGAATTGGTGAAATTGGCCACTAGCCTGTTAGTGACAATTTAGAAAGCAGAGAGAGCATAACCACTGAGGTTCTGGTTAGCAGAGCCTGAGTGAGACAGTTAGTCATCACACAGGGAACACATACAGGGCACACTTATGAGCACTGGGGCCCTGGCTGCCAGGGTCCCAGTGACACATACACTAAAACAACATATATACAGTGAAATATGAGGGTAACATGCCAGGCAAGATGGTACTTTCCTACATCCATCTCTAATTTTTCCTCTCCATTCACCATGCTTCACTGATACATCCATTCATCCATCCATCTCTTATCCTTCTCTCCGTTCACCTATCCTTAACTGATCCATCCATTCATCCATCCATCCACCCATCCATCCATCTCGCATCCTTCTCTCCAGTCATCTATCCTTAACTGATTCTTCCAGCTCTCATCCTTCTCTCCATTCACCCATACTTAACTGATCCATCCATTCATCCATCCCTCATCCTTCTCTCCATTCATCCATACTTCACTTATCCGATAATTTATCTATCCACCTCTCATCCTTCTCTCAGTTCTCTCATTTCACCCATAATTCACTTATCAGTCCACACATCCATGCTCTCCTGCACCATGTCATGAAGACACTATTCCTGTGTCACACATGGGCTTATCTTCAATCAGTAAATCAATCAGGATTTATAAAGCGCACTACTCACCCGTGAGGGTCTCAAGGCGCTAAAGGGGGTGGGGGAGCACAAGGGAGAGGTGCTGCTACTGCTCTTGGGAGACCTGTGTCTCTAGTAGAGAGAAAGATGCTATAAACATTAGTTTAAACGCTTCACAAAGCTGCCCCAGTGCCCCCCACCCCAGGCTCGAGCTGCTAGAGTAGGGGGGGTCATGACACCCCTGTTACAGGCCCTGCTCCTGCAGCAGTGCATGTTGATGGGAGACAGCCCTGCATGGGTGGTGGAGGGGACCATATTTCATGGGAAGTAAGATTTGCTTACAAGGTCACCGTTTCGTGAGAGGAGGGGGGGGCGGTGAGAGGATAATGTGACAGGGAGAGTCACCTGAAAAGGAGGTGTTATGTTATAATGTTATGTTATAAAGATTTATATAGCGCCCAACTGCCAACGGCCTCGTAGCGCTTATACAGCCATAATGATGATATACTGTTTAAACACACAAAATTATTCAGTTTTAAGTTTAAATAGCCATGTCTTCAATTCTTTTCTAAACAATACCTCTTGAGAGTTGTTTCTCAGCTTGGGAGGAAGGCTATTCCACAGTAGCGCGCCTTGATAGGCTACCGATCTTCCTCCCCATCTGGCTTTCCTCATAGTTGGAACTTTAGCCAGATTAGCTGAGGAGGATCTAAGAGGCCTAGCTGGAATGTAGACCTGAGCAAGAGTTTTCAGCATTTCAGGTCCCTTCTCAAATATAGATCTATGAACATGGCACAAAGTCTTGAATTGATTCCTTTCTGCTACAGGAAGCCAGTGTAAAGAGACAATTCCTGGCCGTATTGCATGATGTTTAGGAATGTTTAGTAGTAAACGAGCCGCTGCGTTCTGCACTCTTTGCAGTCTCTGGATTACATATTTCGGGGAACCAATGAACAGCACGTTTCCATAGTCAATCCGGGCCCCAATCAGTGCCTGGATGACCATTCTCCTCGCTGTAAAAGGCAGAATAGTTAACACCTTCCTTAAGGTCCTTAGCAAAGCAAAGGTCGTTCCTGCTACTTTATTTGCATGTTGAGCCATGGAAAGAAGGGGATCAAGCCATATCCCGAGGCTTTTTATCAGGCCTTTAGGGGGGGGAAGAGTAGATATTCCTCCCAATATACTAGAATTAGAAGGGGGAATTTTATTTCCAAAAAACATAACCTCTGTTTTATCGTCGTTAAGCTTTAGTTTACTATCAGCCATCCAGGTTGCAACTGCCTTCATACAGGGGCCTAAAGCTAGTCCCATGTCCGGGTGGGAGTTGGAAAAGGATACTATCAACTGCGTATCATCGGCATAAGAAACTATGTTCAGTCCAAAGGGCTCAACTATGCCTGCTAATGGCCTCATATATATATTAAAAAGCAGAGGGCTCAAGGCCGAGCCCTGGGGGACACCACAGCTGCTAAATCAAATCAAATCATTAACATTTATAAAGCGCGCTACTCACCCGTGCGGGTCTCAAGGCGCTAGGGGGGAAAGGGGGGGTTATCGCTGCTCGAACAGCCAAGTCTTTAGGAGTCTCCGGAAAGCGGAGTGGTCCTGGGTGGTCCTGAGGCTGGTGGGGAGGGAGTTCCAGGTCTTGGCCGCCAGGAAGGAGAAAGATCTCCCACCCGCCGTGGAGCGGCGGGTGCGAGGGACGGCAGCAAGTGCGAGGCCAGCGGAGCGGAGGGGGCGGGTGGGGACGTAGAAGCTGAGGCGTCTGTTGAGGTATTCCGGTCCCTTGTTGTGGAGGGCTTTGTGTGCGTGGGTGAGAAGACGGAAGGTGATCCTTTTGCTGACTGGGAGCCAATGCAGGTGTCTCAGGTGTGCGGAGATGTGGCTGTTGCGGGGTACGTCGAGGATGAGGCGGGCCGAGGCGTTTTGGATGCGTTGCAGGCGGTTTTGGAGTTTGGCTGTGGTCCCGGCGTAGAGGGTGTTGCCGTAGTCCAGGCGGCTCGTGACGAGGGCGTGGGTCACGGTTTTTCTGGTGTCGGCGGGGATCCAGCGGAAGATCTTACGGAGCATGCGGAGAGTGAGGAAGCAGGCGGAGGACACGGCGTTGACTTGCTTGGTCATGGTGAGAAGAGGGTCCAAGATGAAGCCGAGGTTGCGGGCGTGGTCTGCGGGGGTCGGTGCGGTGCCGAGGGCCGTGGGCCACCAGGAGTCGTCCCAGGCGGACGGGGTGTTGCCGAGGATGAGGACTTCCGTTTTTTCAGAGTTCAGCTTTAGGCGGCTGAGCCTCATCCAATCTGCGACGTCCTTCATACCCTCTTGTAGGTTGGTCTTGGCGCTGGCGGGGTCCTTGGTGAGGGAGAGTACAAGTTGGGTGTCGTCGGCGTAGGAGGTGATGATGATGTCGTGCTTGCGTACGATGTCGGCGAGGGGGCTCATGTAGACATTGAAGAGTGTCGGGCTGAGCGATGAGCCTTGAGGTACGCCGCAGATGATCTTGGTGGGTTCTGAGCGAAACGGAGGGAGGTAAACTCTTTGGGAGCGGTTAGCGAGGAAGGAGGCGATCCAGTCCAGGGCCTGGCCTTGGATCTCGGTGGAGCGTAGGCGGGTGATTAGGGTGCGGTGACAGACGGTGTCAAAGGCAGCCGAGAGGTCGAGGAGAATGAGGGCGACTGTTTCACCGTTGTCCATCAGGGTTCTGATGTCGTCTGTGACTGAGATGAGGGCGGTTTCCGTGCTGTGGTTGGTTCGGAATCCGGTTTGTGAAGGGTCGAGCAGGTTGTTGTCTTCCAGGAAAGTGGTCAGCTGTTTGTTGACGGTCTTTTCTATTACCTTGGCTGGGAAAGGTAGAAGAGAGATGGGGCGGAAGTTTTTCAGGTCGCTTGGGTCAGCCGTAGGTTTCTTTAGTAGGGCGTTGACTTCAGCGTGCTTCCAGCATTCGGGGAAGGTAGCAGAAGAAAAAGAAGAGTTGATGACGGTCTGGAGGTGCGGGGCGATGATGTCGTCGGCTTTGTTAAAGATGAAGTGCGGGCAGGGGTCCGAAGGGGCGCCGGAGTGGATAGAGTTCATGATGGATTTGGTTTCTTCCGTGTTGATGTGGGTCCAGTTGTTGAGGGTGATGTCCGGGGAAGCGGGTTCAGTGGTGTATGGTTGGGTCTGGTGTCCGAAGCTGTCGTGGAGGTCGCTGATCTTGCGATGGAAGAAAGTGGCGAGGGATTCGCACAAATCCTGTGAGGGCGTGACGGCGTTGGCGCTGGCGCTGGGGTTGGAGAACTCTTTGACGATGCTGAAGAGTTCTCTGCTGTTGTGGCTGTTTTTGTCTAGTCTGTCGGTGAAAAAGTTCCTTTTGGCAGTGCGGATCAGGTGGTGGTGTTCTCGTGTAGCGTTCTTGAGGGCGGTCATGTTGTCAGCGGTGTGGTCCTTGCGCCAGGCCTTCTCAAGGGCACGACAAGTTTTCTTTGATTCTTTGAGGGTGTCGGAGAACCAGAGAGGTTTTTTGGTGTTGGTCTGTCGATGCGTGCGTTTGAGGGGAGCAAGGTTGTCAGCGCAGTTGGAGATCCAGTTTGTGAGGTTGAGAGCTGCGTCGTTGGGGTCGGTGGTGAGGGTGGGTTGGTTGGCGGCGAGAGCGGAGAAGAGTTGCTCTTCAGGGATCTTGTTCCACTGTCGATGAGGGATGGGTTGAGTGCGGAGGTGGGAGGTCTCGCGTCGGAATGTGAAGTGGACGCAGCTGTGGTCGGTCCAGTGTAGGGCAGAGGTGTGGCTGAAGAAGACGTGTTTGCTGGCGGAGAAGATAGGGTCGAGCGTGTGTCCGGCGATGTGGGTGGCGGTGTTCACCAGTTGTTTGAGGCCGAGGTTGGCGAGGTTGTCGAGCAGGGTGGTGGTGTTGGGGTCGTTGTTTTGTTCCAGATGGAAGTTGAGGTCGCCTAGGAGGATGTAGTCCGGTGAGGCGAGGGCGTGCGGGGAGATGAAGTCGGCGATGGCGTCGCTGAAAGAGGCGCGAGGTCCGGGAGGACAGTAGACGAGGGATCCTCTGAGGGTGGTCCTTGGGTCGGTGCGAATCTGAAAATGCAGGTGTTCAGCGGCGAGGGGGGGGTCTTCGGTGGAGGTGGTGACGCTGATGGAGTCTTTGAAGATGATGGCGACACCTCCTCCTACTTGGTTGGTGCGGTCTTTTCTGGAGATCTTGTAGCCTTCGGGGATGGCGGTAGCGATGTCTGGAGCAGAGGAGGCGTTCATCCATGTCTCCGTGATGAAGGCGACGTCCGGGGCTGTGGAGTCCAGGAGGTCCCAAAGTTCAACGGCGTGCTTGTGGACGGAACGAGCGTTGATCAGGATGCACTTGAGGTGGTTGATGGCGCGTGGGCTTGTGGTCGTGGTAGTTGCGTGGTGGAAGATGCGTTTGCAGGAGTTGCAGGCGAAGGGTCCATGGGTGCGTTTGGGGTGAGCTAGGAAGCAGGTTTTGGAGCGCCCTGGGTTGAGGGCGTGGAGGGTGGTGGGGTCGTAGCGGATCAGCGGGGCTTGGGGGAGCTGGGGACCAGGGGTCGTGGCGCTGGGCGCGGGCCAGGCGCGGACGGGCGCAGACGGGCTTGCCTCTGGCGCGCCTCTGGCGCGCCAGCGGCGTGCCCGCTGCGCGCGCCCGCTGCGCAGTCGCGCAGCGGCCGCCATAAGAGGTAGGAGGGGGGGGAGGGGTCAGCTGGGGGCGAATGGGAGCTGGGGGGCGGGGGCGTGCAGGAGGTCGCGGCGGGAAAGCGCGAGGGAGGGGGGGGGACAGGTAGAGTGAGAGGAGCTGGGGGAGGGGGTTTAGGGTGGAGGAGGGTGAGTGTTAGGTGATTTGGAGATTAGGGAGAGAGATAGGAGTAGGGTTGTGAAGATAGGGGAGGGGGGGTTGTAGAGATGGGTGAGGGAGAGAGGTAGAGTGAGAGGATAGGGAGATAGGTAGTAGAGGGGGTGGCGGGAGGGGGGGAGAGATAGAGAAATAGATAGAGAAAATAGATAGAGAAGTCGATAGATAGGGAAATAGATAGATAGACAGATAGGTAGGTAGGAGGAGGTGGAGAGTGGGGGAGTTAGATAGTGAGATAGGGAGCTAGAGAGATAGGAAGATAGGAGGAGTGAGGGAGGTAGATAGCGAACGGGTTAGCTAGGGGTGAGAGAGGGGGAGGCGAGTGAGGGAGGGGGATGAGGAAGGAGCAGGAGGGCAGGCTCGGGGGACGAAGACGGAGGAGGTAGAAGAGCCGAAGACAGGAGAACAGAAGACAGAAGAACAGAAGACAGAAGAACAGAAGACCGGAAGAGCAGAAGACAGAAGAACAGAAGACAGAAGAACAGA
This sequence comes from Pleurodeles waltl, assembly GCF_031143425.1. Classification (NCBI taxonomy): domain Eukaryota; kingdom Metazoa; phylum Chordata; class Amphibia; order Caudata; family Salamandridae; genus Pleurodeles; species Pleurodeles waltl. The sequence goes on along the minus strand of NC_090449.1, from coordinate 1,068,761,296 downwards.
AGAACAGAAGAACAGAAGATCGGAAGAGGAGAAGAACAGAGAAGAACAGAGAAGAACAGAGAAGAACACAGAAGAACCGAGAAGAAGAACACAGAAGCACCGAGAAGAACAGAGAAGAAGAACACAGAAGACCGGAAGAACACAGAAGAACAGAAGGGAAGAACAGAAGAACAGAACAGAAGAACAGAAGAACACAGAAGAAGATTGCAGAGGGGGAGCGAGGAGGAAGAGACAGAGAGGAGGAAAAGAAGCAGGAGCAGGAGAGAAGGTGAGTGGCGCGGGGCAGGGCGAGGGGCTGGGAGGAGGGGGGTACTTACAGTTAGGTGGGTCTCAGGAACACAGGAACTCGGGAACTTGGAGGAGCTGCAGCGGCAGGGGGAGCGACCTACCCTTGGGTCAAGGGTCGCTACCACTGTCGCGCAGCGGCCGCCATAAGAGGTAGGAGGGGGGGGGAGGGGTCAGCTGGGGGCGAATGGGAGCTGGGGGGCTGGGGAGCTGGGGAGCACTAAAAGTGCTCCTAGAGATACATTCTCTTTCAAGTACCTGAAAAGACCTACCATAAAGGAAGGAGCGGATCCACTTTAACGCAGACCCGTCAATCCCACATTCTTGTGCCCTTTCTAAAAGGATTTAGGATTTAGGTGTGAGTTAAGATGAGTAACAAGGGGTGGGGGCAGGGAGAAGAAGCGGTGCAAGAGGTGACTGGAGGGAGCAGGAGAGGCTTGGCAGAGAGTGTACAAGTTAGATCTCTGGGGTGTGCACACCAGATTAGTGCTGGGGGAGGGATTTCCCAAACCCAGAGACTTGATGTGCCCATACGCTGATAGCAGGGCTTGTTTTAAGCTGAATACATGAGCAGCAGTGAACCCTCTGTAATGGGCCATCACTGACGTGTTTTGTCATTTATGTCCAAGCTGGGAGTCTGTGTCAAAAGGGAAGGGACTCCAAGTCCTCTTCAGAACCCCAATAATCACACTGTTGATGCCTTTACACCTTACTAAGGCCTGCCTGACCAGAATAGTATGTTTGGCTTCATGTGTTTGTTTGCGTTTTTAAAACAGTGACAACACTTAACTGCAATGTTTAAATAGGTCTGAACATATTTAGACATTGCCAATTTAACCTGTGTTTCCTCTCCAGCTAGTGATGGGGTCCTGGGGGGACACTAGGGGCTTCTGTGCATTGGAGGGGGGGAGGGGCTTCTATGCCTTGCGGGGAGGGGCATCTGTGCATTGGGGGAGGGGCTTCCGTGCATTGGGGGGAGGGGCTTCTGTGCATTGGGGGACACTAGGGGCTTCTGTGCATTGGGGAAGGGGAGGTGTTTCTGTGCATTGGGGAAGGGGAGGTGTTTCTGTGCATTGCGGGGAGGGGCTTCTGTGCATTGGGGGAGGGGCTAGGGGCTTCCGTGCATTGGGGGAGGGGCTTCTGTGCATTGGGGGACACTAGGGGCTTCTGTGCATTGGGGAAGGGGTGGTGTTTCTGTGCATTGCGGGGAGGGGTGTCTGTGCATTGTGGCGAGGGGGTAGGGGCTTCCATGCATTGTGGTAAGGGGGTAGGGGCTTCCGTGCATTGTGGCGAGGGGGTAGGGGCTTCCGTGCATTGTGGGGAGGGGCTAGGGGCTTCCGTGCATTGTGGCGAGGGGGTAGGGGCTTCCATGCATTAGGGGGGAGAGGCTTCTGTGCATTGGGGGAGGGGCTTCCGTGCATTGTGGGGAGGGGGTAAGGCCTTCTGTGCATTGTGGCGAGGGGGTAGGGGCTTCTGTGCATTGTGGGGGAGGAGCTTCTGTGTATTGTGGGCAGGGGGTAGGGCCTTCTGTGCATTGTGGCGAGGGGATAGGGGCTTCAGTGCATTGTGGGGGAGGAGCTTCTGTGTATTGTGGGGAGGGGGTAGGGGCTTCTGTGCATTGTGGGGAGGGGGTAGGGGCCTCTGTGCATTGTGACGAGGGGGTAGGGGCTTCTTTGCATGGGGGAGGGGCTTCTGTGCATTGTGGGGAGGGGCCTCTGTGCATTGTGGGGAGGGTGTAGGGGTCTCTGTGCATTGGGGGGAGGGTCTTCTGTGCATTGTTACGAGGGGCTAGGGGCTTCCGTGCACCAGCCGCTCTTGTGCTCAGACACCCGTGGAAATCGGCCCTAATATCTGCAGCGCTGAGGAGGGGAGGGACGCGAAAGAGCAGCGAACTCCAAGGAAAGTAATTAAGGATTTAATGCCAGGAAGGGCTTCCAGTCCATTAGCCCATGGACCGCATGACTCGTTATTCACGGGTGGGGAGTGCTGAGGACACTGATGTAAAGCGCTGTCATGCGGTGCTTCAAGGCACGCGATCAGAAAGAGTGGGAAGTAACTCGAGCCGCATCCCCCGCAGGGATGTGGCTCCGGGGTGGGAGTGAGCAGGGGGCACCATCCAGATGCAGTACAGCCAGTGCCTCTGCCATCCTCTCCTGGACTAAGGCCTTCTCTACCTCAGCCCTTCTTCCCGCCACAGCCAGACGTGCTAGCTGCACCCCAGGTCCCTCTCTTCCCGCCTATCTCCGAGCTCCTCGGGTGACAGGGAATGGGAGGTGACACTGCTCCTAGTACTGGACCCAGCCAGAGATTCCCTATCTACAGGGTCCCCTCGCTCCACTGACGTCCCTGCCCAGTCATCTTCTCCCTCTGGTTCAAGCTCTTTGGGGTCACTGTCCCCCTGGGGTGTGAGCTGGGAGCCCTCCCACTCAGAGTCCTCACAAATCTTGTGGTCCTGCTCGAGGTTTTCCCTAAAACCACTGCCCCTGGATCTCCTTTACAGTAGTTTCTGAGTGTCCCTCTTCAAAATTAAACAGGGCTCTCCGAAGGTCCGCTATCGGCTTCCTCCTTCACAGGTATGCCCCTCTCCCTGCAGAATCCCTCTATCTCCTCCTCACTGGAGAACAACAGGTTGTCAGGGTCAAAGGCAGATTCAGTTTTGAGAAGATAAAACACAAGTGTAAAACAACAAGAGTCCCAAGTGCAAGAGCTGACACAGGAAAACAAAGGACCAAATGAGAGAATCAGGTTAAAACAAAACACGTGATAGTCTAAGTGCAGTCTGTAGTGCAGTAATGAGGCACAATGGTATTGTGCACTCGCAGGTCCTATCCTCCCCACTGACAACCAATGTCAGAAATGGGATTTCTGGTTGGTTAGGATATGCTCCTCAGCCAGACAGGGACCACCACTCTAGTCAGGACGAGGGGGTTACACCCCCAAGACAACCCCTTCTCACCTCCGTGGTAGCTTGGCACGAGCAGCCAGGCCTATCCCAGAGGCAATGTGTAAAGCGTTTGCACAACACACACAATGCACATGACACAATAAATACACCACAAAGGAAACACAACACCAAGTTATATAAAAATAAACTGTTCTGAATAAAACATCATTAGACCAAACACAACATGTATCAGTAATACCCTACTACACAAGCAGTTGTCAGAACTTTACATAGGTTACTAGTACGCTGAGAAAATAAGCAGTAGGCAGGTAAACATGTAGGCTCCTGGTATTCTGCAACACAAGCAGTAGTCAGATTGTCATTACCACTAAAGAAAAAGAAATGCACATGTCAAAATAAACATATCCCATCATGAATGCCAGAACATCATAAATGCACATATCATAAAAACGTTACCAAAGGGCATGGATCCTATGAAACACTACATACCCTCCCACTGTATATTAGGCAGGTCCTGCAATGATGCCCATCACCCCAATCATGGTAGTGCGACATGCAATATGTACTAGGTCATGGTAAAATACAGATGCAACATTGAAGGTCACAGAACACATGGTGACCTGTAGGGTATACACCCACACCTTCTACACGAAGGTTGTAGCACCTTGGCGCTCCCTTTATCAGGTACATGGTAATTTGCAGCACACTCTGCCCAGCGAAAGGAGCTCCTGTGCTCCTCTTATGGGTAATGCAGTAATGGAAGCTGATTGCGGGCAGGATCGGGGACCTCCGTCGAGGATCATCACCCCGGCCTGCTACTGACGTCAGAGAAGCTGTACCACCATGCCCCACCCTTTTCAACTGGTGAGCACAAGTTTGGGGGTGCATGCGATCCTCCTAACCCACCAGGAGGCCTCTCTGGGTCTCTCGCCCAGGGCCGAACACCAGCCAAGTTACAGGCAGCCACCCACATCCTCGCGGTGGGGTTCACCGTCTTCCACAAATCCGCCTTGCACCAGTGGTGTGTCTGGGACCCTTCTGGACCGCTACTTTTCTTTCTGGGGGAGGCAGCGGTACCTGGGTGGTGGGGGATCATTGACTCCCTCCGAGTCACTGGTCTCCAGAGGTGGTGCTGCATGCATCAATGCTATGCAGTTAGGGGCGAGACGGCTCTGGCCGGCTCCTTCTCCTGTGTCCTCACCCAGGTGGCAGTGGTGAAGCCTTCCCGGTAGGAGACGTGCTAGTGCCCCGGGGGCACCTAAGGGAGTGCACCTCGGCCGCACTGGGTCAGAGGTTGCCGGCAGGCTCCTCTTGGCTCGCCTACTTCAGAGAGGGGGGGCCGTAATCACACTATCCACAATCACGGTATGCGCATGCAGGCCTTGCGGTGGCAGGCCTGAGACAGGTTTGAGAGGCTACTTCTGTGGGTGGCATAAGCTGCGCTGCAGGCCCACTAGTAGCATTTAATTTGCAGGCCGTGGATATAGGGATGCCACTGAACAAGGGACTTACAGGTAAATTAAATGTGCCAATCAGGTGTAAGCCAATCATACCAAGCTTAGAAGGGAGAGCACTTGCCCTTTAGCACTGATCAGCAGTGGTAAAGTGCTCAGAGTCCTAACATCAACAAAAAGGGGTCAGAAAAAATAGGAAGAGGAAGGCAAAAAGTTTGGGGATGACCCTGTAAAGAGGGCCAGGTCCAACATCTTCAAACATTTTAATGCTGTGCCTCAGTGAAAAAAATATTGACCCCCCCCTGAATTTTTCTCAGATATTATATCTCTGCTCTCCGGCAGAAACATTTGTTCTCCACCCTTGAACCCGGCCCGCCTGATCCTCTGCAAGTGTAATGTGAGCAAAGTTGGACATCTCTATTGAGTCCAGAGGGTTTGGGCCAGTTCTTAATTTGAGCAGGTGCCTTGAATTTCTTGCGCGCATATTTAATTGCACCAGCTGTGCGTTTCAGAACAGAGCTTTGGATAACCCCACTATTTCATTTGCAAATTAAGCACCAGTTTGGGTGGGTTTACGTGATTTGAGTGCTGCCTCCCGGGCCTTTTGGGCAGGGGGTGCATTCGAAGGGACTGCAGTGGGCAGATTGGTCAGGGGGTACTCAGAGCAGGGTTTGGGAGGAGCAGTTGGCTGGGTACCAGGAAGTCAGGGCCCCTCTTTCTCTGAGGTGAGGGACGTCAGCCACCGGCCAGATAGGGACAGCTTTTGTCCCTGATTTTAGGTAGGTGGTAGGTAACTAACAGTAGGCATCTGTAGTGGTGCCAGGGCTTGAGGATAAGGTAGCGAAGGCTTAGTGGCGTAACTCTACTTGAGGCCCCCCCAATACAGTACATGGAGAGGGCCCCCAGCCCACCACTTAACACCTCTCAGACCCAGTCAGTGTACTGAGCAGAGGGGGGCCCCTGGAGCTTAGGACCCCCTCGGACCACGGGTGCTGCAGGGGCTAATGTTAGCCACTGGGAGGCTCTGAGAGTGTTGAAAGAGGCAGGGAGGAAAGATCTTACAGCTCCAGGACATAGTTGGGAAGATAGTGAGTAGGGAAGGCTGTGCCCCCGCGGCAATGGGTGTTGCTGTGACCATTTTAGCATGTTTCAACAAAATTAAAGAGGTCTGTCATATTTCAAACAAGGTAATTGTCATCTTTTGACAACAGCGCCCACGAGCAAAAATAAAACATGAGAAGAAACTGAGAAAAGACGACTTAACAAATTAAAATAAAGTTAGCTTTAAAAAATATTAATTTGCAATTTTGTTTGTCCTGCTGGGCACGTTTTTGCCAGTCACAAGCCTGGTGTTTGCTGGGCACTGGAAGATAGAACAAAATAGTACCTTGATCACGTCGGGAGCAGCGGACGGGCACTGATTAAGTTGAATCAATTAGTGCTTGATCCCTGCTCCACACAGAGGAACGGAAATGATGCCAGACATGCCTTGACGAATTACGAGGTTCTTAAGAAGAGTGCCAGGCAAACCAACAAATGGTGAGTGACAGACGGGCTCCAAGCCCTTTACTGAACACAACAGAGTCCTGCAAGCTAGACGAAATGCGCAAGCACGTGCACTCACAGTCTCGACCCAAAAAAGTCTGCTGCAGTATTGCTCTGTGGGATACCTAGAAGGGCAGGTTGTTAAAGGAGTGGGCGCCCTTCACTGGCAGTAAGGTGGGGTGTGGGCAGATTTGAACATGTGGAGTGTGTTTCTGAATGATCTCAATGGGATCTCTATGTGGAATCTAGGCAAGGAGACCCACTGGTCCATTCAGATTAAGGGCCTGATTTAGATCTTGGAGGACGAGTTACTCCATCACAACAGTGACGGATCTCCTGTCCGCAGAAATCTAAACCCCATAGGATATAGTGGGATTTGGATTTCGGCAGGCGGGCTGCCCATCACCGTTGGGACAGAAAATAACCTATCTGCGAAATCTAAATCAGGCCCTAAGTTGGATGCAGAGGGGGAGCAGATTCCGGTCTGTTTGAAGATGGTGCGCAGAGCAGTGGCCGGAGGACTGGAGAAGGGAGGGGAGGAGTGTTGCTGTTTTAGAATTCTTTCCACTTCTGGCGGCTTTGAGACTGTGTGCATCGATTCAGCAACAAGCAGGTTCTGTATGCTGTGGATAATGTGGCATTGGTGCAGCTTGTAAGTCTGCCACGGATGTCCACGTTCTGCGACGGTTACTGGTGTTTGTCTTAGGTGTCTGCAACACAATGCCATCTTTTGGACACAGCATGTCCTGGCTATTGATAATGACATTGTGGATGCATTGTCTTGTTTGCACTGGAAGAGATTCAAGACCAGATATACGATGCATTTTACTGGTCGCAAGTAGCCCATCGGCCCGTTTGCGACTGGTAAAATGTATTTTGCCATGTACCAACCCCGTTTTTGTGTGTCGGAGGCTTAGGAGTTGTTGCGAAATAGGGATTGCGAGTTACTATTAGGAAGGTGCGTGTTAAAGGTGTCCCTTCCTAATAGCAAGTCGCAGGGCCATGTATGAATGTTTTGCAACAAGGATGTGGTTGCGAAACATTCATACTTTACTGACTTCGTGAAGGAGGTGGTAATGCATTTGCAAACGGGAAGGGATCCAGAAGGGACCCTTTCCCCTCTGTGAATGAGGGCGCTAACATTTTTTAAGAGCGGGCAGTGGTACCACGGACCACTGCTCACTCGTAAGTAAATGAAAACACAACTTTTCATTTTGTTTTCTGAAATGCATCCCGTTTTCCTTTAAGGAAAAAAACCTGTTTATTTAAAAAGCAATCATAGACATGGTAATCTGCTGACCCCAGCAGGCCACAATCCCTGTGAGTGCAGTCCATTCCCAATGGGTCGCAAACTGCAACCAGTCTCATGAATATTAATGAGGCAGGTCCCTTGCAACTCATTTGGGAATCTCAAACAGTGTCTCAGACACTGTTGTACACCAGAGTTTGCGACTCGCAATTTGCGAATCGCTAAAACTCACAAATTGCTAGTTGCAACCTCTGTTGGTCGCACATCTAGCCCTCAGTGTGTTTGCATCTGATTGGGTGAAGACTCCGTTGCTGGAAGAATTATGGAGAACGGAAAAATGAGAGTGGCCACATTGATTGAGGTTTCCTTGGTGGTGTTAACAAAAAGATGAAAACAATGAAAGATGAAAGGGGAGGTCATTGGACGACACGTGCAGTGGGAGGTAGATGGAGGACGTTGTTTCTTTAATTATGCTGGTGATTGCTAAAAGTCAGTCCCAGTGACTATGGCTGGTAGCGAATAGGGATTGCTTTTTGTGGTAAGCTATTATGGGGTTACGAGCTGTTGGAAATGGGAGGTGGATAGTGGAAGGGTGGACAAGAGTGTCGGGCGTGCAACAAGGTGAGGTGGTCAATGTCATTGGCTCTTTTGAGGCAGGCTTTGTAGGCGCTGACTGAGGTCTGTATAGAAGAAGAGGCACTATTGTTATTCTCAATGTCATGTGACCTGTGACAAACGTGTATTACGATCTCCATATGCTATAACGGGATCGTTATACAGCAGACGGGATATCCGTCACGTTTGTGACAGAGTAACCCCTCCTCCAAACTCTAAATCAGGCCCATATTGTTTTATTGGGGGCAGTTTGGGTGTCATAGGTTTTAGGGGTTACAGGAGGGGGCAGTTTGAGACTGAAGGCGGTGTTGGCGAGGAGCGAAGCAATTCGAGTACGTGGGTGCAAGTCTTAAACGGACCAGAGGAGTAGGGGTGCGATGGCGGTGCGAAGGAGTATCCCGTACAGCATATGTGTCCAGTCTCCAGGTGGCAGGGAATGATGACTATGGTTATACGGGGAGGGAGCATTTTTTTGTTTACAGCAATGGTTCAAAATGATCTATCTCAGTTGGTGCTGGTCCTATGTAAGGTGATGAGTGTTTTAGGCTTTTCGCAGGGGTTATTCATTCAGAATAAGGGCAGAGATGGAGGCTGAGGACAGGGGATGTTCAGTGGAGACAACACAGATGGGTAGGAGGAGGTCAGATTATTGTAAGCGGTATGAGTGGCCAGAAGGTATTTATATTTTACATTTCTAAAGTGCATTAAACCACCAAGGCATCGAAGCGCTAATACCTACTAAATCAAGAAAAGAGACCAGTCAAAGGAAGCGCAAAGGAAACCAGGGAAAAACCAGAGCCCTTCTTTATGCAGCCGCAAAAGGCCAGGTTTTAACTTTCCTATGAGGAAACCGGTCAGAGTTTAACCCCCTGGTAGATTCTGGCAGCTTCGTCCACAGCCTGGCAGCTGGCACCATGAAAGATCATTCCCCCATCTAGGGCCGGTTTGCTCTGGTGAGTTTTTGGCATTCATTGTTTCTCTGTTCCTGGTTCTTTTGCAGGTTGTGTGACTGGTCCAGGGAGGGATACGTTTCAGTGTAAATCTGCGGCCACTCTTTTATAAAATGGGCAGCGAGGGCGGGTCAGAAACTTGGCTTTGGAAATCAACCCGAATTCATGTGAAGTGGAGGGGAAAACTGGTGAAACCGGAGGATGCGATGGGGGAGTTGGTACCATTGTTTCCGGTGTTGCGGGGGGTGATGCACTCTTAATTCCTCTTGGAGGGAGCGAACTACTGCAATTAAAAGGGCTAGCACTGCTGAAGAACTCCACAGGGACTCAGGAGAAAAGAAATGTTTATGGGCAGGGCCCTGCGTGATCTACGCCAATGGTTCCCAATCTTGTGACTTCTGTGAACCCCCACCTTATCATGACTGGAACCCGGGGACACCCGGTGAATAATTATTGGAATCCAGGGACCCCACCCCCAAACTGAGACATTGCAGGAAGCCAGGTATCCCGGCCTAACATTGTTGATTATTTGAAATGCAAAACAATACACAAAAAATACAGGAACAAGCATTCATCAAACACATAAACAAAGGGAAGAACATTTTATATGATGTGCAAACAAATATAACTTTAAAAAAATAATAGGAAGGTTGGCACTTTTGTAAATTCAACTGAAGCCACAAATCGTCCATACCGTATTCTGTTTGATGCACCCGCGCTGCTCCCACCAATCAATCTAAGGATACTGATTTAATTTTCAGCCTCCAATTTCTAATTCCTTGACCTTTACGGTACGTTTTACAATTTTCATTTGTACATTTAGCCACTTTATGTATATACACTTTATTAATCTGTTAATGTTTAATTTTCTAGGCTCTCGCGGACCCCCCTGAGAAGGCTTTGCGGACCCCCAGGGGTTCCCGGACCACAGGTGGGAACCACTGATCCATGCTAATGCCACAGGGGACATGGAGGGGATGAAGGAATCAGCCGTGATGGATAAGGCAGGTAGGAAGTTAACAGAGAGATGCACAGGTTTAGAAGAGAGGAGGAAGTGAAGGAATTAAATATGGGGCACATTATTTATTTCAGTGACAATGGGGTGCGCCTGTCAGAAGCTAGGATGGAGCAAATCTTAATGAAAGCAGGAGAGCCATTGGGGTTTCTACTGGGGGAACGTGTGTGGAAGGTGTACGCATGTGAGTATTTAGGGGTGGGGCTGAAAACTCCTTAGGAGAGGGGTTTTGTGGGTGGAAGGTTTGCTGAGTGGTTTTAGGAAGTAGAGGTGACCGTAGTGGGCGGGTAAGAGCAGAGCGAGGGGCTGTTGGGATTTTGTGGATGTTGAAGGGCCATTATTTAGTGGGGGTTGAAACCCCGTAGGGGTGGGGCTGGTTTTGGTATTGTGACGCCTTCAGTTTAGTCTTTAAGGTAAAGTACCACGGATTGTTTGTTGTTGTGATGTGCACCTGTATCATTAAGGACGCCTTCTTCACACACTGCTGAGTAGTTCATGGATTTACTTTCATTTATTTCTTCCAATGAAATACCGCCCTCAGCCTCTGACTTAGGATTCTGTTTTTCTGGCAAGAGTTTATGAATCTCGTTATTGTGTTTGCAACATCTATAAAAATTTATGACTTCCAACTCTGCCAGGCGTTGCCAAAGAAAACACACCACATCCATAAAAGATGGGGATTGTTTGTGTACAGTGCACCCCCCTGCTGTATCGTGGATGCTGTGGCCTGCCTGCTGACGCAGATAGATTTCACTGTTTGCATGTAGACATGTGGTTGTCCTGCTTGTGGTCTTCCTGTTGGCTGACTGTGAGAAAGGGACTCTTTGCATGGTTAGCCCCCCACTTTATGTCTGGAAAATGATGTGCTTTCAAACTGTAAGTGCCCTGGGCCCTGGCTAAACAGGTTGCCAGGGCCAGATCTCTTTCCTCACAACTGTACTATGTATTAGCACTTCAGCCACCCTTGGAAGTCCCTAGTAAATGGTACCCCTGGTACCTAGGATATGGGTACTGGAGAGGGCCCCCCAAGAGCTGCAGCACCAATTGTGGCACTCTGAGAGGCCCCACACCAGCCTCATGCAGACTGCCACTACAAGTGCATGACAAGGTGTATCCAAAGTTGCAAACTCAACATGGCACTCACCAAGAGTGGCCTGTCCACTAACACTGCATGCAGTATAGGTAAGTCACCCCTCTGGCAGGCCTTACAGCCCTAAGCCAGGGTGCACGATAATACATGTGAGGGCATATGTTTGCATGAGCAAATATGCATCTACTGTGTCTTTACAAAACCTCAAGACATAGTAAGTGTACAGGGAAGCCATAGCAAATACATGTGCTGGACACTGGTCATTATGAGTTCCCCAGCTACATGATGGCCTCTCTGAACCCTGGGTTGTTTGGTATCAAACAACTCAGAATGATAAACCCACACTGATGACAGTGTTGGATTTATTTTAAAATGTACCCCGAGGGCATCTCAGAGGACCCCCTGAAAAACCTAACAGCCCTGGCATGGTTGCTGATTAGTTCTAACCAGCCTTCCACTACCAAACATGATTCAGGACTCCTGGGGTGAGAGCCTATGCTCTCAGGAACCAGAACACAAAGACTTTCCTGGGTGGAGGTGTCACACCTCCTCCCCCAGGCAGGCACCCTGCACCAGCGGCCAGCTTCAAAGGCTTTGCCACCTTTGAAATCTGACCCCCTCCTCTGCTGCTAGCAGCAGATGGCCATCCAATGGTTTACCCACACTTTAGGCAGGAAAACTAAGCGGAAACCTAGCAAGAATAGGTGGAGTGGCCATCCCCAGCCTACACTGTAGGAGGCTGGCCTGGTTTGTAGTGGGTACCTTGGGTACTTACACGTTATACCAGGTCCAGTTATCCCTTATTAGTGAAGTATTTGTGTTCTAGCAGCTTAGGCTGATAGAAGTTAGCTATAGCAGAGCAGCTTAGGCTGAACTAGGAGACATGCAAAGCTCATGCAATATCACTTATAGTTACACAGTACTTATACACAAGTAAAGACAATACTCAGTGTTACCAAAAATAAAGGTAGTTTATTTGGGTGACACAGTACCAAAAATATCTTAGAGGCAATACTCCTTCTGGAGGTAAGTGGTATACACAATATATACACTACACACCAAAATAAGGTAAGTAATTAGACATAGGATAGTGCAAACAATAGGAAATGCTATAGAATGCAATGGGAGAAAATAGGTCTAGGGGCAACACAAACCATATACTAAGAAAGTGGAATGCGAATCTTGAATTCCCCCCTAGACAAGTGTAGTGTGTGCAGAATCGCTGGGAGAGTAAGAATACAGTAAAGGTAAGTAAATTACCCCACCCCAGAGCCCAGAAAAGCAGGAGTAAAGTACTGCAAATTTCCTTAGGACACACTACAAGTCGTGATTAGAGTTATTGGAAGAACCAACCAAGTCTGCAAACAACAAATGGTGGATTCCTGGACCCGAAGACCTGCAAAGAAAGGAGGCCAAGTCCAGAAGTCAAAAGAAGTTCCAGGAAGGACAGGAGCTCCTGCCATCCCAGAAGAGGGTGCAAAAGAAGAGTCCCTGGTTGGACGAAGACTGCAGAAATGCAGCCAAGGAAGATGGCAGCGGGTTGCTGCATGATGCACTGGATGTCCCATGTCATCAAGTTGGATGCAGGCGAGTTTTGGCACTGGATTCCTCCAACAAGCCTTGGTTCCGGCAAAGTTGCATTTTGCGTCACGTTTGCGCTACCTGGACCCAGGAGGGACATGGGAGCCTCAACTCTGTGTGAGGAGGAAGAGGGGGCTCTCAGCACTTCAGAGAGCCCTCAGGACACCAGATAGCATCCACAGGAGCCCCAGGACATGGGGACAAAGGAGGTGCAAAATGTGGTTGGTGCAGCACCACAAATAAAGGCCCCATGCCGCCAGAGAACAACTCAGCGTGTTGAGCATTGCAGGATAGAGTGCTGGGGACCTAGGCGAGGCTGTGCACGAAGGACTTTTTCAAATAGTGCACAGAGGCCTCAGGAGGTGAAGAAGATGCGGTGCACAGGGGTCCTGTTGTTCTTGGGGAAGGCAAGGTCTTACTTCCTCCAAATTGGGACAGCAGTACCTCAGGACAGTTTGTGTCGATGGGGTCCACCCTCTGTGTTCCAAGGAGCACGCTAGTCGCCAGGAGAGGAGTCCAAGAGAACTGGTCGTTGACTTAGAAGGTGCCTGCTTGAGCAGGGGAGTGACTCCGTCCCTCCACAGGAGATTTCTTTGTTCCTTCTGGTGCAGGGTGAAGACAGGGAGTCCCCAGAGCATGCACACCATGGAAACTGTTGCAGTTGCTGGTTGGAGCTGAAGTTGCAGAGTAAAAGTAGCCCTTCTGGATACTTTGGTGCTGTTACAGCGTTCCTGGAGCAATCTGTGGTTGACCCGAGGTCAGAGGATGAAGTAGTAGTTGCAGAGGATTCCTGCTGGAAACTTGCACGTAGAATCTGAAGAGAACCCACAGGAGAGACCCTAAATAGCCCTGAGAGGGGGATTGGCTACTTCATCAGGTATGGACCTATCAGGAGGGGTCTCTGATGTCACCTGCTGGCACTGGCCACTCAGAGGCCTCCAGAGTGCCCCCCACACCTTGCAAAGCATGATGGCTGAAGTCTGGGAGTCACTGGAGGAGCTCTGGGCACCACCCCTGGGGTGGTGATGGACAGTGGAGTGGTCACTCCCCTTTCCTTTGTCCAGTTTCACACCAGAGCAGGGATTGGGGGTCCCTGAACCGGTGTAGACTGGCTTATGCAAGGAGGGCACCATCTGTGCCCTTCAAAGCATTTCCAGAGGCTGGGGGAGGCTACCCCTCCCCAGCCTGTTACACCTATTTCCAAAGGGAGAGGGTGTAACACCCTCCTCCCAAAGGAAATGCTTTGTTCTGCCTTCCTGGGACTGAGCTGTTCAGGCCCCAGGAGGGCAGAACCCTGTCTGTGAGGTGGCAGCAGCTGTAGCTGCATTGCAAGCCTCAGAGAGCTGGTTTGGCAGTACTGGGGGTCCATAGTGAGCCCCCAGAATGCATGGAATTGTTTCACCAATACCAGATTTGGAATGGGGGGACAATTCCATGATCTTAGACACCTTACATGGCCATATTCGGAGTTACCCTTGTGATGCCACATATAGAAATTGACCTATATGTAGTGTACACGTGTAATTGGCGTCCCCGCATCACAAAGTCTCGGGAAATGGCCCTGAACTATGTGGGGGCACCTTTGCTAGTGCAAGGGTGCCCTAACACTTTGCACCTAACCTTCAGCAAGTGAAGGTTAGACATATAGGTGACTTAAAAATTACTCAAGTGCAATAAAAATGGCTAAGAAATAGTGTGTGCGCTGTTTCACGCAGGCTGCAGTGGCAGTCCTGTGAAAGGGTTTGTCTGAGCTACTTATGGGTGCCAAACAAAATGCTGCAGCCCATAAGGATCTCCTGGAACCCCAATGCCCTGGGTACCTAGGTACCACATACTAGGGACTTATTGGGGGGTCCAGTGTGCCAATTGAAATTGGTAAATTAAGTCACTAACCTATAGTGACAAATTTAAAATCAGAGAGTGCATAAGCACTGAGGTTCTGATTAGCAGAGCCTCAGTGACACAGTCAAACACTATACACACACCACACACAGTAAGTAGGCCATAAACTATGAGCACTGTGGTCCTGACCAGCAGGATCCCAGTGAGGCAGCAAAAAACATACTCACATACAGGTAAAAATGGGGGTAACATGCCAAGAAAGATGGTACTTTCCTACATGCACCACCCCTCATGTGTGGCAGGCAAGGTGACCAACCCATTTCATTTTCCTCTATCTTGGATGGTACAAAAATAGCCAATCAGGGTTAGGGATGTGACCCCTTCCTACAAGAAGGGGTCACTTAGTGGGTTTAGCAACCCTAAGGTAGGGGGCTAGTTGGCCACTACCAGGTACCCCCCCTAATGCCCCCTAAATGCAGTATTATCCCTAGGCCAAGACTTTAGATTCAATGGACACAAGAAGACCAGAAACAAAGAAGACACAAGGCACAAGAAGTGAAGTCCGTCCAGCTGCACAAAAAAATGCACCAAACCCTGCCTGCTGCTCCAAGGACTTGACCATCACCGCTGAGGCGTTGCCTAGAAACCTGAAGGACTCTACAAAACCTGGAGCACCTCCAGCCTTCTAAAAATTGCCAAGAGCCTCCCTTTGAGTGAAGGTATCACTCCCCTGCACCCTGCAGGCAAGGAACCCACAAAGTCTGGTAAAGTGACCAGCTGCTGACCAACGACCCAGACCCAGCACCCCAGCCAAATTCCGTACAACAGCCCATAAGGGCAAGACTTGCCAACGTGCCAAGTTTGGTGGCACTACAGCTCTCTAGGGCTGTGGCATACCACTGCTCGGGGTACCAGACCCCAGCATCAGACACCCAGAAGCAAAGCCACTCTGGGCTCCCAAAAGCTCAGAAGCAAGCACTAGTCGAGGGACTTCAGGACACCTAAGAACCACCCCCAGAGAGGCCCTGCTGACCTGCAATCCACCCTCAAAATTGCCTGCTCCTGACTACCAGGACTCCAAGACGCACAACTCCTGTCAGACCTCTCTGCGCTGCACCCGGCCTCCCTGGCCCTTGCATTGACCAACCAGCTGTGCTCTAGGTATACCGTGAGTACAACAAATGCTTAGCACATCTCCTGGATTAGCCTAGCTACTCGCCCAAACTACCACAAAAACAGAGCATTAAGTGGTCTGTTTTTTACCTCTGGATGCCAAGGTGAGGTTGGTTGGACTCTCTGCACAGTGCTTGTCATTTTCAAACTCTATATAGAGAGCCAGCCTCCTACACTGACTACACTTCTGTTTTTTGCACATGGATGCATTCAGGAGGAGGTGTGGCCTAACGGCTCAACTGCAAACCTTGGAATACAGGTTTGAATCCTGGCCTTGGCTCATCATTGTATGATCCTGGGCAAATCACTTGGGCACATATTTAAGAAAAATGTTGGCGCTACTCCTGCAGAGTACATAGGGACCCATTGTATTCAGTAGCATGCCGCCTTTTAATGACTGCTCTGAGGAGGCTTTAAAAGTGCAGAAAAAAGGTGCAAGGTAATCTGTTAGATTTCCTTGCGCCATTTGTTTGGCCCCCCTAACGGGGGAACGCCCCCTTTGCATATATTATGCCTGGCGCAGGCATAATGTAGCTCAAAGGGTTACAAAGTGGAGAAATGCATGCCTTGCGCCTCTTTGTAAATATGGCGCAGAGGTTTTGGCCTTAAAACACCACATTAGCATAAAAAAATGATGATAATGTGGCGTTAGAATAGTGCTCAGGGCTCTTAAATATGCTCTTAATTTCCCTATGCCTTAAAATGGGAAATACGTGTAAAAACTATTTGTGTATTAGCTACTTGATGAACATAGTATTGTAGGTCGTCTCCCAGTCCCTCGTGTAATGTACAGTGATGCTTTGCTTCACAGCTAGGTGTGTACTATAAATAAGGCTCTCCATTTTTACATATTTTTGCAGATAAATGCAGACAGAAAACAGTGTGTTTACTGTCTCTATTTACTTTTAAAAGCTGAAAAATACAGAATATTGTACTTTTGTGAGAGGTTCTCCATGCTGTCCTTCATGATTTCCCGTACAGCTGCAGAGCAGATAGAGAGCTCGGCATATCTTAACATATATTTGAATACAATTATAATATTTATCTCTGGATGTAGTGACTTGTAATAATTGGCTGCTTAATTTGCAAAAATTCGAAGGGCATCAAAGTTGGAGTGCATGTTTATCAGTATAATTAATGTGGAAATATACCATTTTACGACTCCATTCATTCTCAAAACACTAAATAAATGTGGATAAATACCAATAGGATGGCCAAAAAATAAATATGGATAAATACAGACGGAAATATTAAAAAATAAATACCATATAACCGGGATCCCTGCTTATAAAATACACATAAATCCATCCATCCATACATGGCTTTACTGTGGAGCGCACCTCCTCAGCATCCAAGTGAGGACCTCCATTCAGAGAGTCAGTGATAGGCCAACATGGAGGGAGGTTCTTGGATCACCTGTAAAACCTCTAGCTAGTGTCCTGGGGCAGCTACCTACTGCTTCTATGAGTGGTGATGGAGGTAGTGTGTCATCATGTTTGTGGGTCAACCAGGTGTACATTGATGGTGTTTACAGTACGTGCCTTTACAGATTGGCTACAAGGAACTGGGCTTCATCCTTATAGGGTGCTCCATCAGTGGCCGGGGTTACATAACTGATGTTTGTCTTAGTAAATGTTACCTGCACTCAGTAGGTGTCTGTAAACCATCAACTGTGCACCTCCTAATGCTCCCAATTTAGCCATTTCACCTGTTCCCACATGCTGCAATTTCTGTTGGTGTCTTCTCTCCAGCCAGGCCACAGACCCCACCTGGGCTGTTGTGGGATCCCACAATGCACTGCCTTCTACCATGCGCACCTGTCTTCAGTGGTGGCTGGTGAGCTTTGAATTTTACTTTCCCCGAAATTTGGCAAGCGAGTGAGACTGACTTCTTTTAAGCAGTTTTGTGGAATGGGGCGTGGGGGAGACCAGTTCTCCCCCAAGTGAAATCTGAAAAAATATAGTGCATTTCAAAGCACATTAGTTCAGCAGTCATAGGCTCTGACAGGGCACTCATTAAATGATCAAGGACTTTTGTGGTGTCCCAAGCCAACAAAGCCTTATGATCCGCAGGAGGTGGACCCACTTTTTCAAGGGTGTCCCCCTTTGTCCACAAACTGCCTCCACCTCACCAGGGCCACCATTGTGTCATGAAGAGTGTGGGTGTAGTGTCTGTGGAAGTGTGGGCAGCTTAACCCGGTATGGAATGTAAGGCGCACTTGGTGAAGAGGAGAACACGGCTCGTGAGAAGGTGCATCATGGGGGTGTGAGTAGTAAAGTTAATGGTGCGGACAATCTGGGGAATAAAGAGATTAAACTCAAGAAGCTGTCTTACCTGGGTATTACTAAACCATTGGGGTCTCATTTGGCACTTATTGGGGGGGCAGGGGTAGCTGAGAGGAGGCTGGCGCCAGAAATGTCACCGACGGGGAGGTAGGGGAACTCATGGACCAGGGACAGGAGGCACAGATTTTATTAGGAGGCTTCCAGGAGGGTTTTGAGCTATGAGGGGCCAAGGGGGAGAAGATGGGAGAACAATTAGCATTTTGCAAAAGAAGGTGCTGAAGTCATGTGTCAGAAACTTAGGAGAAGTATTAGAGACGGCAGAATGGAGGTCCACATGTAGTCCTGACCATTAGTACACCTACACGTTGCACCCTTAGGATCTGTGCAGACGAAGGGTGAAGTTCGCTTGATCAGATACTTCTCAGGGCCTGAACATCAATCGGTGAACAATTTCAGATTTAAAGAATCGAGTTCACTAAAGTATTTCTCAGTAGATGTGGCAATGGTGCAAAAGGCAGAGCCAGGGGTGTTCGTGGCATACAGTGACAAAGTTAGCATTCAAACTTTGACTGGTTTCTCCAGAAGATTTTGACTTGTTGGGCATGCAATCTGAATCTCAGTTGTTCATAAACAAGGCTTTGCATCTGGGCTATTCCATATTTTGTATATTTTGAGAATGTAGGGCCAGATGTAGCAAACTTGGAAATTGCGACTTGCAATTTGCGAGTCGGAGCGACTCGCAAATTGCAAGTCGCAATTTCCAATGCAGAACGGTGTCTCAAACACCGTCTGCGAATCGGTATGGGGTCGCAGAGACCCACCTCATTAACATTAATGAGGTGGGTCGCAAATTGCGGCCCCATACCGACTATAGGCACTCGCAAACATGGAGGCCTGCTGTCGTCAGCAGACCTCCATGTTCGTGACTGCTTTTAAATAAAGCAGTTTTTTTTTTTAAGTGTAGCCCGTTTTCCTTAAAGGAAAACGAGCTGCACTTAAAAAAAATAACCGAAACCTTTAGTTTCGGTATTTTTTCAGGGCAGGCAGTGGTCCCTTGGACCACTACCTACCCTGAAAAAAATGTTTTGGGTCCATTTACAAAGTGGAAGGGGTCCCATGGGGACCCCTTCCAATTTGCGAGTGGGTTACCATCCACTTGAAATGGATGGTAACTGCGACACCATTTGCGACCGCATATGCGGTCGCAAATGGTATTGCATACCACTCCAAATCGCAAATAGGAAGGGAACACCCCTTCCTATTTGCGATTCTGAAATGCATATTGCGAGTCGGTCCCGACTCGCAATATGCATTTCTGCATTGGAAACTGGAATTTGCGACTCGCAAACTGCATTTTTTGCCGTTTGCGACTCGCAAATAGTTTCCTGCATCTGGCCCGTAGTTCTTTTTTTGCAGTGAGTTTTTACTGTTATACCAGAGGTATCATCTGTGACAATTTATTTGTTGTTGCCCTCAGAACCCTAGACTTTGTAATGAGTGGTTCTCATGTTTTCAGTATTTATTGTTGGATGCTGGCTCCGGAGAAGACTATGGGTCTGTGTGCCGCTTTGGCATGCCTTGGAATTGAGATTGGTTCTATGAGTATGGAGGACGGGTTACCAGAAGACAAAAAAATGTCAGTGGTGCATTTGTTAAATAACATGTTGGAGAACAAAAAGGTTCAAGTGAAGGACATTCCAGTGCTCTTAGGCCATCTGAACTTTATGGGAAGGAAGAACATGAGGCAAGAGGCTTGGTTTGGCGCTGTCAGTGCAGGGCTTGCAGCATCATCAGTGGGGATGCGGGCAAATTTGAAAGTGTGGAGGGTGTTTCTGAAGTATTTGAACATGACCTCCATGTGGGATCTAGCTGAGAAGGCACGTTCATTTTTCAGATTTAATCGGATTCAGCAAGAGGAATGGGTTTTGAAGTGTTTTGGCAGGAAGGATGGTGTGCCGAGCAGTGGCCAGAGGAATGAAGAAGGGAGGGGCAGAGTTTCACCTTTTTAGAAATCTTTTTCCTTGTGGTGGCTTTGACACTGCGGAGTGATTGACTCAGGAACACGTAGGTTGTGTTTAATGTGGACAGAGGGTGTGGAGCACCTTGTAAATAAACAGTCTGCCCGTGATGTCAACGTTCTACGGCTATTACTGGTGTTGGTCTCAGGTTGACAGAACTATAACATCATCTTTAGGGCATAGCAGGTCCCAGGTATGGCTAATGACATTGTGGATGCATTGTCTCGTTCGCAGTGGAGAAGATTCTGTGTGTTTGTACCATATGCAGAGTGGGTGAAGACTCCAATGCCAGAGGAATTATGAAGAATAGGAGAAAGCAGAGGTCGCATTGGGTGGGGTTTCCTTTATGGTGTCAAAAAAAGGAGCATATCCTGAGGCATTGGTGGAGTTTACAGTATCAGGAGCAAGGAGAAGGTAATGGAGGACGAGCACAGCGGGAGTTGGAGGGAGGATATGGTTACTTTTATTTTGTTGATGACTGAAAACGGTCACTCCTAGTGACAATCTCTGGTAAGCTAGTGGGGACTGCTATTTATGGTATGCTTTTACGGGGTTACAAGTCATTGGCTGAGGACATGGGGAGAAGAACAGTGGAAGGGTGGACAAGATGGGGGGCAAGAGGGCAAGGAGGTGAATGTCATTGGCTCTGTTGAAGGGAGTTTTGTAGGCACTGCCTGAGGTCTGTACGGACGAAGGGAGGTGGTGGTATTATTCTCAATAGCATGATGTTTTTCCAGGTGTCGGAGATTCTGGGAGTTAAAAAAGGGGGCTGTTTGAGACAGAAGAAGATGCCTAGAATAGAATGTAACGAAAGCTTGGTTTACAATGTGGGAGTGACTTACAGCTCCATGCCTGGCTACTCTTTGGCGGGTACCCAGGCTGGGAAAGATGCTACAGAGGGGAGCAAGGAATCCATCAGTCATCACAAGGCAAGGAGGAAGGTCAGCAGAGAGATGCTAAACTTTAGAGGAGAGAAAAGAGCAAAGCGGTTCTTGCACCTGGAAATTAAGCGTGAGGCAAAACATTTGTTTTGCGACAAAGGCGTCCAGATGTCAGAAATTGGGATGGAGCTAAACCCAATGCAATTGTGAGAGGAATTGAGACATTTACTGGACAGCCATTTGTGGAAAGTGTAGGCACATGAGTATTTAGGGGAAGGGAGCAGAAAAACTCCCTGGAGAGGGGCTTTCCGGGGGGCAGGAGGTTGTAGTAATTAAAAGAGGGTGGTCATGCTGCAGGAGATGCAGGTCGGCTGAGGTGGGGATGGAGCAGAGGGTTGGGAGAGTGCACTATACAGGGGCCAAGTGAGACACAAGGGCTCGGGGTGTTAATAAGATGACTTATGCAGGGAACAAAAAAGGAGGGTCTGTTGACGTTTGGGGAACGTTGAAGGACTGTTATGTAGGGGTGGGAGTTCACGCTCCCTGGGGTGAGGGGGATTTATGTCTAGTGAGGCCTCATGGTTAGTCACCAAGGATTGTTTGTTGTTGTGTTGTGCACCTGTATCTTTAAGGACGCCTTCTTCACACACTCTTTTCTGTGCTGAGCAGTTCATGGATTTTCTTTCATTTGTTTCTTACAAGAAAATACCGCCCTCAGCCTCTGCCACTGCATTCTGTTATTCTGACAAGAGTTTATGAATCTCGTTAGTGTGTTTGCAACAGCTATAAAATGTATGACTTCCAACTCTGTCAGGCGTTGCCAACGAAAACACACCACATCCATAAAAGTTAAGGATTGTTTGTGTACAGTGCACACCCCTGCTGTTTCGTGAGTGCTGAGACTTGCATGGTGACGCAGGAGGATTTTGCTGTTTGATCCTAGACCTGATGCTGGTAGACGTGTGGGTGTCAGGGTCTGACACTGGTAGACGTGTGGTTGTCAGGGCCTGACACTGGTAGACGTGTGGTTGTCTGGGCCTGATGCTGGTAGACGTGTAGGTGTCAGGGCCTGATGCTGGTAGATATGTGGTTGTCAGGGCCTGATGCTGGTAGACGTGTAGGTGTCAGGGCCTGATGCTGGTAGATATGTGGTTGTCAGGGCCTGATGCTGGTAGACGTGTGGGTGTCAGGGCCTGATTCTGGTAGACGTGTGGGGGGCAGGGCCTGATGCTGGTAGACGTGTGGTTGTCAGGGCCTGACGCTGGTAGACATGTGACGGGCAGGGCCTGATGCTGGTAGACGTGTGGGGGGCAGGGCCTGATGCTGGTAGACGTGTGGTTGTCAGGGCTTGACGCTGGTAGACGTGTGGGGGGCAGGGCCTGATGCTGGTAGACGTGTGGGGGGCAGGGCCTGATGCTGGTAAACGTGTGGGGGGCAGGGCCTGATGCTGGTAGACGTGTGGAGGGCAGGGCCTGATGCTGGTAGACGTGTGGGTATCAGGGCCTGGTGCTGGTAGACGTGTGGGGGGCAGGGCCTGATGCTGGTAGACGTGTTGTTGTCAGGGACTGATGCTGGTAGTCCTGTGGGTGTCAGGGCCTGACGCTGGTAGACGTGTGGGTGTCAGGGCCTGACACTGGTAGATGTGTCGTTGTCAGGGCCTGATGCTGGTAGACGTGTGGGTGTCAGGGTCTGACACTGGTAGACGTGTGGTTGTCAGGGCCTGACACTGGTAGACGTGTGGGTGTCAGAGCCTGATGCTTGTAAGCGTGTGGTTGTCAAAGCCAGATGCTTGTAGGCATGTGGTTGTCAGGGCCTGATGCTGGTAGGCATGTGGTTGTCAGGGCCTGATGCTGCAGGCGTGTGGTTGTCAGTGATGATGCTTGTGGGCATGTATTTGTCAGGAGCTGATGCTGGTATGTGGTTGTCAGGGCCTGGACCTGATATTTGTAGGCATGTTGTTGTCTCAGCCTGATGCTTGTAGGCATGTAGTTGTCAGAGTGTGATGCTTGTAGGCATGTGGTTTTCAGGGCCTGATGCTGGTAGGCATGTGGGAGTCAGGGCCTGATGCTGGTAGGCATGTGGTTGTCAGGGCCTGATGCTGCAGGCTTGTAGTTATCAGGGCCTGATGCTTGTAGGCGTGTGGTTGTCAGTGATGATGCTTGTAGGCGTGTGGTTGTCAGTGATGATGCTTGTAGGCATATGGTTACCAGGGCCTGATGCTGGTAGGCCTGTGGGTGTCAGGGCCTGATCTTGGTAGGCGTGTGGGTGTCAGGGCCTCATGCTTGTCACATGCGGTTGTCAGGGCCTGATGCTGGTAAGTCTGTGGGTACCAGGGCCTGACGCTGGTAGGCATGTTGTTGTCAGGGACTGATGCTGGTAGTCCTGTGGGTGTCAGGGCCTGACGCTGGTAGGCGTGTGGTTGTCAGGGCCTGACGCTGGTAGGCGAGTGATTGTCCTGGCTGTGACTGATCACACTTCTGTTTTGTGCACATGGATGTATTTGGGAGGAGGTGTGGCCTAGAAGCTCAAACTGCAACTCTTGGAACCTGAGGACCCAGGTCTGAATCCCGGCCTCAACAGTAGTATGATTCTCCGCAAATCATTTATTATCCATGTCTAAAAATGTGAAATTTGTGTAATATGCCCTTGACGTAGATGATCTTGTCGCCTGTCTTCCAACCCCTAATATAACGGGAAGCCCTATTTTGCTTTACAGCTGGGTGCGCTACAAAACTATCAATACATACATCCATACATGGTTACTCTTGGCCAAAGCATGTCTTCGGGATCTAAGTGAGAAACTCCATGCACATGGCAGCAACGACGGAGTGACAGGCCAACATGGGGCCAGATTCTGGGATCACCTGTAGAACCACTACCTAGGGCCTGATTGGGATCTCAGCGGAAGGAAATACTGTGTCACAAACGTGATGGATATCCCGCCCGCCACATCACGATCCCATTATACCCTATGGAGTTCATATTACTGCAGCCGGTATATCTGTTGCTTTTATGATGGAGTATTCCCTCTGCCAAGATCTAACTCAGGCCCTAGTGCCCTGGGGCAGGGATGCTGCCTGGCCAGCTACTGGTGATGGTGGTAGTCCGTGCATGTTCTAGCATCAACCGGATGCACAGTACTGACATTTATGGTAAGTGCCCTTGTGAACAGGAAGATAGGAGCTGAGAAAGGGCAGACTGGACACTTCTGAAGTTTGCTTGGGAGAGTTGATAAAATAATAGCGGTGGTGTCAAAAATATGGCTTCCTTGCGGCATGCGGTTTTTCTTCAGTGCAGCTGCGCGGGCGGACATATCCCGCTAGGTAGGCGGTGATCTCTAATACAGTGGGCGGTCCTCTGCCTGAGACACGCGCCCTGGGCCCCCACGAACCCTTGGGGTATGGGGGCGGGCTGCCTGCCAGTGACTGAACCACCCTGCATGTCATTTTGGAGCTTTTCTGAACTTCATATGAGATAAAAGCTCGATTTAAGGAGAATGCATCACTAATCGTGAGAATACTCCAAATCATTTCAGAGAAGGCAAATTTACGCATTAAACAGGCTGCAGGTTTAGAACTGCACTTAGCGCTTCTTAAGAATAATTATACAATAATTCTGCCGGCGTGGGTTAGACCGGAGGAAGCTTTGGCAATGTTGGTGATGGATTCTATCGTCTCGTGTTACTCAAGTGATATAATCTGTTTTTGTGATAAGTCCTCATTATACACACCAATGCACTATTTTTTCTGTTACCTTTTTAACAAACACTGTGTTAACATAAATCGTTTTATACATTATACATTGTAAATCAGTGTTTATGTACTTACAGATACTAACAACACTTGATGTCATCTCAGCTGAGAAAGGTTTTTTTTATTGTCTGCAGGGAAAAGGTAATACTTTTAATTGTAAGGAACACCAAATATGGGACAAATGGAAGACTTAGGTCACCTTATTTTGGGTGAATTATGTACAAGTCTTGCAAACGCTGATTACTTTATAGTTGAACAAATATACTTGTGTAGACGAATTATGGAAATTATCCTGAACTCAACAGTTTTCAACAAACAGTTTTACCGTGCCTCGCTAGCGCTCTAACTCCTCTGCAAGCGCCCAGTCTTCCAGACCCCAAAACCCCATAACCCCCAACACATTCACTCCTTTGGGAACAACTGCCCAGATGCTGTTCATTTCCGTCAGAAATGGTGACCACAGCGCTTAACTTGAGCCGGTGGTTGCCGGTGCTCAGCACTGGCACTTAATTGCTAATTGTCAACACTGTTACTTATAATAGCTAGCCACATGGTGACGCTGTTTGTCTAATTTTGTGATTAGGACAACATCAGTTGTTTAATAATTCGGGTGGTCATTATGACAATGGAGGTGACTGTTAAAGTGGCAGTAATACCGCCAACAGGCTGGCGGTAATTACCGCCAAATTAAGACCATGGCTGCAATAACTCTTATAGACACCCAAGGTACCACACCAACCGCGAGGGTGTTAACACCATGCACCACAGCGGTCGCCACCAACAGCCAGGTGGAAGACAAGCTACCGCCCACCATATCATGACACTGCAATCCGCCACGATTTCCGGGGCGGTACCAACGCCATCAAAAGCCTGGCGGAAACACCGCACAGAAGACGAAAGACTCACCATCAGAGAGACTGAGAAGAACACCGCTGCCATGGAACCGGAACTGCAAGTCTTCCTGATGCTCTTCTACGCCATGTTCCACCTGGAACACCAAAGCCGATGAAGACAACGACGGTGTGTACAGCCGCCTAGCACACAAGGGAGGGAGGGAGAAAATGGAAAGTGACACACACGCACACAACACACACCAGACACACACACACCATACACACAATCAGTTGCAGAGCAAAAATAATGGCACACAACACACGTCATAATAATGCAAGGACAACAGTAAGGCAGTACTGAGAATGTATTGAATGGGAACAGCCACCAAATGAACCAATTGGATAACAAAGAGATATGTACACATGTCCATAAAAGGCCAATGCCCAGTCTAAAGTACAAAGGACCCACATGGCCACAGCGCACAGTCCAAGGCCCAACTTGTTTCCTGGCAACGTCCGCACAGAACTGTGCAGGGGCATCATTTTGGAAGTGGGCAGGCACCTCAGGGGGATGGGGGACCTTAGCTGAAGTCAGGAACTTGCCCACTGCTCCTGGAGGGGGCTCAATGCCCGTTTCCCAATGGTGGGGAGTGCAAGGTCACAGTCTCTCAGGTGGGGAACCTGCCCACTTGTTTTGGAGGGGGCTCCATGCCCGTTTCCCAATGCTGGGGAATGCAAGGTCACAGTCTCTCAGGTGGGGTACTTGCCCACTGGTTCTGGAGGGGGCTCCTTGTACAGCAGTCCCTGGAGGGTGTCCTACACGCCCTCTCCTGGAGGTGAGGGCTGCAGCCTCTTTGGTGGGGGAGGTGCCTCCTGGGAACCCTCTGCAGGAGGTGAGGGCTGCTGTGTCTCAGCTGGGGAAGGTGCCTCCTAGGCAGTCTCTGCTGGAGGCGAGGGCTGCTGTGTCCCAGCAGGGGATGAGGGCCCCATGCCCACTGGTAGTAGTGGTGTTGGTACCCTGCCAGCCTCTGCAGGAGGTGAGGGCTGCAGTGTCTAAGCATGGGAAGAGGCCCCCTGGGCAGCCTCTGTTGGAGGTGAGGGCAGCTGTGTCTCAGCTGGAAGTGAGGGCTTCTTCCCTTTCATGGCAGGAGGTGAGGGCTTCTTCCCCTTAATGGCTGGTGGAGTGAGATCCTTCCCCTTCTTGGCTGGTGGAGTGGGATCCTTCCCTTTCCTGGCTGGTGGAGTGTGATCCTTCATTGTCTTGCCTCCACTGTCCCCGTGGAATGTTTGGCTGAGGTGCTGGACTGGGTCATTGGGACCCTGCTCTCACTGGCAGGATGGGGGGGGAGGGAGGGAAGAGGTCAAGTTGGGAAAGGAAAAGCTTATTAGGGACGTTGGGGTGGGATGAGGGAGGAGGGATGGGAGTGGAGGTTGAGGGAGTGGTTGTAGGAGGTGTATGCCTGCTGGATTTGGGTGCATGGGCAGTGTGCGTGTGTGAGGTGGATGTCTGTTGGGTGTCTGAGTGCTTGCGTTTGTGTCCTTTAGGAGAGACAGGGTGGGAGAGGACACAGGGAACGCGTGGATGGATGTTGTGGAGGTGTCTGCTAGTGAGGTGTGTTTGCTGCTTGGTTTGGTGATGCTGGTGGTGGATGTTGAAGCAGTGCATGCAGGTGTGAGTGTGGACGTGACTGTGAGGAAGGTGGAGGAGGAGGAGGGGGAGACAGTGAAGGCAGTGGCTGTGGTTGTGTGTGCAACTGTCTGTTGTCTGCGTGAGTGCTTGTGGCCTGAAGTGTGGTGCCTGTGTTTGACTGTTCCACTCTTGTCTGATGTCTTGCGTGCATGCTTGTCTGTATGTGTGCATGGGATGGGTTGGGGTTCAGGAGGCTGGGACTGAGAAGTGGTAGTTGGAGGGGGATGGTAGGAACAGGGACAATGGCTGCCATCAGAGAGGAGGCCAGAGCCTGAATCGATCTCTGTTGGGCCGCCAATCCTCCAGGAATGCATTGCATTGCTTCATCTGGGATGCCAGCCCCTGGATGGAATTCACAATGGTTGACTGCCCTACAGAGATGGATCTCAGGAGGTCAATAGCCTCCTCACTCAGGGCTCACTGGGGCAGGGTCTGAGGTGCCTGGGGCGAAGGAGATGCCCACCCTCCTGGGTGAGCGGGCACGGGCAACTCGCTGAGGGGCTACTGGGAGAGAGGTGCTGGTATGGGGGTGGCAGCTGTACCTGCAGCTGTGGTGGTCACAGAGGTGTCCGCCACCACCAGGGAGCTCCCATCGGAGAAGGTATCAGAAACTGTGTTGTCCCCTCCAGTCTCCGCTGTGGTGCTCCCCTCGCCCTCCGTCCCACTGGTTCCCTCGGAGTTGGTGGACTCTGCCTCCTGGGTCCTGTGGGATGCAGCTCCCTCTGTTGCCAGTGCCCCTGCTCCTCCGCCAGATGATGCTAATGCATACATGAACAGGATGACTGAAGGAGAAAGGGGGGAGAGGGAGAGAAAGGGAGCACTGGGTCAATTACAGCACCAACACCACAGTTGGCATGCACATTGCTGTCACACACAGAGATCAGGATTGAGCACTATGCATTGCACTGGCATTCGACTGGCTAGATGCCACAGCAAGATGAGGGCCAACCACCGCCAACTGCACCCCTCCTGGGACCCACTAAGCCCTGTCTGACACGGAATGCAACCTAGCTAGGTTACCTGGATTTGCTATACACCCATGACCCTTGAGCTGGATCACGCTACAATGTCCGACCTGTCATTAAGGGACACCCACTAACTCACACTCACCACCTGGATCCCATGCCACCTACCAGTTATTGTAGTAACGCCCAATTTCCCCCCCCCCCCCTGTGGCTGCTGTGATGCCCTCAAGCGCCCATCCAGATCTGGGTAGGCCACCGCAGGTATGCGGGCCATCAGGGTGGTCAGGTTCCGACAGGCACCCCTTCCACTTTGGGAGGCCATCCCCAGCTGGGGCTCCGCGGTCTTCCATGCCCAGCATCTCAGGTCCTCCCACCTTTTACGACAGTGGGTGCTCCGCCTGCTGTAGACCCCCAGGGTCCACACGTCCTTGGCAATGGCACACCACAATCCCTTCTTTTGATGGGCGCTGACCTGCAGAGGTGGTACAGATGGGAGGACACCATTACATATACAATCCCGCCAGTCACACATATGGCCCACCAATCCCGTTTCCATCTCCATTGGCAAACACATCATCCCGCGCCCACCATGTACACTACCACCAGACATTCCCCTGATGACTTGATGCTTGCACACACATCTCCATGCATCCTTCCCACATGCATCGTGCCCAAGGTGTACTCACCTGTTGCTCGGGAGGCCCATAGAGCAGTCCATACTGGAGTAGGACCCCATCCACCATTCGCTCCAACTCCATCGAAGTGAAGGCAGGGGCCCTTTCCCCGGTCACACGGGCCATAGTAGGTTCCAGACACAGGTCACAGCAGCACATGCAGTGTAGGTGTTGTCCTGTTGAAGGTCAGGAAACAAGTGAGGTTATAGACAGAAAATGGCAATCACGTCCGCGGCAGTGTACACGGTCACCGCCGGCACCTATCCCCATTTGCCACTGTACTCCATAGAGCCCCATATTAGTCAATGAGGAATTGCACTGCGGTGCAAGACCGCCTTCTGCCACGATGCCCAACGTCAGCGGAGTTACCTCACTTCCACCTGGCCGTAGATACAGGACGGGCGGTCGCCATTTCATGGTGGTGGACAACATACAGATCTTCCATAACTGCGTCATTGCCTAGAATTGCACATACATTGCCATTCCCACTGTCCCATCACATTAATGCTGTATGTGCACTGAGGTGGTGGTCCCATTGTTCAAACTGTGACAGCGTTCTCACTCTAGTGCCCTAGATACCTACCGCTGCGGATGAATAGGAGGAGGAGACAACCCCCGGTGTACAAACCCCTTGTGGACTTGGCTACACTGGAGGACAGGCACATTATATTCACCCATAGACTGGACAGGGCCACAATCACAGCGCTGTGTGCCCGATTGGAGCCTGACCTGATATCAGCTGTCCGTCATCCCACTGGGATCCCCCCTCTTGTGCAAGTGCTATCAGTGCTCCATTTCCTGGGAACTCGTTCTTTGCAAGTGACAGTGGCCTTGGCAGCAGGAATGTCACAGCCAATGTTCTCATTTGTGCTGGCAAGGGTATTGTCTGCCTTGGTGAAACACATGTGCAGCTACATTGCTTTCCCCCAGGTGGAAGATTTGGCCACTGTGAAGGCTGGATTCTATACAATGGGGCATATCCCCAATATTATTGGGGCGATTGATGGTACACATATTGCGTTTGTCCCCCGCCAGAATGAACAGGTGTTCAGGAATAGGAAGAGTTTCCACTCAATGAATGTGCAAATGGTGTGCCTGGTGGATCAGTACATTTCCCACGTCACTGCCAAGTATCCTGGGTCGGTGCATGACGTCTTTGTCCTGAGAAAAAGCAGCATCCCAAATGTGATGGCCCAACTACAGAGGCACAGGGTGTGGCTAATAGGTGAGCTGGAATCCCACCCACTATATGTCAGTGTATGCCTTCATAGCATTGTGTCAGGCTGATTTTGTCCCTCAATACTTGCAGGTGACTCTGGCTACCCAAACCTATTGTGGCTCCTGACCCCTGTGAGGAATGCCAGGACAGGGGCTGAGAACCATTTTAATGAGGCAAAGGGCGAACCAGAAGAATAATCGAGAGGACCTTCGG